>NC_140972.1:20787371-20884871 GCF_056783735.1 Eptatretus burgeri
AGGGCTTGAAAATAAATCGTCCACTTCTCTCCCCCACTCCGACAATGGTGGGGGAGACGACCTGCAATTTTCATCTGGACGCGTATCATCGTGCAAGTTGTTCAACCACTGACCCCTGCCTGAGGGAGGGTATATTGACACCGTGTATCATTCACAAAGGCAACAGGTTGTAATTTTCAATCACTGAGTGGCTTGTATTTTAATCAGCCAGTGATAGCAAACCACGCTCGAGTCTGTGGTTGATCAGTGCCCCAGACGAGATACACTTCTAGTCTTGGGGGATTTAAATGCATCGACTGGAACTGATAGGGATGGTTATGAGACATGTGTTGGTCCCCATGGGTCAGGAACTATGAACCAGAATAGCATTAAGTTCCTTGACTTTGCAAGAAGTCATGGACTTAGGGTGGCTGGTTCATGGTTTCAGCACCCACAAGCTCATCGCTGGACTTGGTATTCCAACGCTGGCGGTGCGGCAAAGGAGATTGACCATGTCCTCATTGACGGTCGTTGGGGGATGATCCAAAACAGCAGGGTCTACCAGAGTGCTCAGTTCCTCAATACTGACCACAGGCTTGTTGTAGCAACTCTACAGCTGCACCTTAAATCCTGGAGAATGGTCCCATCCCAGCCTAGGCTGGATGTTGGCAAGCGCACGAATGAGAGAGCAGCTGAGGAGTTTGCGAACAGGCTGAGTGGACACTTGGGGGGTCTGGGTGCTTTGGTGTGTCCTGAAGAGTTGTGGAGTGCCTTCAAGACCACCATCCTTGATGTTGCCGGTGGATGTCTTGGAACTCACCGCAGGGCAAAGAAGATTTTTGTCTCTCAAGGGACACAAGATACCATTGACCAGAGTCGCAGGGCCAGAACTGAGCTGTTCAGGGAGCTGAGGCGTAAAACTATACGTGCACTGAGGGTGGGCAAGGAGACCTTTGTGCGAGGAATCTGTGAGGGGGTAGAGCATCACCTGTGGACAGGTGATTCTCGTCCTGCTTACAGGGGAATTCGCGCATTGCGTTCATCCAAGCCAATCCCTCGGAGCACTCCAGTTAGAGCAGAGTGTGGTAGGGTCTTGACAGAGGAGTCTGAAGTGAAGGCCCGCTGAGCCGGTTACTTTGAGCGGTTGTACCAGGCTGATCCGCCAGCTGTGAAGTTGGACGTCAAGGGTGTTACAATCCCTGTTGCTGACCCTCGAATCAACTGTGGTCCACCTTCGCTTGTTGAAGCACGGGCTGCGGTGAACCAGTTGAAACGGGGCAGAGCTCCAGGGATCTGTGGCATCCATGCTGAACTTCTCAAGGCTGGTGGAAATGCTGCACTCATGTCATTGCATGCAGTTTTGTGCTCTGCCTGGAACACAGGCATCGTCCCAACTGATTGGAAGAGGGGCCTTGTTCTTCCTCTCTGGAAAGGGAAGGGTGATCGTCAAGACTGCAACAACTACCGAGGGGTGACGCTGCTCTCAGTGCCCGGCAAGTTCTTTGCTCGGATAATTCTTGATAGGGTTCGCCATCATCTGCTTGAGCACCAGCGTCCAGAGCAGTCAGGCTTTACACCAAAGAGGTCAACGATTGACCGTATCCTTGCCCTTCGTGTCCTCACCGAACGCAGATGAGAGTTTCGGCAGGGGCTGCTTGCAGCCTATGTTGATCTCTGTAAAGCGTTCGATTCAGTGAATCGGGATGTCCTCTGGAGGATTCTTGGTCTTCTTGGGGTGCCACCAAAACTGATCGATCTGATGTCTGAACTCTACTCTGGTACTGAGAGTGCTGTGAAGTGTGGTGGTACCATCTCTGACTTATATCCAGTTGTTACTGAAGTTCCTCAGGGGTGTGTACTTGCCCCCACACTTTTCAGCACTTGTATGGACTGGATTTTAGGGAGGATGTCGGAGAGATCAAGCTGCGGTGTATCGTTTGGGAATGTCAAGATCTCGGACCTTGATTTTGCAGATGATGCAGTTGTCTTTGCGGAGACTTTAGATATCCTTTTGGGGGCCCTCGAGGTGCGGAATGAGGAGTCGGAGCCGCTGGGATTACGGGTTTCTTGGGTCAAAACCAAGATCCAGGCTTTCGGTGACATCTTGGATGCTGCTGTCCTGTCTGTGTCTGTTTGTGGTGAGGATGTTGAGGTCGTGGAGAGATTCACTTACCTTGGCAGTGATATTCATGTCTCTGCTGGCTGTGAGTCAGAGGTCAATAGACCTCTGGGTCGGGCCTGGGAAGTCATGGATTCACTGGATCATGGGGTGTGGTGCTGCCGGTACCTGTGCGGGAGGACGAAAGTCCGAGTCTTCAGGTCCTTGGTACTTCCAGTCTTGCTCTATGGATGCGAGACTTGGACTCTGACAAAGGATCTGAGACGGAGACTTAATTCCTTTGGTACCAGGTCTCTTCGGAGAATCCTTGGCTATCGCTGGTCGGATTTTGTGTCCAACGAGCGATTGCTGAGAGAGACTCGGATGAGATTTGTTACCTGCATAGTCCGTGAGCGTCAGTTGCGGCTGTATGGACATGTGGCTCGTTTTCCTGACGCTGATCCTGCTCACCAGATTCTCTCAGTGAGGGAGTCTCATGAGTGGAGGAGGCCAGTGGGCCGACCACGTGCCTCGTGGTTGCAGCAGGTTGACCATCATCTCAAGGAGATGGGGATGGGCCTGGCATCTGCCTGGGGGATGGCCAGACGGAGGCCCCTGGAGTACCAGCGGAAAGTGGACGCAGCGACGCGCTGTTCTGGCACATGCTCCCATACCTGACCTGACCTGATAGCAAAGCGTGTGACACTTTGTTCCGGCTCGGACATTTTGTGAGTTTGCTTGATTTTGTGTCGTCCACTCACGTGATCAATGTGGCTGCATCTTTGTCAGCCCTGTGTGATTTTTGTGTTTTGCTGAATTAATTTCCCTGCAGCTCTTCTTGTCAAAGATTGAAAGGACAGAATGAGGAGGTAGCAACATCGATGAAATGCAGTGTTTTTGATCAAAATGATAATGCAACAACATATCTGCAAAAAGATCATACCGCTTGCTCTGTGGTAATATCAGAGCAACATGGTGGAAATTCTCATTGTCCATTATTTGCATTTAATTTTGAGGAGCAGGCAGTGCCAACTGTCCTTCTTTTCCTTCTTTTGTATGCTGCACATGACTGCGAGTGGGATCATTGACTGAGGGTGCGACTGTGCCTCTGATGCAACGTTCTCTAGGTTAGGACATGAATTTGTAATTTGTTCAAAGTGCTGGTGATAGCTCACCTACTCTCCGACTCTTCGTGAAGGAAACTGTTGGATCTTTATTGTCCACCAACTAATGTTGACAGACTGGACGCCCAGTCCAATGTCCATCCAAGGGAATCACCTTGCCTACGAGACTGTTTGTGGCTGAGCTGAGATTCAAACCCAGTCTAGATGGCCAGACGGAGGGATATGTGCAGACCTCAAGGCTATTCTGCCACCTCCCAGGTATTGCACATGAAACCGGAACAACATTCAGTTCAGCACCTACCTGTGCCAGGCTGAACAGTTTACGTTTTGTATCCCATTGAAAGGCCGGATCTGGATCTGGACCTGAAGCAAAATGTAATCGGCTTGTGCTTGTTAATCGATGAGAGATCTCAAAGCAACAAGATGCCTTTGCATCAATTTAGCCAAGCAGGTTTAATCAACATCAGAAACCTGGACTAGTCCACATTGAACGTGATGTGAGACTATTCATTTTGGTTGACTTATTCTGTGTCCCTCGTGACAGAATATCATTCCAAATGAAGGTGTCTTACCCTTTATTTGTAGTTTTCACCTTAAAACAAGCTGAGCACAAAACAAATTGAAACTTTTGATTTGATCCATGCACTTGCTCTCAATTTACCTCTGAAAGATATCATACCTTGATAATCTTTAAATATTATCTCACACACACACACACACACACACACACACACACACACACACACACACACACACACACACACACACACACACACACACACACACACACACACACACCAGCATCTTGAACAGAAGAAGAGGTCAACTCAATTGGGATGAAGAACGAATCATATATGCCCAGGACCAAGGACGCAACACTAATCAATCGAAATATTACTAAAACTCTCATCTTGTATGTATGTGTGTATGTATGTATGTATGTATGTATGTATGTATGTATGTATGTATGTGTGTGTGTATGTATGTATGTATGTATGTGTGTATGTATGTATGTATGTATGTATGTATGTATGTATGTGTGTATGTATGTATGTATGTATGTATGTATGTATGTATGTGTGTATGTATGTATGTATGTATGTATGTATGTATGTATGTATGTATGTGTGTATGTATGTATGTATGTATGTGTGTATGTATGTTCCCGAAATACAGCCAAAACGGTACACGATAGCAAAAAATTTTAGGGCCCCCTTACCTTTAGGGCCTGCCGTGTGCAGTATCAATTTTCGTTCTAATTGGGCAACGAAAAATATTATTAAAAAATCAATTCCCGATTCAGTGAAGTACTCTTCGGGAGTATTTGATCAATGCAAACAACCTCAGCGGTATAGTTCGCTGGAGCTTCTTTTTTGTTGTTGTTCAAATGATTTTTTATCATCCGCTGTCACAACTGGAACTCAACGGGTTCACGGGTCATCGAGTGTCTTTGAAAAATTGGCAGGACGAAGCCAATCGGACAAGTGCAGGTTCTGCAAGGTAGAAACAGCAAGCATGAATGACCTCCTATCGAGATGCAAAAACCTCATGTCAGAGCAGCTGCACACACAAAGGCACAACAGGGTATGTGGAGTTACGCATCAGAACATCTGCAGAAATTTCAATATCCCAGCTCCTCAAAACTCATGGAAATGTAAACCAAAAGCAATCATTGAAAACAAGAACATAATGCTCACGTACAATCTGATGATCCCATTCTGCCTGATCATTATAAACAAAGCACTGCAACCAAACATAGTTCTCAGATACAAAAAGGAAAAGAAGGCATTGTTAATTGAGTTTTCAGTACCCAGTGATTTTGATCTAAATAATGCAGAAATCAAGAAAATCCCTGGGAATATTTCCACAAACTTACTACAATTGGAGGCAGTCCAGGGTTTGGTGATGATTCTGAAAAGAGCCATCGGAGCAAAAGTCTGAGAACAATAAAGTTGAACAATTTGGTCCGTGAACTGTGATCCCTTCCCGAAGCTGAGGTGAATACTTTGAGTCCTGGGAAGACTTTGTTCCATCTCCTCATTCCCGTAAATAGAGATAACGATCAACTGCACACACTGGTCATCTTCTCTAATCACTGCTTTGTTCAATATGAGTTTGACATCGCTGAATGTGGAGACCTCTGTGGAATCAGTTTTGGCTTTTTGGCACAGAGTTTAACCATATACAATGTGAAACCACATCCATTGGAATGTTTCAAAAAAAGACCAAATGAACTTCTGAATTTTTACACTAAATGACCACATATTAATTGTGGCTCAGGTCTAAATTATTCAACAATGTGGTTGCAACATCCATGCCGAAGCAACCTCTTCTCTCTCCTTCAGCTCACGTGACCCATTACATGTGATGGACGAATCATAGAAGAGATATTTATTGGTTGGGTGATTTGGTTGAAAACTCTCATTGAGGGGACATGAAAGCAAAACATATAAACTGTTAGTTTATCTCTGATTGTGGGCTTCATAAGGTGGAATGGAGTCCAAGTGCTCAAAATATACACCATCTTATTTTTGGATCACATTTTGAGGACCAAGTTGTGATGTTTTGCTTGAATCTTCAATTTAACTTTCCTGTTTATTGGATTTAACATGCAGAAAACACTTTATTCCTGAAGGTGTTGATAACCGATGTTTTCATTAATACCGTGACAGCCTCAAGGGAAGACCATTGAGGAACTCCCACTTGAACTCTACAAGATTAAAGAAAAAGACTCACTCCTTTCCGAGTTCATACGTCATGAGGCTGATCAGTTTGAGGAGAACGCAGACCTGCAAAGTACAATTCTGAGGAAGTTTGAGGTAAAACACCTTTTTCTTTATTTTCCACATGATTTTTGAAAAAAATTAAAATGAGGGGATATTGTAATCTGCTCCGTCTGTCTGTCTCTATCTGTCTGTCCGTCATGCTATCTCCTCTGAAACGGTTGTGCAGAAATTCACAAAACTTGGTAGTTATGATCACCACATGGCAAGAAGCTGTGACAGCAGTGTCATTTTCGCCCTGCCCCAGGGGTGGGACAAAAAGGGTCAAATCCCCAACAATGCAATTACTGGCACATTTTAAACTGAAACTGAATATGCATTCAACATTAGGGGACGTATTAAGTGTGTCATGAGTTTTTGGATTTGACCCCTGGTTCAGACCTTAAGGGGTTGGGATTTAGGTCCCAAGGGGAAAAAAAATTCATTCAAAGGCTGATATGGCTCATTATTGGTGGAACCTTTTGCCATCTTTCAACTTTGCTTTTGAAGAGAATCGTGGGGATTTGCGATAGCACGCCATAGACTTTGCTTGGTCGGTGGCCTCAGGACCAGGTATTCGGGAGAAACTTGAGTGTTTTCCCTCATGTCGAGCCCCAACCCCCCGGCTATAACAGTACTTTTCCAGTTTGAGTGTGGGGATGACCCTAATTGTGTGTGTTGATGGCAGGTTGGCCTAAAAAATCTTGATTTGCGGTTGAAGTTTGAAAAATCATCACGCTTCATCGCAGAGGGACAAAATAAATCCCTGGTAAAGGAACATGCCCTTATACAGAGTGCATTAAATGAGGAGAAAGCACGAAGTGATCAGCTTTCACGGTCTCTGAGAAGGTACGTACGCATCACCAGGCCCATTTTAACTCTTCTCTCCATTTCTTCAATTGGTTTCTGTGGTTTGTTGTGGAAAAGATCTTTATTTTGCTTGTTCAGTTACCATTATGTATCTTGTGATATACATTGTTCCCTCATGCGGAGACACGTGCTGGATCTTGCAGTGCACAGGAACAGATGGAGAATTTGGAGAAACGTCTCCAAGAGCAGTTCATCGAAGCTCAAGATAGAGTTTCTCAGTTGGAAGCACAACTTCATTCTTCCAAGGAAGAATTGTGTGGAAGTGAAGCTTCATTGAAACTGGTAATTGCAATGATTCGTTCACGTCATTAATAATGTCATCACACCTTATTCGATCATTGTTTGAGTTTTGATCGAGTTTTCAACTCTGTCTTTGCCATTTTGAACTCTCTTGAAGAGCTCACCACAATGGCTGTTGTTATCTTTGAAGAATCTTACAATAATTATTCTTCGTATGAGACTACCTACATATACAGTGACATACAAACAGGACTGGTTTCTTTCATCATCATAGTTCTTGTAAAAGTCATGATTTCTATTTGAAAGCACCAAGAAGCCTTTAACCACCTGTGGTCTCCTTGGTCCGATGGACCAAATTTTTATGAGTTTTTCACAGTCTTGTTGCGTCCCCTCCTGCTGTACTGCTTGAACATTACCTTGTCTTTCACGAAGCCCAGATGTGCTTGGGGCCAATGTGGGGATTATTTGTTTGTTTGTTATTATTATTGCCAGATAACACTGCAATTCTTATGACCCTCGCCAATGGAGAGAGAATTTCATTTATGTCCATTTGTTTCTTTGTTTGTTTGATTGATTGTCTGCACAGAACTTGTGTTTTTCTCCGCAACATCTTGTCGGATTGAGACAAAATTGTCATCAGAGGCGAGACTACTCATGGAGAATGTTTTCATGATAATTACAACGTCATAGGTCACGTGGTGTGGCAGCCATGTTGGATTTATCGGAAAACCTTTAAAAATATTCTTCTCCAGAATGGCTGGACAGATTGAACGGAAGCTTCACACAAATGTTCCCCAAGTTTGGGTGTCCAAGTTTGTTCAGGAATAATTGATAGGTCACGTGGTTTGGCAACTATATTGGAAGGGAGAAAAAAATTATGAAATGACGTTTTCTCTGGAACCGCTTCATCAAGCAATGTGAAACTTCACAATTATCATCTCGAAGTGATGGGGAATACATGTTTTATATTCAAACTTGATCGGCTCACTTGGCTATTCCTGGATGGGTTTCAGGCTGGAGGAGTCGCAGCTGAAATGTGAATCCTATCCACGTTCCTCCTGATGACTTCATCTTTGCATTTTGCTTGTTTGGACGCCTTCTGATGACTCCAATGCAGGACTGCACCAATTTGGTCTTCCATTTGATTTGAATTGAATTTATTTTAATCCCATTCTAAATTCAATTGAATAATAATGTAAAAATAATGGTTCAGGGTCAGGTGTCCAATCAAAGCGGGGTTGCGTCAAAGTGGGTCGTCTTGGTACCCGGTCATCACTGCCAGCAGTTATAAATCGCAGTTCTAATTATGTCTCTTATTAATCTCGTAACACAAGTACACAAATGCCACACAAAATACACCACTCAAAAGAAGCCCTGGCGAGGGTCTGCAATCTATGATTGCTCTTTATCTTGTCATTGTTGTAAATATTATGTGTTAATGAATATATGCTTTCTTGCAATATTATCTTTGCTTTTGTGATATATTATCGTGGTGCTGCGCGGTTAGGTTAATCCCCCCGACCCAATTTGTGGTGACGGGTGGTTAACACCGCCAGCCCGGATGGCCGAGTGGTTTCCCTTCGGAGGCGGACACATTGATCCTCAGAGACTACAACGTGTGCGGAAGGGGCAGGGCACAATGGCGGAGTGATGGAGGAACAGATGGATGCACAAAGGGGTTCATACTCAAACCCCACGACAACTACATGGACACATCATCTTAAAATAAACACGGGATTTGATGAAAATAGGCAAATATTTACAAAGGAAAATAATTCAGAAATAATAATAATCATGAGATAAATTTAACCGAAAATTGAGGTGCCTCTACACGCAGACTTAAATGCAGACAAGGGGAAACAAAATGAAAGAAAATCCTTCCTTTATTCCGGCACTTAGCTTGGCCCAGGGATGGTCTTTTGTGGAACTTGGAATCGAGGCGCTTCATCCTGCACATGTAGACGCGCCCAAAATATGGCGCCAAGCCGTACGTCAGGTAATTCGTGATGGTAATCAACATCAGGGCTGAGAGACCCCGTGCAGCTTCTATTTACAAGCGAATCTGCCGAACGTTCCTCTTTTGCACCCGGTCTGTTTACAACGATTGCCCACACGATGACACGATTTCTGAGGCCCCGTGATCAGGCCACGAGGCATGCTCTCCTTCCCTCCTCAGAAACATACACACTACATATTCACATAATGGGGGAACTTGACCTTAATCCCTATCTAATTAAAACCGTACCACCCCCCTCTCCCCCCCCCCACTGTGTGGTGACATGCAACACTTAAACTCACAGACTCTCGACCTAATTACATCGAGATGTCTCCGACACGTCCACGGACCAAACAACTCCATACGATCCTCTCTTTCTTCTTAAATTCCTCCATCTACCCCCACAACGGTAACAACATGTTGTAATGAGAATGCCATGCCATGGTTGTTGGATGTATGAAGCTGCTTTATCTGCCTTAAAATCTACCTTTATCTGCATTTAAAACATGAGAATTCTTACGGATCTTTTGTGGTATAGTCGTATCTTAATGGGTCTATAGAATCTACAGTCTTCGGCATCTTTTGGGTCCTCTGGGACTTTTGGGTCATCGGGGACTTTTGGGATTTTGTGAGTCCTCAGGGACTTTTTGGACTTTTGGGTCCTCGGGAACTTTTGGTTCTTCAGTACTTTTTGGGAAATTTTAGGACTTTTCGGTCCTTGGGGAATTTTAGGCCCTCAGTGACTTTTTGGGACTTTTGGGTTCTTGAGGAGTTTTGGATTATTGGTGAGTTTTTTTGGACCTTTCGGTCCTCGGGGTCTTTTGGGGGTTTTGGGGTATTTTGGTTCATTTGGGTCCTCGGGAACTTTGTTGGGATTTTTGGATCCTCATGGAGTTTGTGGTCCTTTGGGTCTTTTGGTTCATTTTGGTGTTTTGGGTCCTTGGGGTCTTTTGGGTCATCTGGTTCTTTTGGGTCCTCGGTGACTTTTTGGGACTTTTAGGCCCTCGGGGTGTTTTGGGGTCTTTTGGGTCATCTCGGTCTTTTGGATCCTTGGAGTCTTTTGGGTCTTTTTAAGGGTCTTGGGGCTTCAAAAGGGTCTTCAGTATTTGAAGGGGTCTCAGCAGTCCAAAGGGTCGAAAGGTACATTTCAATTGTGTGCAGTAAATGAAAAGACCAGTAATTAATCAACAAAAGTATGCCTCAGACGGACACACACAAGCACACACACACACACACACACACACACACACACACACACACACACACACACACACACACACACACACACACACACACACACACACACACACACACACCTCATCCATTGATCGTAGGTTCTTTGTTTTTATTCCCCGCCGCGACCCGGGTCGTCCGTCCGTCCGTCCGTCTGGCTGGGCGTCAACATTTATAGCTGTGAGTGCGATAGCTCATAAACTGTTAGCCATATCGATTTGAAATTTGGGTCATACATGTAAGACCTGAAAAGGAAGAACCCTATTGATTTTGGGCGTGGCCGGATTCAAGGGCGAATGGGGCGGCCATCTTGAAAAAAATGTTTTTTGTAATAAATGGAAAACCGCTTATCTGATTTCAATTATTTTTGGTCACTACGTTCCTCACCCCTGGGAACTTTTCCAACATGATTTCGACCCGCTCGGACATCCAATATGTCCGCCAGGCAGCCATGTTGAAAAAAAACGACATTATCGCAATATACAAATGGTGTCTTGTTTCAAATTCACCTCCCTCATTATCTGGAATATGTATGACCTTTTTCAATGGTGGGGATTCCCCATCTCTGATGGGGATGTTTGTTTGTGTTGTTAACCTCTTGTCCTGTGATTTGAGCATGGTTGGAATATTCGTAGAGCTGTGTTGACCTTCAAAATTAGTTGTTGTGTTTTTTTTAATGCAGGATGTGATTACAGTTGTTGCATATTGTGCTTCAGGTTAAAGAACAACAGAAGTGTCTGGAAACTACACATGAGGAGTTCATGAAGGAATTGTTTATCTTGCTGTCTTCACACCTTCCTCTCCACAATAACAATACCGGTCAGTTCATCGTCTGTAATGCTCAAAGGGGCAGTAACATTATCTTTAGATTCTTTGGAATTGTGCTGAAAGTTATTGTCCATGAAGCAGGAAGGAAATTTTCTTGTTTCTCTCAAATTGGGAGGATAATATTTCATTAATGGTCAAATTGTATTGAATATGACTCGACTGTTCATTATAAGGGCAGGAATGATGTTCAACATCACAATTATTTTGGAATTATTACCCCACGTACGTGAAGCACAAAGTGGGGTTAAGCAATTCGTTCATGTCCGTTCGTTCGTCTGTCTGTCCCCAAATGTCAGTTTATGATTGAGGAACAACTTGATTTAAATTAAATGTTATATTTTGAACATGAATCATAAAACAAACATGCCTTTTAATGAACAGTACTTTGGCTCTGAATTCATCCTGATTGCACATTCGCCGAGAGGTGAGATTTTGTTTTTCTACTCTATCTGTCTGCCTGGCAGTGAAACAAAATTATAAATCATTCCAAACCGAAAACTTACTTTTTTAAGGACGTCATAGAGGAGGTTACACACAACCGGCACGAAGAACTGATGTGACGTGTTAGACATGGTGGTGCAATAAGACACTGCGTCAACGACGGTCACGCATCCGTTGTACGACTTTTTAAATCTTTATTTTATTTAAATTGAATTATATACATGAACCCTGTGGAAGACAAATCGCCTTCTTATCACTCCCAAGAAACTCCAGTGGTGCAGTTCTTTGACATGTTAAATAAGGTGGCGTATAAGACTGCTTCCATCGAGCAAAATTTCCGGAAAAAATATTTAACGATCTTTAAAATCATTATTTTATTTAAATGATACACACTGTGTTGAAAACTGCGAGGGGTAATGTGAACTTTCCAGTTAGTAGTTTCAAGTGGTTTTCCAGGCTGGTGTCACTTAAGTGCATTTTCATCCCCTCCAGAGTGGTATTTCTGAGATGTTGTGGGCATTAAAGAGAATAAGTTATTTTGATTATTCGTGTAAATGCAGGAAGGCAGTACAAAGTGTGTGTTCGTGCACGGGTTTATGTCCCTGCCCTGAACGCGCACGTGCATCGAAATTTCTTGAAAACTTCCTCATCTTCTAAAAGGCGATACGAACGACATTTAAATGTTTAAATTTCCCAGCCTTTGTTTGGTTCTTGAGGATAATTGGAAGTGTTTCTAGTTATATTTTTCAGACCTCACCAGAATGGTTTCTCCGATATGGTAGATAAATGTAGTTTGTGAAATCAGCATCTTGTGGAGACTTGATTTATCAGTGTTCCAACCGTATAATCTTAAATATTGATCACCAGTCTGACAATTGTGTACTTCTATCACACACAGGTCCATCAAAATATAAATACCAATCCTAATCTCACAATCACTCCGTGGTCTCTCACTAAATAAATATTGATACGGTACATTGTGCAAACCTTCCATGATCTGAATATCCCGCATCACTCGAAACAAACTTTTGTCTTTTTCATTCTAAAAAGGTTACAAAGTTGGAGATGAGAATTTACTTGAAGACAGCACAAAACTCCGAGACTGCTTCGACCAGACCCTGTCTGATCTTCGGATCTATCTCGAAGATTCTTCAAGGCAGGTGGGTACTGAGCCTGAAAGAGACGAGGAATACTATTAGAGCTGGAAGGTTTTCAAGTGGGTTTGATCATGCTGGATTGATGAACCTTTCATTTCAAAGCTTGTGCAGACATACAATAGACTCTTCTCTCATCTTTGTGAAGTTTATTTCCAGCCATGGTGTAAAATATTCGTAAAAGGGGGGAGATGGGAACGCATCATGATCTTGGAAAGGGAAGCGTAAGGGAGATTTATCGATCAGCAACAGGGCGTCATGTTAATGAGGCAGCCCGGTGTGGCAAGATGTCTTGGATTCTGCAGATATGCACAGTTTGCACACTCACTTTTGAGCTGTTGACCCTGGGTTTGAATCTGGACCCTCTTTAAACCATCTCTGTTGTTTCGCATGGAGAGAGATGGATCAATGTTTAAATTGGCCATCAAAAGGATGTGAAGCTGTCAGATTCATCTGTCAGCATTTGTTGATGGATGATTAAGGTTTCAGTGTCTTTTTCGAAGAGTTTACAAGTTATTCTTGGGATCCGAGGGTCCTGAGTTCAGATCCCATTCTGCTGTTGAATTAACACCAGGTGGGGTTGACTATGCCTGTCATCCTTCCGATGTCGGCAAAATGAGTGACAGCCTGCTGGTATGCTGTGTCGGAGTGGCGACCCATCCAGAATTGTGCCCAATCGCCCAGGAGAATGCTGGGGCAGCACCAACGCTCTGCACAGAGTGTGGTCCCAACGCATTGGATTGTAATCAAAGTTATTGCTGGAACGCTGATAAAATTTAACATTCTTACTCGGACCTAAAGGGGGCACTGCATCACTTCAGCATGACAACACTCACGATATTTGGAAACACGATTTATGGAGTCCGCAAAATACGTGGGATTGAAAATCCAGCATTGGAGTTGTGTTTTGTTGTGAATGTTAAACAATATATTCTTGTCCAGTTTAATAACAACATCCACAACTAGTTTGAAGAATGAAATTAAACCTTGAGTGGGAATTGATTGCTGGGGAAATATTTTTGTGTCGTGATGTGTTTTACGTCCTCGATGTGTCAAATTGTTGGTTCCTCACCACAGTGATGTTTGTAATCCTTATATTGCTCGTTTGATTCATTTTCAGGTTGAAGTGCTGAAAACTGCCAATGAAGAAAAAAAGAAAGAATGTGAATTGTATAATTCACGATTTCAAGAGGCAGTTCAGGTGCTCATGAACATATCAACTTTGTTTCGTGTTTGTCACAAGAGAACATCTATTTATTACATACACACAGGTGGCATGGTTCCCTTATTTCCCTGTGTCCATTTTCCTATCTTCTCGACTTCCTTTTTACCTCCGCCACCAAAGGTCGATGGAGGTTATGTTTTCACCCCTTTCTGTCTCTGTCTGTTTAGCTGTCTGTAAACAGGATATCTCAAAAAGTTGTGGACGGATTCGGATGAAATTTGGTGGGCAGTTTGGGTATGTGACAAGGATGCATTGATTCGATTTTGGTGAAGGTCCAGATCTGTATCTGGCGACTTGAAATTTTAAAATGATTCTTCACCATTGAGAGATGGGGCTCGGAACTATAAGAAGCATGACATCGCAAAAAGTTACGTGCAGATTTGGACAAAACTTGGTGGACAGGTCGGGTGTGTGATGAGGAAGAAGTGATTTGATTTTGCTTAAGATCCGAATCCGGAGACCAGAATTTTTTTTTAATCTTGAGGTGATTCTTCACCATTGAGAGATTGGGCCAAAAACGATATGAAGAACGGTATTTCAAAAAGTTGACAGATTCGGACGAAACAACGTGGATGAGTTGGTTCGGTGACGAAAACAAGCCAATTCGATTTTGGTTCAGGTAAGCAGATCCGGCCTATCAGTGGGATACAAAATGTAAACTGTTCAGCTTGGTGGACATATGTTCTCTACTGAGTGCTGTTCTACTTTCAAATATGTTACCCATGACTACCTCATGTCTCACCCATGCACGTCCACGATCTCTTCAACCCAAGCTGATTGTTTCCCATTGTATTACTCTCCGGGCCATTGTAACTTGTGTTTGTTTTCTTCCCCATTTCCTCCATGTGTATGTCCATCCCCTCCATACCTCTGGTACTTTGTTAACCTGCTGTTCATTGTCTATTCAGCTCCTCTCTGAGACTAGACCTAAAAAACAAAAATACATTTTACATTCATTGTATCCAAGGTTGTGTCCATCACCCTGATGATGAATGAGAATCATGTGACAATGAAAAGCCTTTCATCAATGTTTGGGGTGTGATGAATCCTTACGTAGCTAATGTGCTCCTGTATTGTTCTTGTTTTGTATAGGAAGCGGGAATTCGGATAACGGAGTTGGAGATGAACTTGGAAACCGAGCGTTTATCCCACATGAAATCCAACATTGAAACCGATATGGTCCGGGTGAGTTAATTTACTCGTTTAAGTGTTGTTTCCTTTATATTTGTGACTTAAATGATACATTTACATTCATGTGATTGTTTTTCCATTTCCCATCAAGTGGGGTCATGCCCGAAACAATCTGGTACAACAACAAATGCAACATTGTCATTGGGAACCGGCCTGGAATGATTCTTCATGCATACACATACGGGTATCACTTTCCCCAACACCCCATGATGAAGTCGAAACACTCAGTTCTGTTCATGGTTCAGAACATCTCACAATAGTTATGTCCTTCAGTTTACAATAGTTATGTCCTCGTCAATGGTAAGATTACGTTTATGGGGTGTGTCTGGAATGGAATTGTTTATTGTTGATATTCTACGATCAACTTCAAACAAGATGATGTGACAGAAGTGAAAGCATCCTCTCTGAGTCGAGGAATATATTCAACCCTCGTTTTTTAAACACAAAGTTGAGGCTCATGGAATAGCTGGAACACAGAACAGATCAGGACACAACATTAGAAATGGAACTGCAGAAGGTGGAAATTCCAACAGCCAGGGGAGGGAGAAAATAGATGGAAACGGACAAACAATAGATGTAGTTTACGATAAGGGGTAGGGGAGAATGCAAAGGATAGACAAGATGGAGAAAGAAGCAACGTTTTGGGAGGGGTGTAGGTGGTTTAATGGGTGTGGAAAAGATCATGGTTTGAGATGGGGAATGATTTGAGATGGTGGTGAACAGCTGTCTTGAAGACCTGGAGGGAAGATTGAGATTGAAGAGTGTTGAAGTTAGTTCCACAGGTGGGGAAAATAGAGGAACAAATGAGTGGAAGTGAGATACCTGGCGGGGGGAGGGGGGTGGACAAAGCACGGAGAAGGTATGGTGCATGACTGGAAATTAGCTGGAAGAAGAGACACCACTCACCCTTCAAGTGAAAGACCCATACAGTTTTGAGAGATTCTGATGATCTTGAAAGACTTGATTTCTACGACATTAAGCTGTAGATGAAAGCCTTGTCGGAGGATAGGAACTCAGGTGTGCCAAGGAAGGACTTTGCATGACTGAGAAAGCTCAGATATCTGGCTTTGGAGGAGACCAACTTTGAATTGTTGCTTGCCCAAGAGAGATCATCGCTGAGAGTGAGACCCAGGAGTTGAAGTGACTGAACCTCTTTGAGAGGATTGTTGAAAGAAAGTAAATGAGAGGGTTTTCGGCATGGTCCTTTCAGGTGGGTGGCCGGGGGGGAGCAATATGGTGGGGGGAGAGAGAGAGAGACCATGTGAGGTGAGGGAAGTTGTTGACGGGCGGCGAGCATACACTAGAGATAGATTTGACAAGGCATCAACAGGTTTTAGAAGAGGGAGACAACTTTGATAGCTCATTCTTGTGAATGGACAGATGTTGTTTTCTGGATCTCCTCAGAGCAGATACAAGAAACACACGTCTTGTGGAATGATCTGAGGTTGCCGACAATTGGATATGCCTTCCAGAAGGAGAATGCAAGTTGTGTTCAGACAACTGCCTCACCACATGATTCAGAGTACCAAGAGCAGAAAGATAGGTAAGATAACTGAAGATGAGATGCGATGACTTTGTATGAGAGAGAAAGGCTTCTATGGAAGAATTCCCAGGCTGAATTAATATCAGGGGTGGTCGATATAGGAGAGCAGTCCTGCAGTGTGATGGCTGCTTGCAGTCCCTGGCAGTTTGTCTGAGTGAACTGCCAGACTTGCTGGTGCTGATGCTGTTCTCCGAGAATGGCCAGAGAGATTCTGACCTTCACAAGCACATGGGCAGATCAGATGAACCAATTGGAACAAAGCGTAAGATACATTGACGGGGAAGTTGGTCATCACCAAATCCAGAAGGGAATATTTGCAATTGGGAGAAATCCGGGTGTGGAAAGTTTACAGATTCAGTCCGTCCCATGGAGTCACAGAAGTCCTTTGCAGAAGTGCCATGGCTGTTAAGAGAGGTACCAAACCCAACCAATCAGCATGGTGATAATTGCAATCACCACATATGAGGAAGAGAGAGAGAGTTGGGATGAGTGATTTAATGTTGGTTCATGGTGAGAGAGAGAGAGAGAGAGAGAGAGAGAGAGAGAGAGAGAGAGAGAGAGAGGGAGAGAGAGAGAGAGAGAGAGAGAGAGAGAGAGAGAAAAAGAGAGAGAGAGAGAGGCAGAGAGAGAGAGAGAGAGAGGCAGAGAGGGAGAGAGAGAGGCAGAGAGAGAGAGAGAGAGAGAGAGAGAGAGAGAGAGAGAGAGAGAGAGAGAGAGAGAGAGAGAGAGGCAGAGAGAGAGAGAGAGAGAGAGAGAGAGAGAGAGAGAGAGAGAGAGAGAGAGAGAGAGAGAGAGAGAGAGAGAGAGAGAGAGAGAGAGAGAGAGAGAGAGAGAGAGAGAGAGAGAGAGAGAGAGAGAGAGAGAGAGAGAGAGAGAGAGAGAGAGAGAGAGAGAGAGAGAGACAGAGAGAGAGAGAGAGACAGAGAGAGAGACAGAGAGAATAAGATTGGGGCGGTTGGGATTACACATTTTTAAAGAAGAAGGGGCTTCGAACGAAAAGTATATAATGAGTAACGAGGGGTCACTGTTAGCAGCATGGTGAGGTGGGAACAGAGGGGAGGTCACAGCCAGAGGTACTCCTGGGGTTTGGGAAGTGAAAAAGCAGGACACAGAATGAGAAATGAAGTTCCTGACGTGCAGTGCAACTCCACCACCAGGATGGGGTTCATGTCGATCAAACCAGAGGAGGCAATAGCCAGAGAGGGACTATTTAAGGAGTGAGGGACGTCCTGTGAGAGGAAGGATAATGTTAAACAGATGATGTCCGAATTATCAGCAGCGGCCTGGATTGAGAGTTCTGTCAGATGGAGTGGAGGCCGCGCATGTTTGAGATCCACACAGTTGGGCACGGGGGAGGAGCTGCTGACAGGACTTCGGGATGTGTGAAGGAGCAAGGAGAAGGCGTGGGGTAGGGGGAAGCCGGGAGGTTGTGGGGAGTGGGAGGGTTGAAACTGGGAGGGTTTGGGGAGGGGGCGACACAGGGAAGGGCAGGGCCAAAGCTTGCTGGGAGGGGGGAGAAGTGTGTGGGGGTGGGGAAATTGAGAGGGCGCAGGACGAGGTGAAAGTTTAGAAGGCATGGGACAAGGGGGAAACAGATGGGGGGATGGGCGTGACATGAAGTGGTTTGACACTATGAATGGACATGAAGTAGAAATTATTGCCTCCACAACCTCTGCAAAATTGACACCTCACGATTTCCAGACTGGATAACCTGTGACAGACTTCATGGGTTAAGTTGTGGTTAAAATGTTTTTGGTTGAAGGCATGGAGGGAAATTTGGCGGCAAGTGGAAGAGGAAGCTTCATGAACGAAACTTTCAGGAGTGGGGGAGGTTTTGGGAAATAAGCATTGTCAAAGAGGACACGATGAGATTTTAATGAAGAAGAAGAATGACTAGGTTTTCCTGATGGAGTAAAAGGAAGCGGAAGGAATGTAAAAATACATTTTGGAAGAGTTGTTTTCTGTGAAAAGGTTTCAAAGAAGAAATGTCTTATTCAGTGAAGGTGAATTTGAAGTGAATGTTTTCAGATTGAGAGTGTGGATTGCTTTCATGGTGTTTGTTGATTTCAGGTGCGGCTACGGGACCTCGAGACTATATTCGAGATGGAAAAAGTATCTCGAACAATCGTGGAGGAAAAGCTTCAACTCCTCCACAAGCAGCATGGTTTGACGGAGTGTGCACTGGAGAAAGGCAACGCACACAGTGCACAGCTCTCTCAGTCTCTAGAATGGTACGATGGGGGTAATGATGTCCTGACTATCTTCTCTCACACTTGTCTCTTGTGGTATCCACACAGTTTGTTGTGCAAATGGTTCTTCTTTTGGATGTACACTTGCAGTTGTGTATCTTCTGATGTATGTTGTGCCCTAACCTGGAGTTATTTTCCTGGATCTTGCAGTGTCCAGCAGGGTATGGCAAGTTCAGACCAATATTTGCAGCAACAACTTGAGGCGGCCAAGCAGATGGTTTCTGATTTAGAAGTTCAGCTTCAATCATCTCAACAAGAATTGACAAGAAGGAAGAAATAACATCTTCTGGTATGGTACCACTTTTAAATAAAACAAACGAAGCTTGATCACATCCTCATGTTCAGCTTTTTATCCATTGTAAGATGATCAGATAATTGCACGAGCTATCCCACCTCTACCATGTTGTATTCTCATAATTGTTCATGAACTTTCCAACCTTGTCCTTTGTGACGTTTCTTTTCTGTTAACCACACGAAGTGATGCAAGAACTCGACTGGAGGATAACGAAGTGAGGACCAAAGAGGACAAAACCCCCATGAAACTGGACATGGTGAGATATTACTTGAGGAGGCATCACTTCGGCACACTTCGTTTTCCTTATTATTCAATCATGCTGCCTGGCAGATGGAGCTTCTTATGAATTGTCTCCACTCTTATAGGTCATGGACTCGAACCGTCAGGTCACCCCTCACTGCTTATGGTCACCACTCGCAGCTTCGGAGCACCACTCGCCACTTCTGGTCACCATTACAGCTTCTGATTTCTCTGGTGCAGACATCAGGTCAAAAGCACATGTAAGTAAAGAAAAAAGAAAGTAATGCTCATGTAAACAGATTACGAAGGGAATCCACTTCAAGGATTAGAACTGGAGCATCGATACGTTATGATCCTCGTACACAAATACTGTACGCCTTATGATGAACATCTAAAAGTGAAGTTACTATGCCACGTGGTTTCCCTTTATCCCTGACCGCATCCGTGCAACAATATAATTTAATGGTCCATTGGTAAAAGCCACGGCCCATTCAATCTTCCTGGTTCAAATTCAGCGGATGGGTCAAAATGACCGCTACCGCCAGGTATGTTCAAAGCCCCAAGTAACTTCCTGGGCCTGTTTGCCACGTTACGATGCTCGAAGGGACCGTGGAATTTACCCGAGGAAGCACCGAAACTAATTGCCGGTTTCACAATGCAGGTTTGTTGCACATTCTCCCCCGTCTTGAATGCAAGGCTCTTGTGTATGTGTGTTGAAATGAGAACAGATGAAAATAACATAAAACACAGAGGTTATAATTGGGGGTTTCCACAACATTAGGGCCGGGAAAACAAACATCTGTCTCCATGTTATAGCGATGCATATCTAACCTCACAATTAATAACATGATGCTTATTCTAAACAAATGTTAAGGAGATAAGTGAACTAAACCAAGCAGTTTCATTAACCCTAAAGCATCATTCCCACAACACGGTGTTGGGGTTGTTGTGTTTTGGACAACATATTCTTGTGCAGTTTCATAACAACGACGACAAGTTTGTGGAATTGTAATTAAACCTTGAGTGGGAATAAATCGCTGGAGAAATGTTTTTGTTTCATGAAGAGTTTTATGCAAATTCTTCTCTGAAACTAGACATATGATTTTGATGAAAACACGATGAATTACGTGCTGTTTGAACATCAGTTGCAGACTCCATGTACGCTAATTAATGACGTACAATTGAATGTACCCGCCATGGTGAAGCAGTGTGACTATGTCTATTAATTACGTACTGTTTGAACGTCTGTTGCACCCTGACTTCACACATATAAATATTAATTACATACCATTGGAATGTCCGTTTTGTCCTTTTGGACTGCTGAGACCCCTTCGGAGTGCGGAGCGGAAGGGCGGAGGAGCTCCTTGTGAGCCAACGGCCATCCATATCTAGTGCCCAACTGTGTCTGCGGACGTCCTCCTGCAGTTGGGTTACTTTTTTATTAGGAGGTTGGTGGCAAGATTTGCACTCCGGCCACCGTAAAACCCTTCATTCCGCAAAACACAAAAACGCAAAAAAATCTGAAAACCCACTCCGTGGGAGTACCTCCTGCACAGCTTCCCTTCGCACAGGGCAGCTCACCGGATGATGGGATTGGGGCAAAGCCTTCGGGACCCCCAATCTTTGTGATAGGAGGGAAACCACGGGGTAACATCCCTGAGTCAGATTGCGGGAGTGTGTGTCGGAGTGGTGCTGAGGTGTCGTCCACCAGACAGCGGTCTCCTTGGCTTAACCTGAGGCGGTCCCTTCGGGTGGGTGCCTGGAATGTCCTATCCCTAAGAGAGGATGATCACCTGTCTCTGTTATCATCTGAGCTCAAGCGTTTGGACATCGGGATTGCAGCTCTCTCTGAGGTTCGGAGACCGGATTGCGGCGAGATAATGGTGGGTGGTTATACCGACTATTGGTCTGGTCGCTCTGATGGTTACCATACTCAAGGAGTTGATGTAGCTGTGTCCAATAAGCTGACCCCAATGATAATTGAGGTAACACCGGTCAACGAGCATATTATGAGATTAAGGATTCGTCACTCCTTCGGTGTCATTTCCCTGGTCTCTGTTTATGCTCCGACTGAGCCGAGTGATCTCAGTGTGAAGGATGCATTCTACGCCACACTCGAGTCTGTGGTTGATCGGTGCCTCAGACGAGATACACTTCTCGTCTTGGGGGATTTCAATGCATCGACTGGAACTGATAGGGATGGTTATGAGATGTGTGTTGGTCCCCATGGGTCAGGAACTATGAACCAGAATAGCACTAAGTTCCTTGACTTTGCAAGAAGTCATGGACTTAGGGTGGCTGGTTCATGGTTTCAGCGCCCACAAGCTCATCGCTGGACTTGGTATTCCAACGCTGGCAGTGCGGCAAAGGAGATTGACCATGTCCTCATTGATGGTCGCTGGAGGATGATCCAGAACTGCAGGGTCTACCGGAATGCTCAGTTCCTCAATACTGACCACAGGCTTGTTGTAGCAACTCTAAAGCTGCACCTTAAATCCTGGAGAATGGTACCATCCCAGCCTTGGCTGGATGTTGGCAAGCTCAGGGATGAGAGAGTAGCTGAGGAGTTTGCGAACATGCTGAGTGGACACTTGGGGGGTCTGGGTGCTTTGGTGTGTCCTGAAGAGTTGTGGAGCGCCTTCAACACCACCTTCCTTGATGTTGCGGGTGGATGTCTTGGAACTCACCGCAGGGCAAAGAAGAATTTTGTCTCTCAAGGGACACTGGATACCATTGACCAGAGTCGCAGGGCCAGGCTGAATGGCAGAGCTGAGCTGTTCAGGGAGCTGAGGCGTAAAACTGTACGTGCACTGATTGTGGACAAGGAGGCCTATGTGCGAGGAATCTGTGAGGGGGTAGAGCATCACCTGTGGACAGGTAATTCTCGTCCCGCTTACAGGGGAATTCGCGCATTGCGTTCATCTAAGCCCATCCCTCGGAGCACTGCAGTTCGAGCAGAGAGTGGTAGGCTCTTGACAGAGGAGTCTGAAGTGAAGGCCCGCTGGGCCGGTTACTTTGAGCGGTTGTTCCGGGCTGATCCCCCAGCTGTCGAGTTGGACGTCAAGGGTGTTACAATCCCTGTTGCTGACCCTCAAATCAACTGTGGTCCACCTTCGCTTGTGGAAACACGGGCTGCGGTGAACCGGTTGAAACGGGGCAAAGCTCCAGGGATCTGTGGCATCCATGCTGAACTTCTCAAGGCTGGTGGAAATGCTGCACTCGTGTCATTGCATGCAGTTTTGTGCTCTGCCTGGAACACAGGCATCATCCCAACTGATTGGAAGAGGGGCCTTGTTGTTCCTCTCTGGAAAGGGAAGGGTGATCGCCAAGACTGCAACAACTACCGAGCGGTGACGCTGCTCTCAGTGCCGGGCAAGGTCTTTGCTCAGATACTTATTGATAGGGTTCGCCACCATCTGCTTGAGCACCCGCGTCCAGAGCAGTCAGGCTTTACACCAAAGAGGTTAACGATTGACCGTATCCTTGCTCTTCGTGTCATCACCAGGGAAATCTCCTGACAAGGTGGAGAGCTTGCTTTCAAACCTCGAGTCAGATTCTGCAACCGGTCCAGACGGCATCAGCCCACGTGTCCTCAAAGCCTGCTCTTCTGCTCTTGCTCACCCTCTCTCTGTTCTATTCACCCTCTCATTTGCCAAAGGTCATCTGCCATCTGCTTGGAAATCTGCTAACATCACTGCCCTGCATAAAAAAGGTGCAAAAACAGATCCCTATAACTACAGACCAATCAGCCTTCTCCCAATCATCAGCAAGGTGATGGAATCCATCATCGCCTCAGATATGAAATCCTTCCTCTTCTCCAATGGCTTGATTTCCAATCATCAATTTGGTTTCAGACCAGGTCACTCGACCCTGGATATGCTACTTCTGCTCTCCCATCAATGGATGGAGGTCCTCAATGCCAGACAGGAAATCCGAGCCGTATCCCTGGACATATCACGTGCTTTTGACACAGTCTGGCACCCTGCCCTACTCACCAAACTCTCTTCCCATGGTATTCAAGGCCATCTCCACTCATGGCTCGCAGACTTCCTCTCCTGTCGCAGTCAACGTGTGGCCCTAAATGGAGTTCTTTCATCCCCTCTTCCTGTGCAGGCTGGAGTTCCTCAAGGTAGCGTTCTGGGCCCTGTTCTTTTTCTGGTTTTCATCAATGATCTCTCGGACTCTCTGGAAAATCCTCTATTTCTCTTTGCCGATGACTCCACCCTCTGCCATACCATCTGTCATCCCTCAGACCGGCAAGCAGCAGCTTCTTCACTCACTGCAGATCTGGATAAAATCACAAACTGGTCCAACATGTGGAACATGTCTTTCAATCCAGACAAATCTCACACTCTCACTATGTCTCTTCGCAAGGACCGTTTACAAAACCCCCCCATCCACTTTCTCAACAATCCTCTGGAAGAAGTCTTTTCTTTCAAGCTTCCAGGTCTCACTATCTGCCATGACCTTTCCTGGGAAAGTCACATTTCCAACCTCGCCTCAAAAGCCAGTCGCCGACTGGGAATCCTCCGTCGTGCTAAGTCCTTCCTCGGCCCTCTTGAGCTCCTGACCACTTACAAAGCTTTTGTCCGTAGCCTGATGGAGTACTGCTCTCCCCTCTGGGCTGGTGCTCCTGCCTCCCACCTTTCTCGGCTTCACGCTGTCGAAACCAGGGCATTTAAGATCATCGGCATCTCCCGCAATGAAGCTGAGTCTTTGGGCCTCTCACTCAATCACTGCAGGTTGGTCGGTGGTCTTTCTGTCTTCTACCGACTCCTCTCCAGCGTTGCCCCCCCTGCTCTCTCTGCGATTTGTCCCCACCACATTTCCACAGGGCGCTCAATGTCCGCCAACAACCCCCTTCTGGTAAAACTACCAAAATCACGAATCACTGCTCATCTTCACTCTTTCATTCCTCTTTTTTCCCGCCTTTGGAATAAACTTCCTCACTCTATTCTTTCCCATTCTTCCCTCCAGGCTTTCAAAACAGCTGTTCACCACCACCTCTTATCTTCCCCCATCCAAATCCTCGATCTTTTCTACCCCTGATAATCCACCGAAGCCCACTTCCTTCATTTCTCCCATTTTCCTTCCTGAAAGTCCCTGAAATGTCCATCTTCTCTTCGCCATGTTCCCCGTCCCATCCCGATCCCTCTCCCTTCCACAGTTCACCTAATGTGTCTGTTCCCCACTGTTTTGTCCCTTCCACTCCCGCCCCTCTTGTCTCATGCCTCCTTGCTGTGAGTTGTGTGTTAGCTCTCATACGAGCCTCGACCAAGGTATACAAAAAAAAAAAAAAAAAAATCACCGAACGCAGATGAGAGTTTCGGCAGGGGCTGCTGGCAGCCTATGTTGATCTCTGTAAAGCATTCGATTCAGTGAATCGGGATGTCCTCTGGAGGATTCTTGGTCTTCGGGGGGTGCCACCAAAGCTGATCGATCTGATGTCTGAACTCTACTCTGGTACTGAGAGTGCTGTGAGATGTGTTGGTACCATCTCTGACTTATATCCAGTTGTTACTGGAGTTCGTCAGGGGTGTGTACTTGCCCCCACACTTTTCAGCACTTGTATGGACTGGATTTTAGGGAGGATGTCAGAGAGATCAAGCTGCTGTGCATTGTTTGGGAATGTCAAGATCTCGGACCTTGATTTTGCAGATGATGCAGTCATCTTTGCGGAGACTTTAGATAACCTTTTGGGGGCCCTCGAGGTGCTGAATGAGGAGTCAGAGCCGCTGGGATTACGGGTTTCTTGGGTCAAAGCTAAGCTCCAGGCTTTCGGTGACATCTTGGATGCTGCTGTCCTGTCTGTGTCTGTTTGTGGTGAGGATGTTGAGGTCGTGGAGAGATTCACTTACCTTGGCAGTGATATTCATGTCTCTGCTGGCTGTGAGTCAGAGGTCAATAGACGTCTGGTACGGGCCTGGGGAGTCATGGATTCACTGGATCATGGGGTGTGGCCCTGCCAGTACCTGTGCTGGAGGACGAAAGTCCGAGTCTTCAGGTCCTTGGTACTTCCAGTGTTGCTCTATGGATGCGCGACTTGGACTCTGACCAAGGATCTGAGACGGAGACTTAATTCCTTTGGTACCGGGTCTCTTCGGAAAATCCTTGGCTATCGCTGGTCGTATTTTGTGTCCAACGAGCGGTTGCTGAGAGAGACTCGGATGAGATTTGTTACCTGCATAGTCCGTGAGCGTCAGTTGTGGCTGTATGGACATGTGGCTCGTTTTCCTGACGCTGATCCAGCTCAACAGATTCTCTCAGCGGGGGAGTCTCGTGAGTGGAGGAGGCCAGTGGGCCGACCACGTGCCTCGTGGTTGCAGCAGGTTGACCATCATCTCAAGGAGATGGGGATGGGCCTGGCATATGCTCGGGGGATGGCCAGACGGAGGCCCCTGGAGTACCGGCGGAAAGTGGACGCAGCGACGCGCTGTTCTGGCATGTGCTCCCATACCTGACCTGACCTGACCCCTTCGACTGTTTGAAGACCCAAAATACCCCAAGGACCCTGAGGACACAAAAGTCACCGAGGACCCAAAATACCCTGATAACCCACAAGACCCCGAAGACCATTTTGACCGTCAAAAAAGGTAAAAGGCGTAAAACGGGTCGAAAGGAGTTTTAAGACCCTTTCAACCCCTTTCACCATTACGACACTTTTGACTCCTTGAGATCCCTTCATCCTTTCGACCTTTTACACCCTTTAGACCCCCGAGCACCGAAAGACCTTTACACCCCTTAAGTCCCTTTAAACCCCTTCGACCTGACTACCATTTTGACCCCATGCAGCCTTCAGAAAGATGAGACAGCTGAGACCCTTGACCATTTTGAGGTATAGACCAATTGGACCTTCTCATATTTCAAATTACAAATAAATATAATGTTACCAATATTACAAATATATTTGTACAAAAGAAATGTTTGTATTATGATTGGTGTATATCTTGACAACACAGCAAATGTTTAACATAAATCTCTGTCAGGATGTTTGGTGAAGCAAGCACAGCCAGCCGATCCACATGAATACTGCATAAAAACCTAAAAACATCGTGCAGCCGTGAAGCTGTCTGATTTTATGTCTCCTATTAATTACGTGCTGTTTGAATGTCATTTGTACCCTGACTTCACACATGTCCATTAATTACGCACGATTGGAATGTACCTTTCGATCCTTTAGACTACTGAGAACCTTTTGACCGTTGAAGACCCAGAAGACACGGAGGATTTCAAAGACCCAAAAGACACAAAAGACCTTGAAGGACTCAAACGACCCTGTGGAAGTGTAAAAATTATCTTAAAATATTTCGTTCTTGTCAACACAACTCTCAGTGTCCATATACAACTCAGATTTTAAAATATATACTTGATAATGGATCAGCGCAGACTGATGGTAGTTTTATAATGGATAGATATAGTGTTGCTGAGGCCGTCCCGAGTGATGGTAGTTTTATAGAGAGGCCGTCCGATGAAAACATGGGATGTGTTGCTGAGAGATGATCATTGAGTTTCAGGCCGAACAAGAGGGCGAGGGATCATGCAACCTGGAAAGCAGCCATTAGGTGAACCACGGCTGACACATGCAAGCATGGAAAAGTACGTGGAACGATGATGATGATGGTGTGCTCCTTTACTGCATAACAAATATAATCTTTTCTTCCATTCCACTTGTTTGGCAAGTTAAATGAAATAAAACCCTGTCTGAAGACAGCTGCCTTTCCTCAGTGCCAGTGACGCATGAGAATGCTTTATTTTTATTAATGAATGCATATAATATGCTGAATAACATTTTGCAAGGGTGTAAAACTTTAGGGATCACATGATATCGCACAACATCAAGGTTTCTGGAACACATGGCATTATTTTGATGGAATGAAGCATGCATTATGGAAGAGTCGTGGAGATGGAGGGCTGTGAAGCACTGAAAATGCCTGATAAAGGTTGAAAGTTCCCGAGGTCAAACCCAAGGAATTTGTTTCAATATGCTGAAACATAATCTTGTTTAACTGACTGGATAACACATCTGTTGTTTTGTTGTTGACACCTGGTGTTGGTCAACTCGCTTGCACATGAGCCGGCCACCTCCCTATTTCCTCTTCCCTCGATAAGAAACTCTGGTTGAAACATCAAGCCAGAGAGATAAAACTTTGCATTGATTGTCTCTCTCCATGCGCACATGTTAACAAATGATTAAACTTTCACTGTGACTGGTGTAACTTGATTGAGGCTTTAAATTTTCCACCACAACCCATTTGACCCAGAAGACTCAAAAGACTCCAGAGGACATAAAAGACCCTGAAGATCCAGATGACCCAAAATACCCAAAAGATCCTGATGACCCAAAAAATCCCAATGAACCCAAGACCTAAAAGACCCCTTTTACCTTTATGATAATTAAGACAATCTTTAGCTTTAAGACCAGTTTTTTACACTTCAGAGAGCTTTAAATCCCTTTCACCCTTGAGACCTTTTATACAATTTTGACCCCGAGAACATTTTGACCTTTACTTCACTGAAGTCCCTTTGGACCCCTCAGACCTTCACATAATTCAGACCCCTTACATCCTTCAGACATTAGATCCTTGACCATTCAGAGCTTCAGACCACTTGGACCTGGACACTTGGACTTGGATCTCTGTCTCTTGTCTCTTTGTCTCTCTCTCTCTCTCTTCTCTCTCCTCTCTCTTCTCTCTCTCTCCTCTCTCCTCTCTCTCTGTTTCTTATGCACACCAAATCTTAAAAGTTACAAATGCAACTTTGTGTGGGGATTAGGTCTCACTCGGGGGTCAGGGAGGGGGCTTGATTATCAATGTAAATTTGTACCACATAGCACTTCCTGATGGTCGTGGCAGAGGGTGTTACAATTTCCTTTTTTTACCGGGACAACGCTGAGGTTAAAGCACTCTTCGCACAGGTAAATTTGTTCCCCTTCCCTTCTCCTTCCCCACCCCCTCCCAGAAAAAAGAGGAAAGGCTTATCAAGGCTTGTCATCATGTGTGAGACATTTCTTGCAAGAAAAGACATCAGGGCGAACGGGGAAAAAAGAAGGGGTGAGATGGGACATGACGGGCAGAGGAGGTGGGGAGTAGGGGTTAAAGCATTCCATGCAGGGTAAATTTGTCTTCCTTTCCTTCTCGTTGCCCAAAATGTTTGGCACAATGTGTGACGAATTGGTCCATCAGCGAAGTGAGGGGTAGGCTCTGCTCGTATATAATATTGGATAACCCCCACATCCACCATCTTCCTGCAGTTGTGGAATACATGTAATTTGTTTACCCTGGCGATTGAAACAGTTAAAAGCTTGGCAAATCAGCATCTTGAACACCAGAATAATGTGTGATGAAAATCATATGTACGCATCACCAATCGAGTTGTGCACCCATGAGGTCATGCAAATAGACGGGGAAGGGGGGGTGGGGTGGGGGTTTCTCATATACATAATGGCGGTGAAAATAGTCTGATTAAAAAAAAGGATTATCTGACTTGTTATTCTCCCAAAATGTTTTTTTGTGCTCCTCGGTCAAGGATCTCATCCTCTTAAAAATATATTTTCCAAAGATTTCAAGATTGTGTTCGTTTGAAGAGCAGCTTTTGGGTCGCTGATGACTTTGCGTGATTCGAAAGTTGTCATCACATTAATAATCGTTGGGCCTTTATTTTCTTACATTTGAAACTCAAAATATGCTAAAATTAACTTTTCAGTCAAAACTTTTATCAGTGATCGAAAAACAGACCGGAATTTACCGAAGATGCTATGACGTCACGTTCTCCGAAAACTTCGTGAACATTCGGAAACAGCATGTGAACAATGGTGAGATGCGAATCAGAGAGTGATTTCAGCGGTGATGAAATTGAGTGTTTTCATTCCGATATTGCTGAGGAAGAGTCGGAGGATGATGGGAATTTATACTATGGAGTTTCTGGCCCTGAGCCATATAAATTTGAGCCACTTGCAAGTGCCAGAAAACGGCCTATTTCGTGTACAAGTGGCAGGACTGATGGCCTGGTAGTTCACACTGATCGGCTCCACCAGACAGATTGGTTTGTAGATTTTTATTTTCTTGTTCGATGCATAAAATAATGTAAAGTTTGATTCGTCTGTGACTTGATATAATAATTTTTAACCCTCGAGTCACTCAAGAGTCAGAAATAGAATGAATCAATAATGGATCCAAATATATTACACACCGTAGCCTTGGCTTTGAAGTCTTTCTGACAGCTGAGCTTGACCCCAGCGAAAGTGAACAGTTAGAACAAACCCCAACTTTCAAGAGACTGATGTGGCATATACAGACCAAAACATTTTTAGCCTCATTGGGAAATATTCTACCAAATTTAGAAAAAAAATAGTGGAAAATTGATCAATTTTTTACAATTGAAATGAAATAGCCCAATTTGCTGATGCTGTTAAAAAAAATTCATGCTCGTGTTTTTCAGAAAGTTTACTTGTGTGTTTTTCCATGTGCTCTTTCAGAATACATTTCAAGGTTTTTCTCAGTTAAACTCAACAATTGATTCTGTGACAGAGCAGTATCTGGAGAACTTGTCAAGAAGAGGAGGTCCGAGCTTAACCTACACAACGCATATATCCCTCAAACCTCTAAGACACAGGAAGGGTAATCGAACCAACGAATCTAATTAATGACATAACTCATTCTGGGAACCTCCGTGTCTCTGCTGTACTTGGGGGTTTATTTCCAAAACCGAAACAATTTCCACTTACACCAAGTTTGGTCAAAATCCCATCCATAGTACACAAGTTAGAGCAGTAACAGAATGTTTGGCTAATTGCACCGCTGGCCTTTAACCTATTGACCCCATAATCTAATCAGTTTATCTTTATATCATTATACAAACTTGTTCCAAGTTTGACTTCGATCCGTTCAGCCGTTCTTAAGTTATCAGGGTCATGAAATCCTATCATGGATGGCTGAAAAGCCAGACGGAAAACCCGAAAACATCCTGGCTCCGATGACTTCGTCGGCCGAGGGATAAAGATCTAAATGAATCGGTATTCATGACGTCCTGTCCTGAGAGCACAAGAAACGTTTTTACATTCTACATTTTGACAAATATGTTGGCGCATCGTGCCAGTCGTACCAACCACCACCAGGAGACATCACTGACTTTTTGGTATCTTTAGCATCGGTACTGTTGTTAAGCTCAATTCTTCTGTTTAAATTAAATTCTGCGGAAATTAACGAACACTGCCTTTACAAATCCAAAAATTAAATGAATTAAATAAAGTTACGACACTGCCTGGACAAATCCAGAAATTAAATAAATTAAATAAAGATACCAACACCACCTGGAGAAGTTGAAAACTTTATTGAATTGTCCACCGCTCCTTCCCAATTCCACATCCAGAGGATGCATGACATCATCATGGGGCGCCGAAGGAAGGGAGTACTCAGTCTTTACTCCCTTTGTTTCTTTATTTTTGTTTGTTTTCTTGTTTGTCCGGATGATATCTCAGCCATCCTTTGAGTTAGGAAGTTCAAATTTGGGGACAAAAGTGAAGACGTGCTTTGGCAAAAATCATTATTCTTATTTTTTGATTCATCAATTGATTGATTTATAACTTAATTATTATCGATTTATGAATTACTTATTTATTTATTTAACTTCTGGGCAATAAATATCTCAGGCACCTTTTGAGCTCGGACGCTGATATTTTGATATGACAGTGAACAAGTGCTTTGGTTATAAATAAATAAGAACAGAGTTCAATTTGTTCGACCACTTTATTAGCGTGGAACGACAATAATCAAACAAGTATTGAACAGGTTGAAACACCCACAACATCCCTGGCTCCGGCTCAGGCTGTGCATGCGCACTGGCACAGGGGACCGTCGATATGTAGAAGTACCGTAAAGTACAATGTTCTCTATCTCCCTCCGAGTCTTTATTATGTTAATAGATAAAGGCTGAGAAAATATTAAGTTTAATGAATGAACAAAAGTTTATATCGCCCATCGTGTGACTATTCCATGGAGTAGTCCTTGTGCCAGGCAGGCACGCTGGTCGCTCTGGTGGATCGGCGTTGACCTATTGCTGGTGCTGGTGGTGTCACATCGGGCCCCAGTGGGGATGGGGCTCTCGGGGTTTCAGGGGCCGATGGTGGCGTCTGAAGGATCGCGCGCCTCGGTGTGCCTCATCCTGGTGCTGCTGGCGTGTCTGAAACGGGTGTCATCTTGCGCCGGGGTGTGCATACTGACGTCAGTGCCGGCGTGGGCCCCGTTGGCGTCGCAGATGTCACGGGTTCGCTGTCGAGGTCAGGCAGTTGCGGTGTTACAACGGGTGCAGGTACAGTGATGCGGGTTGCTAGATCATCATAGATAGACCGGGGTGGCAGCTGGTCATTGCGAACTGGGCTAAACTTGCGCAGGAATTTCCTGTTCCGAAGTGTGACTCTGCCCGAGCCGTCGATCTTGATCACGTATTGGTCGTGTTGGCGTACCTCCACGATACTGCCTGTCTTGTCCCATTTTTTGGGGTGGAATCCTGTCTGGTTCTGTACGCGGACTAGGTCCCCTACAGCAAGTGGCGGAAGACGTTTGGTGTGTTCTGCCAAGGTGTCGGCTGTGCGGATATGACGTTTGCGGAGGGCCTCCTCCCTCGCTTTCAGGGTCTCATGCCAAGTGTCGTGCGGTCTGTACTTTCCGGGGATAATTGGGATGAAATCGCGTATCGGGCGGCCGAAGACACACATTGCCGGGGAGATCTTCGTGTCAGGGTCAGGCGTGTTACGATATTGTAGTATCGCTCTCTGCACAGCGTCAGTGTCAAGTTCTCCCTGCGGGCTGGTGTTGTCCGTGATAAGTCGTTTCATTGTCTTAACTCCAATCTCCACGCGACAGTTGCTGTGAGGGAAGGCCACCGATGACAAGCGGTGGTGTACGCCCCATCTGTGCAGGAATGACCTGGTCTCGGTGGAGGTGAACTCCGGTCCCCCATCCGACGCGAGCTCTTCTGGTGTCCCGTACGTCACGAAGGCGCGATGTAAGTGGTTTATGAGTCCGGCGGCGCCACCCGTCGACTTTGAGATGATCGGCCAGTTCGAGTATCTGTCCACCGTCACAAGGTAGTGTGCACCCCTGTGTACAAAGAAGTCTGAGCACACTGCCTGAAAGGGGTAAACGACCGGAATAGGTGGAGTTGGTGGCGCTCCAGGCTGTGATGGTGCCATCCGGTGGCAGTGTTCGCAGTTTTCCGAGTGGCGCTGATGTCAGCCGACATGCCTGGCCAGAATACAGAGGATTCTGCGCGGGTGGTCATCATTGATACGCCCTGGTGGGCAGCGTGTAGGGCGCTCAGCACATCGCCGCGGAGTGAGGGTGGTATGACTACTCGGTCCTTGTATAGGATCACTCCATCTGTCGATGTAATGTTCTCGCGGTACTGGTGATAGTCGCGAATTGTCTCTGGCATCTGGATTTTTGAGTCGGGGATGCCGTTCATTGTCATTCCCTCCAATATGTGCATATCGCCATCGCTGCTGGTGGCTTCCCTGACGCGATCCCATGTTACTGATCGCAATGATTCGAGGCCCGCGGCACACCATGCCAGGTTGTCCTCCTCGACGTCGTCGTCATACTCCGGCTCAGTTTGGCGTAAGAGGGACAGGACGTCGGTGTGCGTGCTTGGTTGGAGGTGGGTCGCTATGGTGGCATTGTCATCTGGAAGGTTCATGAGTGGAGGTCGCGTGGTGCCAACCGGCCTGCGCGACATGGCATCTGCCGCCTTGTTCTTCATGCCCGGGATATGTATGATGCGGAAGCGATAACGCAGGGTCTTCTCCTTGAGGTTCCTGAGGCGGGGGTTGGGTATGTCGTCAAGTGCTCTGTCCGAAAGGAGTTTCAGCAGTGGTTTGTGGTCTACCGCAACGATCAGGTTCTCGCAGCCGAGTACGAAGTAGCGCGCCTTGTCCAAGGCGTCCGCGACTGCGAGAGCCTCGCCCTCTATGGGCGCGTATCTGGATTCTGCCGCGTGTGTAAATCTGCTGCCGACCAGGGTTATTTTCCATCCATCAGTGCAGCAGAATGGTCTAACTGGCACGCATCGGCAGTGCTTTTGAAGCAACCAGAATCCGATTCCCTCCTTCGACCAGTCCGTGGCGATGCATGTTGGCTTAGTTTTGTCAAATATGCGGACACCGTGTTCGATTTCTTGTACGATCACGTCTTTCGACTCGCGGAATATGTCCTCTAACTCCATGGACCACTGGAAGCGTTCTCCACTTTTCAGGAGCTTCCGGAATGGCTGCATTCGTTCGGCCATACTAAAGGCGTATGCCACCTGGTTGACAAGCCCGAACCACGATCTGACGTCGGTGATGTTACGCGGTTGTGGGAAATCGTGGATTGCTTCCAGGTAGCGGCTGCACGGTCGCACGTCGGTCATGGTGATGGTGAAGCCCGCGAAGTCCACCGTGGGTGCGCTGAAGACAAACTTCTCCGGGTTGAGGATGATTCCATTCCGGCCGCATATATCCAGCCATTGGACCACCTGGAAGTAGCTCCCCTCAATCGTGTCTGACCATAGTAGCGTGTCATCTACGCACTTGGTCTTGTTACCAATGTCTGGGACGATCTCATCGTATCGTCTTGAATAACCGTCCCCCGATGCCATATACCCTTGTGGGGCAGATAGGTACCGGTAGCGCCCCCATGGAGTGATGAAGGTCGTCTTGTGGCGGTCGTCCTCGTGTAGGCGGACGCTATGGTAACCGTTCCATGCGTCGAATACTGTCTTGCACTTCCCGTTAGGTACGCGTCTCGCCTGGTGGAACGGGGATTGGGTGTGGTGGGTCTCGCGGAACGCATGCTTGTTCAAGGCCTGAAAGTCGACGGTGCGTCGCGGCTTGCCATTCTTTTTTGCGCAAATTACCATGCGGTGACACCATGTCACCGGCATGCCGACGGGTACTTCCTCCAACACGCCGAGCCGAACGTCCTGGTCGAGGCCTGCTTTTACTTCATCTTGCCAATGCATGGCCACGGAGATGGGAGTGTGATGGGCAACCGGTGTCGCGTTCTCACTGAGCATAAGACGTAGTGGCGGGCCGGTCATTCTCGGTAGTGGCTGGTGTGGGCACGTGTTGAATGTGCTCTGAGCATACATCCTGAGTAAATGTGACTGTAGTGCCTCTCTGTTGGCCTCGGTCGCTGGCATGGGGAGTGCGGTCGGTTTGGTCGGCGGCTCCCGCGCGTCCGCGGGCAGTCGCACAATTCCGAGGTCGTCAGATTCCACCTCTCCGAGTGTCGGGAATCTGTCCGAGATCATTCCCAGGTCCATGCAGGCCGCGCGGGAGAGGAATATGCGGTCTGAAGAGTCCGTCACGTACGCGATTTGGCGCGTCTCCAATCTCCGAGCGTCGTCACTGTTACCGGCGAATCTGACTACCACGGCTCCGAGGATACGAATTCCTCTGTTGTTTGCGGCCTTCATGGTCATGGATACAGGTATGAGGTCCTCGGTACTCAGGCCTATTTGTTGGACGACTTTAATGCCGATCAGGCAGCTCTGGCACCCCGTGTCTGCCATAGCGGGTAGGGTTACTGCGCGGATGTGTTTCAGGAGGTTAAAACCCAGCGCTTTGTAATCCTCGCGCTTGTTGGTGAGAGTGAGGTTGGCATATGGCTGCGGGTCGGATATGCGTTTCATACACTTATCGCACATATCATCGTACAGGTGGTGAGCGAGGGGAAGCGCGCGCATTTCGTCCTCTGTGCTGGCCATGGTGACCGTGCATAGCTCGACAAAGGCTGCCGTCTGCTCGTCGTACATCCTGTCGGTCTCCTTAGATGGGCGTCTTGCCGATCGGCCGCCCAGGCACGCCTTGTCGAGGTGATTCTGGCGGCCACACTTCCGGCACTTTTTACCGTATCCGGGGCACTCGGCGTGTCTGGCGCGCCATTGAGGAGTTTTGCCGTGGCCCACCTCGCCGCAGTAGATGCATACTCCTTCGGGCTTGGCCTTCCGTTTTTCCGGCCTGGCTCCTACTCTGGCGCGGGCGTCCTGTCGCTTTCCCCGCCGATACGAACTACTGATCGCGTCCGTGCTCTGAGTGTCAAGCCGGCGCGATGCCGAGCGTTTTCCAGACTCTTTGGCCTCGATATACTCTATCATGTCCTTTAATGGCATGTCCTGGTTCTTCTCACCGAGTAGGTCAAGTTGTATTGCTTGGTCCGCGATGCCACGGGCAACCACGTTGCGCAATATCTCTTCCGTGAAGTCGTTGACCTGATCGCACCCCGCCTTGGTGCACTTCATTTCATACTTGCACGTGTCCGCCTGCCCCTTGATGCGGGCGTGGAACGACCGGACAGGCTCCTCGTGTCCCTGCCGCATATTAGACAGGGCCACTCGAGCTTCCATCGTGTTCTCCGTCCGGACGGCGAGCGCCTTCATGGCGGCGAGGACGTCTTCTTCATCGCTGCCCACGAGGCTCCTACCCGCCGCGCGAGTGAGGTCCTTTCTCAGCTCCTCCTCACAGCACTCCAGTAGCTGTGCGACTATGTCGGGTCCGACAAGCTTAGTACCTGTTTTGTATTTGCCCCAGCGGGTTATGAAGTACGACCAGGCCTCGCCCGTTCCGGCCAGTGCTATGGAGGGACGCTTGAGTTTCTCCATCTTGGCATTCGAGCTCGCCGCCCTGGGGGCGGCGACGTGCACAGTGGCGTGTATACTCAGCATGGCCGCCACCACTGCCGCCTCTGCGTGTGTAGCCATATAGTCACAACCCTCGATCGGGCACTCTGCTTCCACCGGCGCCATAGGAACAGTTATTCTGGAGTAAACGTTCTATTTTCGGTGATGCACACGTGTGTACAGTGTCCTGGGGGCAAAGATTGGGTACAGGACCCGAGAAATCCAAACTCACTGTCGACGTTCTCGTGGTCCGTTTTCACCCAGTCGTGTCCTCCTCAGCACCGACGATCCTTACTCGACTGCATCAAGTTGTTTGATTATAAATAAGAACAGAGTTCAATTTGTTCGACCACTTTATTAGCGTGGAACGACAATAATCAAACAAGTATTGAACAGGTTGAAACACCCACAACATCCCTGGCTCCGGCTCAGGCTGCGCATGCGCACTGGCACAGGGGGCCGTCGATATGTAGAAGTACCGTAAAGTACAATGTTCTCTAATAAAGGGTATTTTTGATTTATTGATTAATCAATTAGTTATTTAATTTTTCGATTAATTACTTAATTTTCAAAAAGTTATAGATATGACGAAACAATGGTGGTTTGGGTTTGCCATTCGCAAAGAAGAAATTATTTATTTTGCGATTATTTATTTATTTAAATTATGCAGTTAATTAATTAATTATTGTACACCGCACTCTCCCAATTCCGTCTCCATGTGCTGCAGGGTGGCATCTCCGGGCGCTGAAATTGCCCTGACCGTGCCGTGCACTGGAGGATTTGTTATTTATTTATTTATTTATTTATTTGGCATGGGGGAAGTGTACTTTGAATGTACCGGTACTTTATTTAATATCCAGATTCCTCTGGACGTCTCCGGGTGGTAACTTTAATTAATCTATTTAATTTCCAGACTTCTCCTGGCGGTGCTCGCAACTTTATTCAATTTATTTAATTTCCAGAGTTTCCGGGTGGTAACTTTAATTAATTTATTTAATTTCCAGACTTCTCCTGGCGGTGCTCGTAACTTCATTTAATCTATCTATAATTCCAGCAATGTGTGTGTGTGTGTGTGTGTGTGTGTGTGTGTGTGTGTGTGTGTGTGTGTGTGTGTGTGTGTGTGTGTCTGTCTGTCTGTCTGTCTGTCTGTCTGCGGCCGCAGTTTCTTGAGAACCCCCGGTCAGATCGGATTGAAATTTGTCAGGAATATTGCCGGGGCCCCGCGGATGTGCCTTTTCGAGGTTTGATATCAATCAAACGAGCGGTTCCCAAGTTACGGCCATTTATCTGTCGACCAATGACAAGACACGGTGCTATGACATCATGAAAGACGTCACAATTAATGCTTATTTATTTATTTATTTATTTTTGCACGATTGACGGTCCGATCTGATTGAAACTTTCCAGGAATATTGTTGGGGACCCGTGGATGTGGCTTTTCAAGGTTTGATATTAAGGTTTGAGAATGGGGGCGAGAGAGAGGAACGAAAGAGGAGGGGGGATAGAGGAGGGTGAGAGAGGGGGAGGGGAGAGGCGGGCAAGAGAGGGCGGGGAGAGAGGGGGGTGAGAGAGACGGGGCGTCACAATTCAAGAGAGTGGGAGAGAGGAGGGGGCGAGAGAGGGGTGGTGAGAGTGGGGATGAGAGAGGGGGGTGAGAGTGGGGCCGAGAGAGAGGGGCGAGAGAGAGGAGGGGGAGAGAGGAGGTGCGAGACTCGGGGGAGCGAGAGAGAGGGGGCGTCACAATTCTTCTTCTTCGTTTGATATGACGTCACAATTGACGCTGGGGACCTGAGTATGTTTCCCAGGTGTTTCCCAAGTTATTGCCATTTATGATACGGTTGGTCCGATGTAATTGAAAAAATACCCCAATCCAGTCATTGTTTTCGAGAGCGAAGGAATGAAGCTGCACATACTGGCACACCTCACCCACGAGAGAGGGTACTGGCACGAGAGAGGGGGAGAGAGGAGGATCAAGAGAGGTGGGGGGGTGAAAAATGCCCCAATCCAGTCGTCGTTAACGCACTGACGGGACCGCACTAGTTTATTCAATTTCCGGAGTCTCCGGGGAGTAATTTTATTGAATTTGATTTCCAGACTTCTCCAGGCGGTGTTTGTAACTTCATTTAATTTATTTAATTTCTGTCCGTCTCTGGGTGGTAACTTTATTTTATTTAATATCCGGACTTCCCCAGGCGTTGTTTGTATGTTTATTTAATTTCTGGCTGTCTCTGGGTGGTAACTTTATTTTATTTAATTTATTTAATTTCTGTCCGTCTCTGGGTGGTAACTTTATTTTATTTAATATCCGGACTTCCCCAGGCGGTGTTCGTTACTTCATTTAATTTCTACAGACTTCAAATTGAAACAGCGGAATTGAGCTCAACACCAGTTCTGAATGGGGGAAAAAATAGTGTCCGGGCGGTGTTTGGAACGACCCCATAGTACTGTGTGGTTCCTGTCATGCCTGTTATTTAATGTTCATGAACAAAACGAATGTCCATCGTGCTTGGAAACCGTCATGTCTCCAGAACTCAGTATCACTCCTTCGGGTTCATCACCAAGGTTTATTGCAAACAAAGCCACACTCCTCCCAAACAGGTAATAATCAGAGCAAGCCTCTTCGTTGCCGGCCATTCCAGCCTGGTGTTGGCTTTGTGGTTCGCTCAGCTGGCTTGGGATCTTCGGCTCCTGGGTTTGAGCCCTGTGAGCTGCTAAATTAACACCAGATGGGGTTGATTCAGCCTGTAATCCTTCTGAGGTTGGCGAAATAAGTGCTCGTGTCCTGGTGTTGGGGCACAGCATCAGCGGCACAGCCGCACCCCAACAAAATAGCGACCGGAAGCCAAACGGCCAATTTCAAGAAGCAGAATAATAAGAAGCGGAAGAAGAAGCTGACCCTTGACGTGTCTCACAAGCTCCGCCCCTTCCGGACCGGATGTCTCAGTGAAGGTTCGAAGCCTCCGTGAAACGAGTGAACACCAACAGTTCGTGAGATTACAAGGGTAACCATGAAAACATTATCACCATTAATCTGTTACAATATCTGACAGAAACACAAGGAAAGAGTTTATTTGAAAGATTTTCCATGGACATTTGCTGAAGATTGCGCGGGAAAAGATGTTCCGTGAGCTCTGGCGTTTAGAGTGACGTCACTGAGGCGACAAGATCACCATTAAAACCGTGTGGACAATTTGTGGAACAACAGGAGATTTATGAAATTATTTTTGGTTCTTTCCGTTAAACAGGTTCGTTTTCTTTGTCCTGTTTTAATCCCTTTTCATCACGGGAGGAATTTTAATCAGACAAAGATGAATAAATGTTTGTGATTCACAGCAAAGTTAATGAAGTGAAAATGTAGTTTTGAAGTTACATTACAATGGGAAGTATAACCTCAGTAATAATAATAATAATAATAATAATAATAATAATAATGTGCATTTGATTAAAGTAACTTATTTGGAGAAGCTTGTTTACGGTACGAGGATTGTTAAAGAAATGTTGATTCTCATTGTCACCATGACAACGGAACCAGGACAAGAGCAGTTGGTGACGCGGGGTCATTGTGATTCGGGATCTGAAGGAGAAACATCGAGTTTGGTGATCAACAGATGGAATCGTTCAAAGTGGTCAAGATGAGCCGTGTGGAGGGTCCTGGACAAGATAATCAGGAATGGTGGGAAGAGGTGAACGAGGAGATAAACAAGATTGGGTTCAAACCGAGACGTTCACCCCACAAGGTCGACCGAGGGACAAGGAACCCCGTCCATGAACAGGGTACGGCTGGTTCGTGGAGTGTCCGCCATGACGGGGATTAGTGAATGTAAATGGAGATATCAAGTGAGGGGGGAAATCCCCGGTTTGTTTGTCCATAAAATGTCCCGTTTTAATCCGATCCGTTTAAACCAAACACGGCGAGTTCGTTCCGTTTCGTGAAGTAATTCACGGAGTTCACGGAGTGAGGAATCCGCCATTTTACCCACGAACAAGAGGACGTGACCGAAGTTCGTTTGTGTTTGTAATGACTTGTGGAAATGTTACTCACAAGTTGATGGAAACGAAATGGCGACCTCGACACGAAGCGATCCATGGAGGTGTTTCTGCTTCCCGTGGAGAATAAATTATCTCTCTCTCTCTCTCTCTCTCTCTCTCTCTCTCTCTCTCTCTCTCTCTCTCTCTCTCTCTCTCTCTCTCTCTCTCTCTCTCTCTCTCTCTCTCTGTCTCTCTCTCTCTCTCTCTCTCTCTCTCTCTCTCTCTCTCTCTCTCTCTCTCTCTCTCTCTCTCTCTCTCTCTCTCTCTCTCTCTCTCTCTCTCTCTCTCTCTCTCTCTCTCTCTCTCTCTCTCTCTCTCTCTCTCTCTCTCTCTCTCTCTGTCTCTCTCTCTCTCTCTCTCTCTCTCTCTCTCTCTCTCTCTCTCTCTCTCTCTCTCTCTCTCTGTCTCTCTCTCTCTCTCTCTCTCTCTCTCTCTCTCTCTCTCTCTCTCTCTCTCTCTCTCTCTCTCTCTCTCTCTCTCTCTCTCTCTCTCTCTCTCTCTCTCTCTCTCTCTCTCTCTCTCTCTCTCTCTCTCTCTCTCTCTCTCTCTCTCTCTCTCTCTCTCTCTCTCTCTCTCTCTCTCTCTCTCTCTCTCTCTCTCTCTCTCTCTCTCTCTCTCTCTCTCTCTCTCTCTCTGTCTCTCTCTCTCTCTCTCTCTCTCTCTCTCTCTCTCTCTCTCTCTCTCTCTCTCTCTCCCTCTCTCCCTCTCTCTCTCTCTCTCTCTCTCTCTCTCTCTCTCTCTCTCTCTCTCTCTCTCTCTCTCTCTCTCTCTCTCTCTCTCTCTCTCTCTCTCTCTCTCTCTCTCTCTCTCTCTCTCTCTCTCTCTTTCTCTGTCTCTCTCTGTCTCTCTCTCTCTCTCTCTCTCTCTCTCTCTCTGTCTCTCTCTCTCTCTGTCTCTCTCTCTCTCTCTCTCTGTCTCTCTCTCTCTGTCTCTCTCTCTCTGTCTCTCTCTGTCTCTCTCTCTCTGTCTCTCTCTCTGTCTCTCTCTCTCTGTCTCTCTCTCTCTGTCTCTGTCTCTGTCTCTCTCTGTCTGTGTCTCTCTGTCTCTCTCTGTCTCTGTCTCTCTCTCTCTCTCTGTCTCTCTCTCTCTCTCTCTCTCTCTCTCTCTCTCTCTCTCTCTCTCTCTCTCTCTCTCTCTCTCTCTCTCTCTCTCTCTCTCTCTCTCTCTCTCTCTCTCTCTCTCTCTCTCTCTCTCTCTCTCTCTCTCTCTCTCTCTCTCTCTCTCTCTCTCTCTCTCTCTCTCTCTCTCTCTCTCTCTCTCTCTCTCTCTCTCTCTCTCTCTCTCTCTCTCTCTCTCTCTCTCTCTCTCTCTCTCTCTCTCTCTCTCTCTCTCTCTCTCTCTCTCTGTCTCTCTCTCTCTCTCTCTCTCTCTCTCTCTCTCTCTCTCTCTCTCTCTCTCTCTCTCTCTCTCTCTCTCTCTCTGTCTCTGTCTCTCTCTGTCTTTCTCTCTCTGTATCTGTCTCTTTCTCTCTCTGTCTTTCTCTCTGTCTCTCTCTGTCTCTGTCTCTGTCTCTGTCTCTCTATCTGTCTCTCTCTGTCTCTGTCTCTCTCTGTCTCTCTCTCTCTCTCTCTCTCTCTCTCTCTCTCTCTCTCTGTCTCTGTCTCTCTGTCTCTGTCTCTGTCTCTGTCTCTGTCTCTCTCTCTCTGTCTCTCTGTCTCTGTCTCTCTGTCTCTCTCTCTCTATCTCTCTCTCTCTCTGTCTTTCTCTCTCTGTCTTTCTCTCTCTCTCTGTCTGTCTCTGTCTCTGTCTCTGTCTCTGTCTCTCTCTCTCTCCCATCCCACCCCTCTCCTCCACACCTCTTTGCGGCGTATTCATGCCCACATTGCAACAGACAACATTACACTTTACAAAACCGATATGACAGTTCATTACAAATCCAACAACCATCGATAGGCTCCATCGGTATCGATTTTTTTGATATCAATATATCGGTAGAATCATTCCGGTATATCGGTATTATTTAAAATAAAAATAATAAATAATTTCTTTCCACAGGTTCCAAAAATTCGCAATGGTCCAATGGCCCATTACGTATACATTCATGACGTACACATCATTGACATATGGTAATTTTTCAAAGTATTCCCACACTGGGCTTTTTTTCTCCATGATGATAATGAATATTTTACTTCTGACTTCAACTTGCATTAAAAATGATTTTGTTTTAAAGCGTGATCAGGGTTGGTAATCGGAACAGGTCGAGAATCTCGATACATCGCTATCGCTGTACCGGTATCGTTTTCAAACCGGTATCGCAATCGTGGATCACCGACTCGGCACAAGCTTTCTAAAACACACCCAATTTATATTAAAAAAACTAATTGTCAATTGATTTAAATGCGAACCTCCTCAATGGCAAGAAGCATCAGAACAAAGGACCGCATATGGGCAAAGTTGGCCTCGACCCTGTTCCAGGAGCATGGTCTTTACCAATGAGTACTGCATGGCAACGAGAGCGCACCATTCAGGAAGCTGCACAAACAGCTGCCAGACCCTCGGACCATGCCTCTTCTATAATAGGGGCTTGATAAGGCTGGAGAGTTCCGGGGCTGGTATGCATCCAGGAAACATTTGAAAGGTAAGTTGACCCCTCGAGACCAAGCCGTTGCAAAAGCAAGCCATGAGATGGCAAGCCACTGGTGCCACGTTGCTCGAGCTGACAAGCCGTGGAGTTTTCCCTGGACACACTGACTCACTCCTTTTCGCTTTCTCTCCACATTTCTCATTCGTTCACGAGGAATGCACGAGAGGACTCAGCAATTACATTCTCGACCCATTCAGGGATGGGTGACTGATTTGCATTCATGATTTCCACTGTCCCACCATGAACATTCCCAAGTGCTTCCATTCACATGGTGCACCACATCATCACCCCCCTCTTCTTCCTCCCCCTCCCCCTTTCAAGTTGGGACCAACGTAAACCCATGGGCTTTCGTCGGGTGAGCGAAACGTCCTCAACAAGCCCCGCCTTTTCATGTGTTTGTGTCTCTTTCTCTTTCTTATCTCGTTTCCTCAGAGTGACAGGCACCTACATGCAGAAAATCATATAATGTTGATTGACATAATAGCTTGAATTGATTGGCTTGTATGCTTAAGGGTAAGATCTTTCTGTCTCTCTCTGTTTTTGCTCTGTAAATAAGTCTGGAAATGTGTTTTGCTTTTATAAACTTGACAAACTGCCCAGTTGTCTTTTCTCTTTTGGTTAGACACCAGTGTGTAAATAGTGGATTGAAGTAATACCCCATTTCACTACGGTTAGTCATTAACCAATGTCCCACTTATGGTGTTGCTCGGCCGTTCTTGATGGATCAGAGTGGGGATTTGACATTATGGTTCCCTCTCTGGGGGGATTAATTTGCAGGTAAGGTTATGCAGGAATTTCACACGAGGACACTACCTGAACTAATCATCTTAGATGGCGTCCGCCGTGCCCCAGAGTTATCTGCGTCTTATCGACTTTCCGTAATGGGTCGGGAAGCTGGTCCGAGAAGCCCCCCCTGACCTGGACCAGGGGATCCGTCACATTACACTGCTTGTTTGTTTCCGGGGCCATAATATAAATTATACAAGCTTTAGCATCGTTTGCAAAAAGTTAGTGTGTGTGTGTGTGTGTGTGTGTGTGTGTGTGTGTGTGTGTGTGTGTGTGTGTGTGTGTGTGTGTGCGCGCGCGCACGCGCATGTTAATTGTTTATCACGGCCGATGCGAGTTTGTCCGAAAGCAAATGGTCCGAACCCACACTTTTCTTCTTTGGATATTTTTTGTTCCAAAATTTCCGTGAGCCCAATTTGAATTCAGGAACACAACAATCTTGGTTCACCATTTCAAAATTCCCACTTCTGTTTAAATGCTGAAATTATATTTAAAAGATTATTTGAATTCACACTTCACACTCCAGCAATGGTGGGATAAAAGTGCCCGGCGAGAAAAACTGATTTACTGAAAACACACACAGCACATGCGCAAAAGCCCTCATTTACCATTCACGCGTCATTTCCAAAGTTGTATATTTTCGATGAAGATGTGAATCAAATAGGCTTTTAATATTACGTTAAAGATTTTTTTTTCTTTAAATATTTCGTGAGAGTCAAATTGAGATGAATTGAGTTCAACAAAAGTTTGAATGCAAGTTCAGATGATTCAGAAATCCTGTTTCAGAAGGAAACTTTTCCCCAAACAAAGTTCTGAACATTCAGGAAGCAAATCTCACAGACGTGGCCCGGATAATGACGGATGGCCGGCATGTCCATCAAAATACCACGGACACCATCTGCAACACTCATCTCTGATTGGATCTTCGCATCCAGGGTCGTTTTCCCGTACCTATCCGATGAATGAGGCAAAGGAGGAACCGTGCTGGCAGCTGCTTTCGGAATTTCAATTGACCTCGTGAACCAGCGTTGCGTGCCGCACCCTATCGTCGATCAGACCAATGAATCACTTGGGCCAGTTGTCTCTGAAGCCTGATCTGAGATGAAACCCAAGCAGGATAAGTCGAGACACGATGTCCTCTTTCATCAACTTATTACACAAGCAGGAAATTGGCGGAGGAAATGGCGGTTGGGGAATTCAAACTGAAAAATGGCAGGAATAATCAGGAAAGGTAATGCAAGCAATATTAAAAATGTACAAGTAGGGATGCATTCCTCTTGCCCCCTACGCAATATACCTGCCATCGGATCCTTTAAACAATTACCGAGCACTTCTATTGAAATGGATCCAGGCACCGGAATAAATGAGAGAAACTGTGGGAAGCGGGATGAGAAATAGTCGTAAGAAAGAGGGAGTGAGGGGTCTACTATGTTCTCCCCAAATCACCTCCACAACTTGAATGAAGCTATGGTCACCCCAATACTCAGCGGTTCGGGTTCGCCTCCAGCTCACTCACTCACAGACTCCTCCCTCCGCTCCGCTAGCACCCTGGTCGTGTGGAGACGCTCGATGTTTTCGGGCTGAGGCGAGGTGGGCAGCTCTGTGGTGGCGTGATGACAGCTGGGCTGAGGTGAAGGCATGCCGGACTCTGTGTGTACGTCTGTGAGTGAGGTGTAAAAAGGAGAGAGAGTATGAGAATATGTTGAGGACAAGAAAAATATGGAATATCATGAAGTGAAGAAGAAGAAAGTTGGAAAGGAAAGTTGAAAGAAAGCGAGCAAAGGGGCAAATCTGAAATCTCGCTACAATTTCCTCCAATCTGCTTTCAAATCTGCTGCATCTCTTCTTTTGATTCCCCTTCCCCACCCTTGTTTTACGGCTTCTTGGTTCACCATTGGTCCGAGCTGGTGAGGGATGTCGCCAACCCCCTGGTGTTGATTGGCTGGGTCTCTGCTTTCTGTCCGGCAACGCAATTCAATTGGTCAATGTGGGGCCTTTGTGGAGGTTCTGTCTGGGGCTGGGAAGGAGTTTAAACTTGCCGTCGCCCCCCTCTCAATGGTGAAGCTTTGCTTGCGGTTGAACACTGAAGAGAAGGACGTGGGAATTTGTTTTCGGTGCCGTGTGTCTGTGTTGTGAGAAATCGTTTGAGTTGAGAATGTGATGAAAAGAAAGAACATAAACTTATTCTCACTCACAGTCGCAACACATCTATCCACATGAAAATGATAGATTCTGAATTACTAAACAGAATGCGAAGACGAAACTGGCTTCAAACGGATGTGCTGTGATTTGTCCTTCCTGGGGATCACATGTGTCACACGAGTTTTGGTTCATCTTTGAAAATAAACGTTCAATTATCATTGTCCATTAAAAGTGAGGAAATACATATCTGTCAATCCACATGTTTCGGATGAAGGCGAATAAATTATTCTGTTTGGTGTTTGTTGTTTTTATTGCAGGTCCGTCATATATAAACCCCCTCGGGGATTCCGAGTTTGAGTGGATTACGAACCTTCGACAGAGGGTAAACGAATCCACACGACACATCCTGGATATCAGATTGGATCACAAAATGCAGGTATGAAGAATTGTTATTTGTGCCACATATTGAGATTAAGATCATGCCCACGAGTTAACTCACCATTGATTTGCTCTAACCCTAAATAAATTGCAACAAACTTGATGGTCAGCTCAAAAAACGCTTCATTGGAGAAAGTTTCAAGGGTACGAAGGTTACATACTTGTGACAATGCTCCATTTTGTATGAAGGAGATCATTTTTGATTAATGGAGGTTGATGAAGAAGATGCAAAAATTACATCCGAATAATTTTGTTCGGAAGGGAACAGTGTCGCTCCTCATCAATCAAGTGCAACCCCAATCTGTTCTCCTATACCACTGGTTCATTCATTTGTCCTTGCGAGATCATTCTGCCTGTGTAACCATCCCCAGATACACTGGGAGACATTTGTTGAATGATCGATTTTATTTACATGTATAGATGTGTGTGTGTGTGTTTGGATGTATGTATATATATGTCTGTAAGTGTATATATATATAATATATATATATATACATACATATACATATATATATGTATATGTATGTATACATACATATACATCTATATTTATATACATCTATATATACATACATATACATCTATATTTATACATATATATACATATATCTATATATATATATATATATATATATATATATATATATATATATATATATATATATATATATATATATATATATATATATATATATATATATATATATATATATATATATATATATATATATATATATATATATATATATATATATATATATATATATATATATCTCTATATATATTTCTATATATTGGTTCACGAGTCAGTAAGTGACCACAGTATTCGTTATGGGCGTTTGTCTCTCTGTCCCAAGCATAGCTCCGTGGGTTTTGATCCGATCCTGATAAAATTTGGATGGGAGGTTTATATCATGATCTCGTTGTGTTTTCTTAAGAATGGGCGTGGTGTTCCCATTATGGGTGGAGCCACGCCCAAAAAACGTGTTTTTAGGGTGTAGCCGATTTCAAGTTACATCTTCTCCGAGGGTGTTTGTCGAATCTGGCAGGGGTTTCATTATTTGATTATCCCAATGGCACTTGCATCGCCCACGGAGCTCGATTTTTCATTTTCGTCCCAAGGTCAAGGTCACAAGGTCACGAACTTAGAAAATGCCAAAATAATCAATAAATTGGGCATCGAGCTCCTTCGGTTTTCAACTGTTTTGAATGAAAGTTGGTATGCAAGTAGTGCTCTCCAAGTACGACAACTTTCATCATTTACGTTTTTCCCAATTCCCGCCAGTTTGCCCGTGGCGTCCCCTCGAAGGTCAAAAATAAAAAATGAGAACCGTGGACATTGCTCGTGAACCATCGCCGTCTCCAGACTTGTGTATATAATATATATATATATATATATATATATATATATATATATATATATATATATATATATATTTATGTTGAGAGAGAGAGAGAGAGAGAGAGAGAGAGAGAGAGAGAGAGAGAGAGAGACAGAGACAGAGACAGAGACAGAGAGAGAGGGAGAGGGAGAGAGAGAGAGAGAGAGAGAGAGAGAGAGAGAGAGAGAGAGAGAGAGAGAGAGAGAGAGAGAGAGAGAGAGAGAGAGAGAGAGAGAGAGAGAGAGAGAGAGAGAGAGAGAGAGAGAGAGAGAGAGAGAGAGAGAGAGAGAGAGAGAGAGAGAGAGAGAGAGAGAGAGAGAGAGAGAGAGAGAGAGAGAGAGAGAGAGAGAGAGAGAGAGAGAGAGAGAGAGAGAGAGAGAGAGAGAGAGAGAGAGAGAGAGAGAGAGAGAGAGAGAGAATAAGATTGGGGCGGTTGGGATTACACATTTTTAAAGAAGAAGGGTCTTCGAACCAAAAGTATATAACGAGTAGTTTGACTTTGCGTATCAAAGCAAAAATGCGAGAGCAGACCCGGTCTCAGGCAACGTTTCACCAGCTTCATCAGACACAATCAACATCAGGCACAAAATAGATATATTATGTGTGATGAAGCCGGTGAAACTTTGCCTGAGAATGGGCCTGCTCTCGCATTTTTCCTCAAATTAGTGGAGTCGATTGAGATTTTTACTTTTGGCTCGAAGTGCCTTCTTCTTAAAAAATTTATGTGCATATATCTATATATGTATACATATCTGTGTGTATATACACAATGTGTGAGAATACGAACCACGTTTCCCCATTGTCATGGGTTGCTCACCTGAATTTGATTTTTCATTTTTTTTCCTTTCATTCTTTTCTTTTCATTTATTTTTATTTTCAGATATGAATATGCTTGGTATTTGCTTCATGATGAGGGTGTTGGGCTTGGGATCCAAGGGTCCTGAGTTCAAATCATGCTCAGCAAATGAATTAACACCAGGTGGGGTTGACTCAGCCTGTTATCCTTTCAACGTTGGCCAAATGAGTACCTGCTTGCTGGGATGTTTGAGCCATTTGAGTATCCTGTGTTGGAGTGGTGATCCATCTGGGATTGTGCCTAATATCACAGGAGACTGCTTTGGCAGCACCAACACTCTGTACAGAGTATGGTCTCGAGGGATTTGGATGGATTTATGAATGTTGTTTGACAATTCTACAATTTTTTTTTTCTGCTGTACTGGCTTCGATGTCCATCGCCATGAAAATTTCAGCTTTCTACGTCACCCAGAAGGTCGCAATCTTTAATATTAGTCAGTCAGTCAATCAGTGCCAGAGCTTTATATGATAATATGTACAGTCGACAGAAAGAGTTTATATTATAATGTGTAGAGTATACAGAGAGAGCTTTTCTTTTCATATGTCGAGTACACAATTTTTTTGGTACATATATATTTAATTTTTTTTTTCAGTCTACCTTTCTGTTTTTTTCCTGAACCCGTGGGAACAGATTCACCATTGTGGTTTCATCCTAATTAATTGAAAGTTAGAAGCTGTACTTATTGCTCGAAGATGTGAAAATCATCTGTGCAGACGCCATCTGCATTTTATGGAAATTAAGACAATTTTGTTTCCATGTTTTTGATGCTTATGATACGTGCTGGTGCAGGTTATGGATCTTAATATGGATATCATGCGTTTGGAACAAAAACTACAACAGAGTGAGAGGTTGTGTCAAAACCTCAAGTCCAAGTTGATCCTTCAAAACAAAAACATGAAGGCTGAGAAAACTCAGAATGCCGAGTGTGATGTGGAACACCAAAAGATGGAGCATAAACAGCAAGGTGGGTTCCACTGAGATGGATGTGATGCTCGAATGGTGTGGACAAAACAAGCAGTCTCAAAACAATTTAAGTTTGTTCTTTCACCGTCCTGTCCTGTCCTGTCCTGCCCTGCATCCGGATCTTGTAAATACGAGCGGGCAGTGTTTCCCTCCAGGCTGTTGAACCCTCCTCAGCCCACCTGAGGTGGGAATTGTGCTGCGGCACATTGTTGGAAATGCACATTATGATTTTTGTCATTTTGAAAGAAATTTTACTGATCACAGCACATCATTCTCCATGTCGTAATTTTAAGAAGGCCCATTGTATAATGAAGATGATAGATTATATCGGCTACCACCAAAGGTGGCGCTGTTTCCACCAGACCCGTACACTATGTCCATCCTCACTATAATTCATGGATCGTTGTTTGTTTGTGTGTGTGTGCATATTTGTTTGTTTGTTGCGCTCCTCCTCCGAGAGTTCTGGGCCAATTCATTTCATCCAGACTTGCTGCATTGGATCAATATGACCATAATTAGTGCATCGGGGTGTTTTTATATTTGCCGGTGGTCTTTGAGGAAGGGGAGGGGGGAATGCAAATTATGAATGTGAATACGTATCATGGAGTACCACTCCAGGTGGGAGAGAGTATTACAAGTCCCTCCCCTTTATTGTGGAGTATTCCTGTCCCCACATTTTTCAATGCAATGGCCCTTCACCAAGTAGAGAAGGAAACAGCCTGTTGGTAGATTGCAGCAAATGCTGCTAATTTAGACCACCCCTACTGGCTGCCGCTTACCATGCAAGGAGTGGTGCCTCCTGAACTGTCTCCAGAAGTGTATTGGGTGCTCTAATGCTTGCATGCCCTGCTGAAACTTGACCCACATTGCAGCTTGTGATTATGGTGAGATAGACAACAGACCACTTGGTGGAGGTAAGCCCAATACTTCACATTGATGGAAAATGGAATTTGCTGAAACAGCTCACTGCGCAAGGCCAGCGATGGCTGATGACTGCCTTTCACCAGCTAGTTAACTCAACTCAAAACGAACAATACGAAGAAGGAAAGGAGAGCAGGACAATAGAGTCAGTGGGAATAGAAAAGATCATGAATACAAATAGGGAATAACGAGATGGTGATTGGTGCCAATTTAACAGACTGGACAGAATAACATGATTGGACGAACACAGGGAGGAGATTCTCCAGTGGGGGATTTGAGGTGGGGTGGGGGGAAGAGTAGAGATGAGCAGTTTCCTTGCATTAGGTGAGGGTGACAAGGTTCGGTTACAAGCAGAACAGGTGCAGCCTGTTTGGGCTTGTGAGGAACAAGTTACTGAGAAATCTATGGGGAAAGAACTGCTTGGATATCCACCTGTCTGTGGTGGGAGAAGAACAGCCCTTAAGCCTGTATCTCACTGGGCTGGAACAGCTCGCGACAAAATGCGAACGGGATTCTCCAAAATGCCTCGAAACGTTCGCGGTGGTTCTCAATTTCCTCGCGTGAGTCGCAGGACGTTGCTCTGATGTCGCTTGACTTTTGAACATGTTCAAAAAATTCGTGCGACAAATTTTCTCTCAAAAAAGTCGCAGAGTCGTCGCGTTTGTCTCGAACCCTTCTCAATTTAGTTTCCATGAGTCAGAAGGTGCGACAAATGTGAGACCACTTTGTGAGGGATTGGCGACCGATGAAACTCAATTGTGACTGATTGGAGAAAAAAATGATAATCTGTCCTGGGACCCCTGAGAGTTTCGTAATTATATCGCAATTTGTTCCCAATGACGTGAGGCATACGCAAATGTGAGATATTCGTGAGACATACGCAAAAATAAATTCAGTGTGATTCCAAGTGAAAATTATTGCTATTTTATCGCAATTTTGTGTCTCCAACTCGTCGCGAACTGTCGCAGCCCAGTGAGATACAGGCTTTACACGGAAGCCTCTTGGTGAGTCATAACCAATCAGCCTCAATGTATTGGATTCCCTCATTTTTCAGGGGTGAAATGTGAGATCTGTGAGGATCAGCCCAGAAATGTGTTGCCTCCTCCAGGGCAATGCAAATATAATCTTGTGCAGCATTTGATGTTCACGGCCGAGTATTGCTCAGCGATGAAGGTTACTCGCACCTCAGGAAATTTCTGCACAGTGTGAGAATGTTACTTTTTTTTTTTTTTTTTTACAAATTGTGGTCCATCAATATATGGCAAATGTGAAAATGTATGATCATATTTAACCTCCGCCATCAAAGATGGACGGAGGTTACTGTTTTCACCCCTGTCTGTTTGTTTGTTTGTTTGTTTGTGAACAGTATTACGGAAAAACTCCTGGACGGATTTCGACGAAACTTGGTGGGGGGATTTGGTATTGTCCAAGGATCATGCCATAAGATTTTGGACTCGGTCTAAATTCCAATATGGCCGCTATGGCGGCCATTTTGATAAAAATTTGAATTTTTGTTTTTGCATTTCTACATGTTTTAAGTGATTTCCAATAAAAAAAATTAATAATTTGTGAGAGAAAAAAACAACAAAATTTTGCACCTTTTTTTCAAAAAAATTTCGATTTTTTTTTTTTGGCATTTCTACATGCGCGTCGATCTAGTTTCATTTATTCAATCGTGGTACAGTCGAGTCTGATCCGTTTTGAACTACAATGAATAGGATATCAGGTTCACTTAAGTGACCCAGCAGTGTTGGCGGTGGAGGTTTTGCACTCTATCGAGTGCTCCCCCTCTAGTTTTTTTCTGTAATTTGCAGAAAAATAACATTGTTGTAATTTATCAGTTCCATCCATGGTGTGGCAGCAGCCAGGCCAATGCCAATCTCCCGAACTCCCGGTGATGAGACCAGCGAGCAGAGATAAGTCCATGCTCCAGTAGATTGCTGATCAACCATGAGCACCGAATGGAACCGCCAATCCTGACAGGGTTTCACGACTTTCCGTGGAAACCTTACTTGTGCACGGGCACACCAAAGGACTTGGGGGGGGGGGGGCGGTGGGGGGGTGGTCTCATGCCGTCGATGCATACTCGCGTTAACTTACCTGATCAGGTGCAGCCGAGTGGAGTTGCAAAGGTCGCACCGGCAAACAGCCAATCGCCAATTAGTGGGGTACAATTTTCTGGCTTCGCTACGTGTGGCCTCCGCTGAACCAACAGAGGAAAAGACATGACAAACTGGTGACATTCACAAAAATAGGACAGCGCGTCCTGAAGGTCACCTGGATTTGGAAACACAGTCACTCACTTCAACCCCTCCCCCCCCCCGCAGACCTTTTTCGACCCTGATTTTTTTTTTTTTAATGCTGTGAACAAACTTTGGTACATCACGGGCGATGAAGGTTGTGGGCAAGTTTCAATGAAATTGTGTGTATAGTTTCGGAAAAGAGATAAAATACTTATTTTAGGAAGGAGGGGGAAGACTCTCCCCCCCCCCGCCCACCGTAGACCCTTCAATGATCGCAGATTTTGATGCGGCCGATACACTTTTGTACATCTTGGGTGATGAAGATTGTGATGAAGTTTCAGCTCAATTGTGTATGTCGTTTCGGAGACGATTGCAAATACCCATTTTAGGGGGTTCAATGTTTCTTTCTCTCCCCATGGACCCCCATAATAAGCTTAGATTTTGAGCCGATCAAGACACCGTTGTTAGGCATCAGATATGAACCTTGTGACCAAGTTTCATCAAAACTGTGTGTTTTGTTCAAGCGATTGTGACAAGTATTTACAGACTGACACATCACTCACTCACTTATCTGCAGACACTGCTCAATGGCATATAATAAGCCCTAACAGCTGATCTCAAACGAATACTAATGAAACTAGAAGGACACTCAATGGAGCGCATACCTCTGCCAGGCTAATTAGTTTACATTTTGTATCCCACTGATCGACCGGATCTGGATTCGGACCTGAACTAAAATTTAATCGGCTCGTTCTCATCACCGAACCAAGTCACCCACCAAGTTTTGTCCGAATCCGTTCATAACTTTTTGAAATACCGTGCTATATGTCGTTTTAGCCCGATTACTCAATGGTGAAGAATCACTGAAAAATATTCTCGAATCCGGATCCTGATTCGAATCTTCACCAAAATCAAATCAATTCTTCCTTGTCACATATCCAAGCTCCACAAAATTTTGTTTAAATCCATCCAAAACTTATTGACATGTCCTGCCATACATCGTTTTTGGCCCTATCTCCCAATGGTGAAGAATCACTTGAAAAATTCTCAGATCCAGATCCCGATTCGGATCTTCACCAAAATCGAATCATTTCATCCTTGTCACATAACCAAGCTCCACAAAACTTTGTCCAAATCCGTCCACAACTTTTTGAGATATTTTGTTCACAAACAAACAAACAAGCAGAGGTGAAACAATAACCTCCGTCCATCTTTAGTGGCGGAAGTAATAACTGACTCGGGTCCGCTTTATGTTGTGTGCCATTGCCTCGGGGGAGCGACGATTTCGCAGGGCTGGAACAATATTATCACAGATTTGTCGCTTGTATGTTATCAATTAAATCACATAATATATCGTACATTGAGAAAACTGTTACATTCCACCATGGATCATCCTGATTGCGAAGTAAACAGGAGTTGGAAAGCAACCTCTTTTTACCATGCTTCTCCCGTCTCTTTCTGCTCTCATTTGCGCTTGTCATTCAAAGAACATGGATGTGGCTCTGTCATCTCACAGCTGACAACACACATGGATTTAAACAAACCACAAAATATATTGCTTGCATTGTGGTTTGTCGATGCGAATGATAATGAAGAAAAACTTTTGGTTTGATCATCTTCATCATGTTTGCTGTTTTTCTGGTGATATGCAGGGGAGTGCTTTGATTTAAAGCACAAGATGCACGAGCTGGAACATGCACTGAGTGTGCATGAGGAGGAAATGGCGGTGATGCGAAACAAGCTTTTTGAAGAGTTCGAGCAAAAGCATCGAACCATCATTGAGCGCGCTTCACAGAAGGAAAAGAAGCTCGTTGACGAAAATCGGCATTTGAAAGATGCTATCTGTGTATGTACATCATTCATGTTTGTACATCATCCATGTTTGTACATCATCCATGTTTGTACATCATCCATGTTTGTACATCATCCATGTTTGCACATCTATCATATTTGTTTGAATATCCTCCACCTATGTATACCAACGCTGTTTGATGTTTTCACGTCATTCATTTATGCATGCAATTTGTGCATCGTTTCTGTATGTAAATACAGGACACGTAAACATGTCAACATACGCATTTTCATAATCACATCTACATCATCCTTGTTGTATTATTGTACCTATGCATGTATTATTGTCAATGTTTGCACCTTTGTGTTGATATATTGCATAAATCATACAGTGTGTGTGTGTGTGTGTGTGTGTGTGTGTGTGTGTGTGTGTGTGTGTGTGTGTGTGTGTGTGTGTGTGTGTGTGTGTGTGTGTGTGTGTGTGTGTATATCTAATATATATATATATATATATATATATATATATATATATATATATATATATATATATATATATATATATATATGTATGTATCCAGTGGGGAGAACAAGTATTTGATACACTGCCGATTTTACAGGTTTTCCCACTTACAAAGCACGTAGAGGTCTGTAATTTTTATCATCGGTACACTTCAACTGTGAAAGACGGAATCTAAAACAAAAATCCTGAAAATCACATTGTATGATTTTAAAATAATTAATTTGCATTTTATTGCATGAAATAAGTATTTGATCACCAACCAACCAGTAAGAATTCCGGCTCTCACAGACCTGTTCGTTTTGTCTTTAAGAAGCCCTCCCATTCTCCACTCATTTCCTGTATTAACTGCAACTGTTTGAACTCGTTATCTGCATAAAAGACAGCTGTCCACATTCAATCAATCAGACTCCAACCTCTCCACAATGGGCTAGACCAGAGAGCTGTCGATGGACATCAGGGACAAAATTGTAGACTTGCACAAGGCTGGGATGGGCGACAGGACAATAGGCAAGCAGCTTGGTGAGAAGGCAACAACTGTTGGCGCAATTATTAGAAAATGAAAGTTCAAGATAACAGTCAATCTCCCTCGGTCTGGGGCTCCATGCAAGATCTCACCTCGTGGAGCCTCAATGATCATGAGAACGGTGAGGGATCAGCCCAGAACTACAGGGCAGGACCTGGTCAATGACCTGAAGAGAGCTGGACCACAGCATCAAAATAAACCATCAGTTACACACTACGCCGTCATGGATTAAAGTCCTGCAGCGCACGCAAGGTCCCTCTGCTCAAGCCAGCGCATGTCCAGGCCTGTCTGAAGTTTGCCAATGACCATCTGGATGATCCAGAGGAGGAATGGGAGAAGGTCATGAGGTCTGATGAGACCAAAATAGAGCTTTTTGGTTTCAACTCCACTCGCCGTGTTTGGAGGAAGAAGAACGATGAGTACAACCCCAAGAACACCATCCCAACCCTGAACAATGGAGGTGGAAACATCATTATTTGGGGATGCCTTTCTGCAAAGGGGATAGGACGACTGCACCGTATTGAGGGGAGGATGGATGGGGGCATGTATCACGAGATCTTGGCCAACAACCTCCTTCCCTCAACAAGAGCATTTTCGATGGGGCGTGGCTGGGTCTTCCAGCATGACAACGACCCGAAACACACAGCCAGGGCAACTCAGGAGTGGCTCCGTAAGAAGCATCTCAAGGTCCTGGAGTGGCCTCGCCAGTCTACAGAGCTGAACCCAAGAGAAAATCTTTGGAGGGAGCTGAAAGTCTGTGTTGCCCAGCGACAGCCCCAAAACCTGAAGGATCTGGAGAAGATCTGTATGGAGGAGTGGGCCAAAATCCCTGCTGCAGTCTGTGCAAACCTGGTAAAGAACTACAGGAAAGGTCAGATCTCTGAAATTGCAAACAAAGGTTTCTGTTCCAAATATTAAATTATGTTTGTCTGATGTATCAAATGCTTATTTCATGCAATAAAATGCAAATTAATTATTTAAAAATCATACAATGTGATTTTCAAGATTATTATTTTCGATTCCGTCTTTCACAGTTGAAGTGTACCTATGATAAACAATTACAGACCTCGACGTGCTTTGGAAGTGGGAAAACCTGCAAACTCGGCAGTGTATCAAACACCTGTTCTCCCCACTGTATATATATATATATATATATATATATATATATATATATATATATATATATATATATATATATATATATATATATATATATATATATACATATATATATATATATATATACATATATATATATATATATATATATATATATATACATATATGATATATTACGAATACTCTCATCTTGTATGTATGTTCCCGAAATAGAGCCAAAATGGCACAGAATAGTTCCAAAATTTTAGGCCGACCTTACTCATCATTCTCCTGCGGTGTGCAGTATCAAGTTTCGTTCAAATCGGGCAACGAAAAAAATTATTAAAAAATAAATTCCAAATTCAGTCAAGTACTCATGGGGGGCATGTGACAAGAGGGGTGGGAGTGGGAAGGACAAAACAGTGGGGAACAGAGACATTAGGAGATCTGTGGAAGGGAGAGGGATGGGGTGGGGAACATGGGGAATACAAGATTGACATGACAGGGACTTTCAGGAAGGAAAGCAGGGAATTTGAAGGAGGTGGGTTGGGTGGATTAGCGGGGGAAGAAAAGGTTGAGGATTTGGATGGGGGATGATAAGAGGTGGTGGTGAACAGCTGTTTTGAAGGCCTGGAGGGAAGAATAGGGTTGAATAGATTGAGGGAGTTTATTCCAAAGGCGGGAAAAAAGAGGAATGAAAGAGTAACGGTGAGCAGTGATTCGAGATTTTGGTGGTTTTACCAGAAGGGGGTGGTTGGCGGACCTTGAGCGCCCTGCGGAAATGTGGTGTGGACAAATCGCAGAGAGAGCAGGGGGGCGAGGCTGGAGAGGAGGCGGTAGAAGACAGAAAGACCACCGACCAACCTGCGGTGAGAGAGTAAGAGGCCCAAAGACTCAGCCTCATTGTAGGAGATGCAAATGATCCGAAATGCCTTGGTTTCCAAAGCGTGAAGCCGAGAAAGGTGGGAGGCAGGAGCATCAACCCAGAGGGGAGAGCAGTACTCCATCAGGCTGCGGATGAAAGCTTTGTAAGTGGTCAGGAGCTCAGGTGGGCAGAGGAAGGACTTTGCATGACGGAGGATTCCCAGTCGGCGACTGGCTTTGGAGGCGAGGTTTTTAATGTGGCTTTCCCAGGAAAGTTTATGGCAAATAGTGAGACCCAGAAGCTTGAAAGAAAGGGCTTCTTCCAGAGGATTGTTGAGAAAATGGATTGGGGGGAGGTGGGGGTTCTAAACGGTCCTTTCGGAGAGACATCGTGAGAGTGTGAGAGTTGTCCGGATTGAAAGACAAGGGTCGTCGTCGAAAATAAATAGCTCAAGGGTGGAATTGACACAACAATTGATACTATGAATGGTGGGGTGATGAAAGACATGGGTTCACGGGTCTTCTCGTATAAAATAAATATTTGTGGACAATATATACATGTTTGTGTGTAATATCGTTACGGCCACGGGTACCGAGTGTATTATGAGGGGGTTAATCCTCGTTTCTCCTCAGAAGAACCAGACCTGGGGCCACTGTTCACAATTAACTTTGTGGTGCAGTGTGTTGCATGAACAAGTAAGGTGGCCGAGCATTTACTGCTGGTGCACGCCGAGTACGACAGGTTAATTTTTGTGGGAATTACCTTCCATTCGATCTTGCATTGGTCAATGCTGGATCAATGGAAGTAAATGACAATCAGAGACAGGTTGAAACGTCAACAAGGAATTTATTATGAAGAAAAATAAATATACTGAAGAACTTTTTATTTCCTTGCAGATGAAGTGGTTGTGTCTGAGGTGTGGTGTTGTGCAATGTGGGGGGTGCGGTGTCGTGCCAGAGGAAAATGGGATTGCGAGTCAGTAATGATGTTGTTTGTGTGTCCAAAGAAGATGGGATGGAGAGGTGGATAGAGAGAGGGGAGAATAGATGGGGAAGCAGAAAGATCCCTAACCAAGCTGTGTAAAGTTTTTCATGTGTCGAGTGTACCTCCGTGGGAGGCTACGCCTGAGCTCGTGGTGTAGCACGTTATCTCCTGCTTCATTACTTTGCCATGGCAACGTGTGCTCCGCACTGGTCCTTCTGGCTGCACGGGGGTAGCGGAACATCAACAGCATGGCAGGGAATCTCGGCAGTCGCCCCTGATCAGGCTCTCAAAGAAGAAGCATGTTCTGGCAATCACACACCAATAGCGAGACAGGGAACGAAGCACAGAGGCCAGTGAAGTGCCGAGCAGAGAGCAAAGAGAGTCTAATGGCTCCGCACTCCCCCTTTTATAAGCCCCGGGCGAAGGGTGGGGGTGATGAGCAGAAAGCGAAGCGCTGTGGCCCGAATCCTGCTCTATTGGGGCACAGCGGCCCGATCCTACCCTGCCAAGCTCCGGGACCGGAAACCGTCTCAGATGCCCACCCACTTTTGCACGGGTCGGAACTCCTGACTCAACATAGGGCATGCTCTCTGGGCGGCACCCGACCCTGAACATGCTCCAAGTGCCATCTGAATGTCGAGTGCAGTCGCGGCAGACTTTCCCTGCCACCACTGCATGAGGGTTGTATCAATTCCAGATGCTCAACTGGGACGTCCCCGGTGAGATGTGGACAGGCTATAGACGTCTGTTTCGTGTTCAAGCATCGTGCGGTGCCGAGAACAATCCGAGCCGTGTGGTGCTCCTCAAAAGAGAGTGGCGAATTGTTGCGATGCAGAGGTATGAGGGGGTGCAGGGATCTTTTTCGACAAGTGCGGGAGGCGTTTGTGGTCAAAGTGGTGAGGTTTGGTGAGGGAAGTGTGAAGTAAGGTGAGGTGCCGGTTGGGAATTGGTGCACATATTTGACAAAACAATGGCACGCGATGCACGGGTGGTATTGTGTGGAGTGGAGTGGTGTGGTGGATCCGAGCCATGGAAAGCAACGTGGTGTGCTCATTATCAATTACCTATTAAATGGCGTGTGTGCTTGCATGTTTGTTTCGTGCATTGTATAAAAGGACAGGGTTAAGGGAGGAATCAGAATGTGAATCAGAGCACATGCCATAATCTCAAGAATCTGTTAAACGAAGCCGAATGACAAAATTTAAGTTTCGGAATCGAACTTAGCAGCAATTCTGACTGTGAAGAAACCTTTATCCAATTTGGACATTACTTGGGCGTTTCTGGGTGCATGGGTTTATCGACGCAATTGGTAATCACTTGCCAAGCCAGGTGTTCTGTTTGAGTGCTTGTTTGAGTGTTTAAGCCACTTTCCAAACGCCCTACAGTTTATCGTGGTGCAGTTCGTGTCCCGATGAGGATGTGCAGTCGACAGTTATGACAAGATGGAGTGTGTGTGTGTTTTTTTTTTTGTTCGTAAAGCATAACATTTTCTCTCTGTGCTCACTCCCCTCTGTCCACCCCCCCTCTCTCTCTCTGCCCATTCTCGCTCTGCCTCCTCCTCATGCAGTGTTGCACCCTCCCACACTTCTTTCTCTCTCCCTCTTTTTCTCTATCTCTCTTTGTCTCCCTATGGTGTTTGTGTCAGGGCAGTGTTTATCTCTGGGTGGTCTTTGGTTTCAGTCATGAGAAACTGATGGTTTGATAATTTTGTGGCAGGAACACGATACGACCATAACAAATCTGCAGGATCAAATTGATCAAGCAGAGATGATGATTTCAAGGCAGGCGAATATGATACAAAGGCAGACCAGTGAGCTCGAGAAGATCGGCCCACACAGTAAGCTTCGTGCTTTCATCGAGGTGAGTTACATCCAGTGTCAAACTGAAGCCTTGAGGCTGAGAGGTGAGAGATGGAATGGAGTCCTATGTAGGGATTCAAATGAGTTTGGTGATGGACTCAGCCACTTCGTCACTCAGCTGTTTGAGTAGCAACACACTTCACACCGAATTCATCATAAGCTCTGCTGTGTTTGTGTGTGTGTTTTAACACTGATTTTGTAAAGCACTTCCTGTATATATTTTATAACTCGTGCTGCACGTTTTGTATCATGCATTGGTGATGCAACAGCATCCACATAGACCTGCGGTGTCTGTGATGCAGATATTGTTTCATGCACATTTTAATTGGAATATCATACATGGATGAACGGAAGTGTTTCAACACATGATTTTTACATGACAAGTGAACCACATTTTACCACATGATACTATTTACACCAACATCCATACTTATTTACTCCTGCTACAAACAAAAATCGGAGAAAAACAAGAAAAATCCAGAAGGGCACTCGGTGGAGCACACACCTCCACCATGCAATGCCTGATCCACGAGAACATATCGGGCCCAATACACTTTTTAAATATAATGTGATGCATCATTTTTGGCCCTCCCTCCCAATGTTGAAGAATGACTTAAAAAATTAAAAATTCTCGTGTCCTAATCTTGATTCAGATCTTCACCAAAATCGAATCAATTTGTTCTTTTCACCACCCAACTTATCCACCAAGTTTCGTCTGTATCCGTCCACAAATTTTTGAGATGTCGTTTTTAACCCAATCTCTCAATGCTGAAGAATCACTTTAAAATTCTCATCGCCAGATCTGGAACTTCACCAAACTCTAATCATTTCAGCCTTGCCACGTTCCCAACCTGTCCACCAAGTTTCATGGGGAACCTTGCACAACTTTTTGAGATGTCCTGCACACAGACAAACAAATGGACAGACAGGCAGGGTGAAAACATAACCTCCTTCCACCTTTAGTGGCAGAGGTGAAAAAAGGAAAAAGGTGATGGAATGGAATTCCAAAAATTGGGGCAATACCCCCAGGGTGCTAACCCGGTGGAATAATGATTCTGAGGAGGAAATCAACATCAGACGGAATTGTAAAAATGTACCAATGAACCAATGTTATTGCAAAGACCAATTTTTGGGGGAAATCCACCCCCAGCAAAAACCCTCTTTGACCCCAATTTAAAAAAATATGTGAACAAACTTTGGAACATCACAAGTGATGAAGGTTATGGTCAAGTTTCATCAAAATCGTGTTTGTTGTAGTTCAAGTGTACTTGTATATGTTTACAGGTATATCATGCCTGTCCATGCTTGCATATCCATGAATGTGTGGCCCATGTATGTATGTATGTATGTTGTGAAAGTATGCAGACAACATACGCACAAATTCTGATTGTGAACAATGTACATCATCCAATTCCCAATGCACACCCCCATTTTATGTCAGGTCACATCTTTGTTGTGCATCATGAATGGTTTGACAATGTTGTGGCAGGAACAAGATGTGACCATTACAAAACTGCGACATCAAATCGATGAAGAAGAGGTAGAGATTTCGAGGCAGGCCAAGCTCATACAGAGCCAGGCCCTTGAGCTGGAGGAGATCGGCCCAGGCAGTGAGTTTCTCTGTAAACATGAGGTGAGTTACATCCAGAGTAAAACTAAAGCTTTGAGAGGTTGGTGCCTTTTGAGATGAGGAGTGAAGAGAGTGATTCGTATTCTCGGATCCAAATGAGAATAGTGATCCTGAAGCGAGTTTCGTTACATGATTTTAGTGCAGAGTAATAATTTAAATTGTCCAAAGGATCATGATCAGATTTGAAAATCCAACACAAACTCTAACGATAAAAAAATCGTTTATCTTCTTTTATTGTCCCTTTAAATTTATCTTTTTCGTTATCTACAAATGAGATGTTAAAAACATCCTCATTGTGGACGAAATGGCTTCTCGGGGTGCAGTTCTTACTTGATGGAATTGCTGGCTCAAGGCAATTCGTGCCTGAAAGACGTGAAGACAAAATACTGTTCCTCGAGACTTAACTCCTTCATTGGGTTTTTTTAACGACAGACTTGGTGGAAGTTATTGAACTTGATGTTGTTGTTGAATCATTTTGAAACATTTTAATATAATTGTGCGAAGTGCAAAAAATCTACAGAACATTGAACGAGGTATGCTAACCGCTGCAGGAAGCAAGGATGTAAAAGCTGACGTTTTTGGTGGTAACCATTCCGGGCTGTTCTTGTGGCCAACTGCTGGCAATTCTCTGTATTTAATGATTTATGTTTGTCTGAAATGCACAGAATTGAAAACGGCTCGTGGTCGATTTTCACCAAATTTTCACACGTGCTTGTGGTACACAGTGTCGGGTAAAGGGCTTGAAAATTAATCTCCCACTTCTCTCCCCCACTCCGACAATGGTGTGGGAGACGACCTGCAATTTTCATCTGGACGCGTATCATCGTGCAAGTTGTTTAACCACTGACCCCTGCCTGAGGGAGGGATGTTGACACCATATATCATGCAAAAAGGCAACAGGTTGTCGTTTTCAATCACTGAGTGGCTTGTATTTTAATCAGCCAGTGATTGCAAAGCGTGTGACACTTTGTTCCGGCTCGGACATTTTGTGAGTTTGCTTGATTTTGTGTCGTCCACTCACGTGATCAATGTGGCTGCATCTTTGTCAGCCCTGTGTGATTTTTGTGTTTTGCTGAATTAATTTCCCTGCAGCTCTTTTTGTCAAAGATTGAAACGACAGAATGAGGAGGTAGCAACATCGATGAAATGCAGTGTTTTTGATCAAAATGATAATGCAACAACATATCTGCAAAAAGATCACACCGCTTGCTTTGTGGTGATATCAGAGCAACATGGTGGAAATTCTCATTGTCCATTGTTTGCATTTAATTTTGAGGAGCAGGCAGTGCTAACTGTCCTTCTTTTTCTTCTTTTGTATGCTACAGATGGCTGCGAGTGGGATCATTGACTGAGGGTTTGGCTGTGCCTCTGATGCAACGTTCTCTGTAGGTTAGGACATGAATTTGTAATTTGTTCAAAGTGCTGGTGATAGCTCACCTACTCTCCGACTCTTTGTGAAGGAAACTGTGGGATCTTTATTGTCCACCAACTAATGTTGACAGACTGGACGCCCAATCCAATGTCCATCCAAGGGAATCACCTTGCCTTCGAGACTGTTTGTGGCTGAGCTGAGATTCAAACCCAGTCGAGATGGCCAGACAGAGGGATATGTTCAGACCTCTTGGCTATTCTGCCACCTCCCAGGTATTGCACATGAAACTAGAACAGCATTCAGTGGAGCACATACCTGTGCCAGGCTGAACAGTTTAGTTTTTGTATCCCATTGATGGGCCGGATCTGGATCTGGACCTGAAGCAAAATATAATCAGCTTGTGCTTGTTAATCGATGAGAGATCTCAAAGCAACAAGATGCCTTTGCATCAATTTAGCCAAGCAGGTTTTATCAACATCAAAAACCTGGACGAGTCTACACGTGATGTGAGAGTATTCATTTTGGTTGACTTATTCTGTGTCCGTCGTGACAGAATATCATTCCAAATGAAGGTGTCTTACCCTTTATTTGTAGTTTCCACCTTAAAACACACTGAGCACAAAACAAATTGAAACTTTTGATTTGATTCTTGCACTTGCTCTTAATTTACCTCTGAAAGATATCATACCTTGATAATCTTCAAATATTATCTCTCCACACACACACACACACACACACACACACACACACACACACACACACACACACACACACACACACACACACACACACACACACACACACACACACACACACACACACACACACACACACCAGCATCTTGAACAAAAGAAGAGGTCAACTCAATTGGGATGGAGAACGAATCATTATATATGCCCAGGACCAAGGACGCAACACTAATCTATCCATATATTACTAAAACTCTCATCTTGTATGTATGTATGTATGTATGTATGTATGTATGTATGTATGTATGTATGTGTGTATGTATGTTCCCGAAATACAGCCAAAACGGTACACGATAGCACAAAATTTTTGGGCCACCTTACCATTCGCCGGCCATGTGCAGTATCAATTTTCGTTCTAATCGGGCAACGAAAAAAATTATTAAAAAATCAATTCCCGATTCAGTGAAGTACTCTTCGGGAGTATTTGATCAATGCAAACAACCTCAGCGGTATAGTTCGCTGGAGCTATTTTTTTGTTGTTGTTGAAATGATTTTTTATCATCCGCTGTCACAACTGGAACCCAACGGGTTCACGGGTCGTCGAGTGTCTTTGAAAAATTGGCAGGACGAAGCCAATCGGACAAGTGCAGGTTCTGCAAGGTAGAAACAGCAAGCATGAATGACCTCCTATCGAGATGCAAAAACCTCATGTCAGAGCAGCTGCACACACAAAGGCACAACAGGGTATGTGGAGTTACGCCTCAGAACATCTGCAGAAATTTCAAAATCCCAACTCCTCAAAACTCATGGAAATGTAAACCAAAAGCAATCATTGAAAACAAGAACATAATGCTCACGTACAACCTGATGATCCCATTCTGCCTGATCATTATAAACAAAGCACTGCAACCATACATAGTTCTCAGATACAAAAAGGAAAAGAAGGCATTGTTAATTGAGGTTTCAGTACCCAGTGATTTTGATCTAAATAATGCAGAAATCAAGAAAATCCCTGGGAATATTACCACAAACGTACTACAATTGGAGGCAGTCCAGGGTTTGGTGACGAACCTGAAAAGAGCCATCGGAGCAAAAGTCTGAGAACAATAAAGTTGAACAATTTGGTCCGTGAACTGTGATCCCTTACCGAAGCTGAGGTTAATACTTTGAGTCCTGGGAAGACTTTGTTCCATTTCCTCATTCCCGTAAATAGAGATCACGATCAACTGCTCACACTGGTCATCTTCTCTAATCACTGCTTTGTTCAGAATGAGTTTGACATCGTTGAATGTGGAGACCTCTGTGGAATCAGTTTTGGCTTTTTGGCACAGAGTTTAACCATATACAATGTGAAACCACATCCATTGGAATGTTTCAAAAAAAGAACAAATGAACTTCTGAATTCTTACACTTGATGACCACATATTAATTGTGGCTCAGGTCTAAATTATTCAACAATGTGGTTGCAACATCCATGCCGAAGCAACCTCTTCTTTCTCCTTCAGCTCACGTGACCCATTACATGTGATGGACGAATCATAGAAGAGATATTTATTGGTTGGGTGATTTGGTTGAAAACTCTCATTGAGGGGACATGAAAGCAAAACATATAAAGTGTTAGTTTAATCTCTGATTGTGGGCTTCATAAGGTGGAATGGAGTCCAAGTGCTCAAAATATACACCATCTTATTTTTGGATCACATTTTGAGGACCAAGTTGTGATGTTTTGCTTGAATCTTCAATATAACTTTCCTGTTTATTGGATTTAACATGCAGAAAACACTTTGTTCCTGAAGGTGTTGATAACCGATGATTTCATTCATACCGTGACAGCCACAAGAGAAGACCATTGATGAACTCCCACTTGAACTCTACAAGATTAAAGAAAAAGACTCACTCCTTTCCGAGTTCATACGTCATGAGGCTGATCAGTTTGAGGAGAACGCAGACCTGCAAAGTACAATTCTGAGGAAGTTTGAGGTAAAACACCTTTTTCTTTATTATCCACATGATTTTTGAAAAAAATTAAAATGAGGGGATATTGTAATCTGCTCCGTCTGTCTGTCTCTATCTGTCTGTCCGTCACGCTATCTCCTCTGAAATGGTTGTGCAGAAATTCACAAAACTTGGTAGTTATGATCATTATTGGTGGAACCTTTTGCCATCTTTCAACTTTGCTTTTGATGAGAATCGTGAGGATTTGCGATAGCACGCCACAGACTTTGCTTGGTCAGTGGCCTCAGGACCAGGTATTCAGAAGAAACTTGAGTGTTTCCCCTCATGTCGAGCCCCAACCCCCCAGCCATAACAATACTTTTCCAGTTTGAGTGTGGGGATGACCCTAATTGTGTGTGTTGATGGCAGGTTGGCCTAAAAAATCTTGATTTGCGGTTGAAGTTTGAAAAATCATCACGCTTCATCGCAGAGGGACAAAATAAATCCCTGGTAAAGGAACATGCCCTTATACAGAGTGCATTAAATGAGGAGAAAGCACGAAGTGATCAGCTTTCACGGTCTCTGAGAAGGTACGTACGCATCACCAGGCCCATTTTAACTCTTCTCTCCATTTCTTCAATTGGTTTCTGTGTTTTGTCGTGGAAATGATCTTTATTTTGCTTGTTCAGTTACCATTATGTATCTTGTGAAAACATTGTTCCCTAATGTGGAGACACGTGCTGGATCTTGCAGTGCACAGGAACAGATGGAGAATTTGGAGAAACGTCTCCAAGAGCAGTTCATCGAAGCTCAAGATAGAGTTTCTCAGTTGGAAGCGCAACTTCGTTCTTCCACGGAAGAATTGTGTGAAAGTGAAGCTTCATTGAAACTGGTAATTGCAATGATTCGTTCACGTCATTAATAATGTCATCACACCTTATTCGATCATTGTTTGAGTTTTGATCGAGTTTTCAATTCTGTCTTTGCCATTTTGAACTCTTTTGAAGCGCTCACCACAATGGCTGTTGTTATCTTTGAAGAATCTTATTATAATTATTCTGTGTATGAGACTACCTACGTATACAGTGACATACAAACAGGACTGGTTTCTTTCATCATCATAGTTATTGTCATCGTCATCATCATCATAGTCATTTCATCATCATAGTCATCATCATAGTCATATTTCTATTTGAAAGCAACAAGAAGCCTTTAACCACCTGTGGTCTCCTTGGTCCGATGGACCAAATTTTTATGAGTTTTTCACAGTCTTGTTGCGTCCCCTCCTGCTGTACTGCTTGAACATTACCTTGTCTTTCATTAAGCCCAGATGTGCTTGGGGCCAACGTGGGGATTATTTGTTTGTTTGTTATTATTATTGCCAGATAACACTACAATTCTTATGACCCTCTCCAATGGAGAGAGAATTTTATTTATGTCCATTTGTTTGTTTGTTTGATTGATTGTCTGCACAGAACTTGTGTTTTTCTCCGCAACCTCTTGTCGGATTGAGACAAAATTGTCATCATCGGCGAGACTACTCATGGAGAATGTTTTCATGATAATTACGTCAGAGGTCACGTGGTGTGGCAGCCATGTTGGATTAATCCGAAAAACTTTAAAAATATTCTTCTCCAGAATGGCTGGACAGATTGAAGGGAAGCTTCACACAAATGTTCCTCAAGTTTGGGTGTCCAAGTTTGTTCAGGAATAATTGATAGGTCATGTGGTTTGGCAACTATATTGGAAGGGAGAAAAAAATTATGAAATGACGTTTTCTCTGGAACCGCTTCATCAAGCAATGTGAAACTTCACAATTATCATCTCGAAGTGATGGGGAATACATGTTTTATATTCAAACTTGATCGGCTCACTTGGCTATTCCTGGATGGGTTTGAGGCTGGAGGAGTCGCAGCTGAAATGTGAATCCTATCCACGTTCCTCCTGATGACTTCATCTTTGCATTTTGCTTGTTTGGACGCCTTCTGATGACTCCAATGCAGGACTGCACCGATTTGGTCTTCCATTTGATTTGAATTGAATTTATTTTAATGCCATTCTAAATTCAATTGAATAATAATAAAAAAACATTATGGTTCAGGGTCAGGTGTCCAATCAAAGCGGGGTTGCGTCAAAGTGGGACGTCTTGGTACCCGGTCATCATTGCCAGCAGTTATAAAGTAGCAGTTCTAATTATGTCTCTTATTAATCTTGTAACACACCAGTATACAAATGCCACACAAAATACACCACTCAAAAGAAGTCCTGGCAAGGGTCTGCAATCTCTGATTGCTCTTTTTCTTGTTATTGTTGTAAATATTATGTGTTAATGAATATATGCTTTCTTGCAATATTATCATTGCTTTTGTGATATATTGTCGTGGTGCTGCGCGGTTAGGTTAATCCCCCCGACCCAATTTGTGGTGACGGGTGGTTAACACCGCCAGCCCGGATGGCCGAGTGGTTTCCCTTCGGAGGCGGACACATTGATCCTCAGAGATTACAACCTGTGCGGAAGGGGCAGGGCACAATGGCAGAGCGATGGAGGCACAGATGGATGCACAAAGGGGTTCAGACTCAAACCCCACGACAACGACATGGACACATCATCTTACAATAAACACGGGATTTAATGAAAATAGGAAAATATTTACAAAGGACAATAATTCAGAAATAATAATAATCATGAGATAAATTAAACCGAAAATTGAGGTGCCTCTACACGCAGACTTAAATACAGACAAGAGGAAACAAAATGAAAGAAAATCCTTCCTTTATTCCGGCACTTAGCTTGGCCCAGGGATGGTCTTTTGTGGAACTTGGAATCGAGGCGCTTCATCCTTCACATGTAGACGCGCCCAAAATATGGCGCCAAGCAGTACGTCAGGTAATTCGTGATGGTAATCAACATCAGGGCTGAGAGACCCCGTGCAGCTTCTATTTACAAGCGAATCTGCCGAACGTTCCTCTTTTGCACCCGGTCTGTTTACAACGATTGCCCACACGATGACACGATTTCTGAGGCCCCATGATCAGGCCACGAGGCATGCTCTCCTTCCCTCCTCAGAAACATACACACTTCATGGATCAGCCGAACAGTCAATGGCTTGCAGCTTGCTCAGTACGTGAGCCAATTCACCTCAGCATGAATACGAGAATCGTGCAGTCTTCTTCATGCGTCGAAGGAAAGCCAGCCGTCGAGCCCTGTTCTTACAGGCCATCTCCTCGCTACATTCTCTCTCGACCGCGTGCTTCCCTGACTGCGCACTCATGCGTTCCTCCTCATCTCTCTCTGATGTCACACCGAACAACCTTCAACCTCCGGGGCGTGGTTTTCTCACGCCAAACCCGAGAAGGCGGGGCGTCTGCCTGCTCGGCATGCTTGGCTCGCTTGTAACTGCAAAAACGTTGGAATCGGTCACGGGTATTCACATACTGGGGGAACTTGAACTTAATCCCTATGTAATTAAAACCGTACCACCCCCCCCCCCCCCCGTGTGGTGACATGCAACACTTAAACTCACAGATTCCCTACTTAATTACATCGAGATGTCTCCGACACGTCCACGGACCAAACAACTCCATACGATCTTATCTTTCCTCTTAAATTCCTCCATCTACCCCCACAATGGTAAGAACATATTGTAATTAGAATGCCATGCCATGGTCATTGAATGTATGAAGCTGCTTTATCTGCCTTAAAATCTACCTTTATCTGCATTTAAAACATTAGAATTCTTACGGATCTTTTGTGGTATAGTCGTATCTTAATGGGTCAAAAGAATCTACAGTCTTCGTCGTCTTTTGGGTCCTCTGGGGCTTTTGGGTCATTGGGGACTTTTGGGATTTTGTGAGTCCTCGGGGACTTTTTGGACTTTTGGGTCCTCAGGAACTTTTGGTTCTTCAGGACTTTTTGGGAATTTTTGGGACTTTTCGGTCGTTGGGGACTTTTACGCCCTCAGTGACTTTTTGGGACTTTTGGGTTCTTGAGGAGTTTTGGATTCTTGGTGACTTTTTTGGACCTTTCGGTCCTCAGGGTCTTTTGGGGGTTTTTGGGTATTTTGGGTCATCTGGGTCATTTGGGTCCTCGGGAACTTTTTGGGATTTTTGGATCCTCATGGAGTTTGGGATCCTTTGGGTCTTTTGGTTCATTTGGGTGTTTTTGGTCCTTGGGGTCTTTTGGGTCATCAGGTTCTTTTGGGTCCTCGGTGACTTTTTGGGACTTTTAGGCCACGGGGTGTTTTGGGGTCTTTTGGATCCTTGGAGTCTTTTGGGTCTTCTGAAGGGTCTTGGGGCTTCAAAAGGGTCTTCAGTATTTGAAGGGGTCTCAGCAGTCCAAAGGGTCGAAAGATACATTTCAATTGTGTGCAGTAAATGAACAGACTTAAGTAATTAATTGACAAAAGTATGCATCGGACGGACACACACACACACACACACACACACACACACACACACACACACACACACACACACACACACACACACACACACACACACACACACACACACACACCTCATCCATTGATCGTAGGTTGTTTGTTTTTATTCCCCGCCGCGACCCGGGTCGTCCGTCCGTTCGTCCGTCTGGCTGGGCGTCAACATTTATAGCTGTGAGTGCGATAGCTCATAAACTGTTTGCCATATCGATTTGAAATTTGGGTCATACATGTACGACCTGAAAAGGAAGAACCCCATTGATTTTGGGCGTGGCCGGATTCAAGATGGCCGACTGGGGCGGCCATCTTGAAAAAAATGTTTTTTGTAATTAATGGAAAAACCTCTTATCTGATTTCAATTATTTTTGGTCACTACGTTCCTCACCCTTGGGAACTTTTTCCAACATGGTTTCGGCCCGCTCGGACATCCAATATGTCCGCCAGGCAGCCATGTTGAAAAAAACGACATTATCGCGAAACAGAAATGGTGTCTTGTTTCGAATTCACCTCCCTCATTATCTGGAATATGTATGACCTTTTTCAATGGCGGGGGATTCCCCATCTCTGATGGGGATGTTTGTTTGTGTTGTTACCCTCTTGTCCTGTGATTTGAGCATGGTTGGAATATTTGTGGAGCTGTGTTCACCTTCAAAATTAGTTGTGTTTTTTTAATGCAGGATGTGATTACAGTTGTTGCATATTGTGCTTCAGGTTAAAGAACAAAAGAAGTGTCTGGAAACTACACATGAGGAGTTCATGAAGGAATTGTTTATCTTGCTGTCTTCACACCTTCCTCTCCACAATAACAATACCGGTCAGTTCATAGTCTGTAATGCTCAAAGGGGCAGTAACATTATCTTTAGATTCTTTGGAATTGTGCTGAAAGTTATTGTCCATGAAGCAGGAAGCAAATTTTCTTGTTTCTCTCAAATTGGGAGGATAATATTTCATTAATGGTCAAATTGTATTGAATATGACTCGACTGTTCATTATAAGGGCAGGAATGATGTTCAACATCACAATTATTTTGGAATTATTACCCCACGTACGTGAAGCACAAAGTGGGGTTCAGCAATTCGTTCATGTCCGTTCGTTCGTCTGTCTGTCCCCAAATGTCAGTTTATGATTGAGGAACAACTTGATTTAAATTAAATGTTATATTTTGAACATGAATCATAAAACAAACATGCCTTTTAATGAACAGTACTTTGGCTCTGAATTCATCCTGATTGCACATTCACCGAGAGGTGAGATTTTGTTTTTCTACTCTATCTGTCTGCCTGGCAGTGAAACAAAATTATAAATCATTCCAAACCGAAAACTTACTGTTTTTAAGTACGTCATAAAGGAGGTCACACACAACTGGCACGAAGAACTGATGTGACGCGTTAGACATGGTGGTGCAATAAGACACTGCCTCAACTATGGTCATGCATCGGTTGGACGATTTTTGAAATCTTTATTTTATTTAAATTGAATTATATACATAAACACTGTGGAAGACAAATCACCTTCTTATCACTCCCAAGAACCTCTAGTGGTGCAGTTCTTTGACATGTTAATTAAGGTGGCGAATAAGACTGCTTCCATCGAGCTAAACTTCCGGAAAAAAATATTTAACGATCTTTAAAATCATTATTTCATTTAAATGATACACACTGTGTTGAAAACTGCGAGGGGTAATGTGAACTCTCCAGTTAGTCGTTTCAAGTGGCTTTCCAGGCTGGTGTCACTTAAGTGCATTTTCATCCCCTCCAGAGTGGTATTTCTGAGATGTTGTGGGCATTAAAGAGAATAAGTTATTTTGATTATTCGTGTAAATGCAGGAAGGCAGTACAAAGTGTGTGTTCGTGCACGGGTTTATGTCCCTGCCCTGAACGCGCACGTGCTTCGAAATTTCATGAAAACTTCCTCATCTTGTAAAAGGTGATACGAACGACATTTAAATGTTTAAATTTCCCAGCCTTTGTTTGGTTCTTGAGGATAATTGGAAGTGTTTCTGATTATATTTTTCAGACCTCACCAGAATAGTTTCTCCGATATGGTAGATAAATGTAGTTTGTGAAATCAGCGTCTTGTGGAGACTTGATTTATCAGTGTTCCAACCGTATAATCTTAAATATTGATCACCAGTCCAACAATTGTGTACTTCTATCACACACAGGTCCATGAAAATATAAATACCAATCCTAATCTCACAATCACTCCGTGGTCTCTCACTAAATAAATATTGATACGGAACATTGTGCAAACCTTCCATGATCTGAATATCCCGCATCACTCGAAACAAACTTTTGTCTTTTTCATTCTAAAAGGTTACAAAGTTGGAGATGAGAATTTACTTGAAGACAGCACAAAACTCCGAGACTGCTTCGACCAGACCCTGTCTGATCTTCGGATCTATCTCGAAGATTCTTCAAGGCAGGTGGGTACTGAGCCTGAAAGAGGCGAGGAATACGATTAGAGCTGGAAGGTTTTCAAGTGGGTTTGATCATGCTGGATTGATGAACCTTTCATTTCTAAGCTTGTGCAGACATACAATAGACTCTTCTCTCATCTTTGTGAAGTTTATATCCAGCCATGGTGTAAAATATTTGTAAAAGGGGGGAGATGGGAACGCATCATGATATTGGAAAGGGAAGCGTAAGGGAGATTTATCGATCAGCAACAGGGCGTCATGTTAATGAGGCAGCCCAGTGTGGCAAGATATCTTGGATTCTGCAGATATGCACAGTTTGCACACTCACTTTTGAGCTGTTGACCATGGGTTTGAATCTGGACCCTTCTTTAAACGATCTCTCTGTTGTTTCGCATGGAGAGAGAGAGATGGATCAATGTTTAAATTGGCCATCAAAAGGATTTTAAGCTGTCAGATTCATCTGTCAGCATTTGTTGATGGATGATTAAGGTTTCAGTGTCTTTTTCGAAGAGTTTACAAGTTATTCTTGGGATCCGAGGGTCCTGAGTTCAGATCCCATTCTGCTGTTGAATTAACACCAGGTGGGGTTGACTATGCCTGTCATCCTTCCGATGTCGGCAAAATGAGTGACAGCCTGCTGGTATGCTGTGTCGGAGTGGCGACCCATCCAGAATTGTGCCCAATCGCCCAGGAGAATGCTGGGGCAGCACCAACGCTCTGCACAGAGTGTGGTCCCAACGCATTGGATTGGAATCAAAGTTATTGCTGGAACGCTGATAAAATTTAACATTCTTACTCGGACCTAAAGGGGGCACTGCATCACTTCAGCATGACAACACTCACGATATTTGGAAACACGATTTATGGTGTCCGCAAAATACGTGGGATTGAAAATCCAGCATTGGAGTTGTGTTTTGTTGTGAATGTTAAACAATATATTCTTGTCCAATTTAATAACAACATCCACAATAAGTTTGAAGAATGAAATTAAACCTTGAGTGGGAATTGATTGCTGGGGAAATATTTTTGTGTCGTGATGTGTTTTACGTCCTCGATGTGTCAAATTGTTGGTTCCTCACCACAGTGATGTTTTTAATCCTTATATTGCTCGTTTGATTCATTTTCAGGTTGAAGTGCTGAAAACTGCCAATGAAGAAAAAACAAAAGAATGTGAATTGTATAATTCACGATTTCAAGAGGCAGTTCAGGTGCTCATGAACATATCAACTTTGTTTTGTGTTTGTCACAAGAGAACATCTATTTATTACATACACACAGGTGGCATGGTTCCCTTATTTCCCTGTGTCCATTTTCCTATCTTCTCGACTTCCTTTTTACCTCCGCCACCAAAGGTCGATGGAGGTTATGTTTTCACCCCTTTCTGTCTCTGTCTGTTTGGCTGTCTGTAAACAGGATATCTCAAAAAGTTGTGGACGGATTCGGATGAAATTTGGTGGGCAGTTTGGGTATGTGACAAGGATGCATTGATTCGATTTTGGTGAAGGTCCAGATCTGTATCCGGCGACTTGAAATTTTAAAATGATTCTTCACCATTGAGAGATGGGGCTCGGAACTATAAGAAGCATGACATCGCAAAAAGTTACGTGCAGATTTGGACGAAACTTGGTGGACAGGTCGGGCGTGTGATGAGGAAGAAGTGATTTGATTTTGCTTAAGATCCGAATCCGGAGACCAGAATTTTTTTTAATCTTGAGGTGATTCTTCACCATTGAGAGATTGGGCCAAAAACGATATGAAGCACGATATTTCAAAAAGTTGACAGATTCGGACGAAACAACGTGGATGAGTTGGTTCGGTGACGAAAACAAGCCAATTCGATTTTGGTTCAGGTAAGCAGATCCGGCCTATCAGTGGGATACAAAATGTAAACTGTTCAGCTTGGTGGACATATGTTCTCTACTGAGTGCTGTTCTACTTTCAAATATGTTACCCATGACTACCTCATGCCTCACCCATGCACGTCCACGATCTCTTCAACCCAAGCTGATTGTTTCCCATTGTATTACTCTCTGGGGCATTGTAACTTGTGTTTGTTTTCTTCCCCATTTCCTCCATGTGTATGTCCATCCCCTCCATACCTCTGGTACTTTGTTAACCTGCTGTTCATTGTCTATTCAGCTCCTCTCTGAGACTAGACCTAAAAAACAAAAATACATTTTACATTCATTGTATCCAAGGTTGTGTTCATCACCCTGATGATGAATGAGAATCATGTGACAATGAAAAGCCTTTCATCAATGTTTGGGGTGTGATGAATCCTTACGTGGCTAATGTGCTCCTGTATTGTTCTTGTTTTGTATAGGAAGCGGGAATTCGGATAACGGAGTTGGAGATGAACTTGGAAACCGAGCGTTTATCCCACATGAAATCCAACATTGAAACCGATATGGTCCGGGTGAGTTAATTTACTCGTTTCAGTGTTGTTTCCTTTATATTTGTGACTTAAATGATACATTTACATTCATGTGATTGTTTTTCCATTTCCCATCAAGTGGGGTCATGCCCGAAACAATCTGGTCAACAACAAATGCAACATTGTCATTGGGAACTGGCCTGGAATGATTCTTCATGCATACACATACGGGTATCACTTTCCCCAACACCCCATGATGAAGTCGAAACACTCAGTTCTGTTCATGGTTCAGAACATCTCACAATAGTTATGTCCTTCATTTTACAATAGTTATGTCCTCGTCAATGGTAAGATTACATTTATGGGGTGTGTCTGGAATGGAATTGTTTATTGTTGATATTCTATGATCAACTTCAAACAAGACGATGTGACAGAGGTGAAAGCGTCCTCTCTGAGTCGAGGAATATATTCAACCCTCGTTTTTTAAATACATAGTTGAGGCTCATGGAATAGCTGGAACACAGAACAGATCAGGACACAACATTAGAAATGGAACTGCAGAAGGTGGAAATGCCAACAGCCAGGGGAGGGAGAAAATAGATGGAAACGGACAAACAAGAGATGTAGTTTGCGATAAGGGGTAGGGGAGAATGCAAAGGATAGACAAGATGGAGAAAGAAGCAACTTTTTGGGAGGGGTGTAGGTGGTTTAATGGGTGTGGAAAATATCATGGTTTGAGATGGGGAATGATTTGAGATGGTGGTGAACAGCTGTCTTGAAGACCTGGAGGGAAGATTGAGATTGAAGAGTGTTGAAGTTAATTCCACAGGTGGGGAAAATAGAGGAACAAATGAGTGGAAGTGAGATACCTGGCGGGGGGAGGGGGGTGGACAAAGCATGGAGAAGGTACGGTGCATGACTGGAAATTAGCTGGAAGAAGAGACACCACTCACCCTTCAAGTGAAAGACCCATACAGTTTTGAGAGATTCTGATGATCTTGAAAGACTTGATTTCCATGACATTAAACTGTAGATGAAAGCCTTGTCGGAGGATACGAGCTCAGGTGTGCCAAGGAAGGACTTTGCATGACTGAGAAAGCTCAGATATCTGGCTTTGGAGGAGGCCAACTTTGAATTGTTGCTTGCCCAAGAGAGATCATGGCTGAGAGTGAGACCCAGGAGTTGAAGTGACTGAACCTCTTTGAGAGGATTGTTGAAAGAAAGTAAATGAGAGGGTTTTCGGCATGGTCCTTTCAGGTGGGTGGCCGGGGGGGGGGAGCAATATGGTGGGGGGAGAGAGAGAGACCATGTGAGGTGAGGAAAGTTGTTGACGGGCGGCGAGCATACACTAGAGATAGATTTGACAAGGCATCAACAGGTTTTAGAAGAGGGAGACAACTTTGATAGCTCATTCTTGTGAATGGACAGATGTTGTTTTCTGGATCTCCTCAGAGCAGATACAAGAAACACACGTCTTGTGGAATGATCTGAGGTTGCCGACAATTGGATATGCCTTCCAGAAGGAGAATGCAAGTTGTTTTCAGGCAACTGCCTCACCACATGATTCAAAGTACCAAGAGCAGAAAGATGGGTAAGATAACTGAAGATGAGATGCGATGACTTTGTTTGAGAGAGAACAGGCTTCTATGGAAGAATTCCCGGGCTGAATTAATATCAGGGGTGGTCGATATCGGAGAGCAGTCCTGAAGTGTGATGGCTGCTTGCAGTCTCTGGCAGTTTGTCTGAGTGAACTGCCAGACTTGCTGGTGCTGATGCTGTTCTCCCAGAATGGCCAGGGAGATTCTGACCTTCACAAGCACATGGTCAGATCAGATTAACCAATTGGAACAAAGCGTAAGATACATTGACGGGGAAGTTGGTCATCACCAAATCCAGAAGGGAATATTTGCAATTGGGAGAAATCCGGGTGTGGAAAGTTTACAGATTCAGTCCGTCCCATGAGAGAAGTCTTTTGTAGAAGTGCCATGGCGGTTAAGAAGAGGTACTAATACCCAACCAATCAGCATGGTGACAATTGCAATCACCACATATGAGGAAGAGAGAGAGTTGGGATGAGTGATTTAATGTTGGTTCATGTCATGAGAGAGGAAGAGAGGGAGAGAGAGAGAGAGAGAGAGAGAGAGAGAGAGAGAGAGAGAGAGAGAGAGAGAGAGAGAGAGAGAGAGAGAGAGAGAGAGAGAGAGAGAGAGATAGAGAGAGATAGAGATATGTGGATGGAGGGGTCACTGTTTGCAGCATGGTGAGGTGGGAACGGAGGGGAGGTCACAGCCAGAGGTACTCCTGGGGTTTGGGAAGTGAAAAAGCAGGACACAGAGTGAGAAATGAAGTTCCTGACGTGCAGTGCAACTCCACCACCAGGATGGGGTTCATGTCGATCAAACCAGAGGAGGCAATAGCCAGAGAGGGACGATTTAAGGAGTGAGGGACGTCCTGTGAGAGGAAGGATAATGTTAAACAGATGATGTCCGAATTATCAGCAGCGGCCTGGATTGAGAGATCTGTCAGATGGAGTGGAGGCCGCGCATGTTTGAGATCCACACAGTTGGGCACGCGGGAGGAGCTGCTGACAGGACTTCGGGATGTGTGAAGGAGCAAGGAGAAGGCGTGGGGTAGGGGGAAGCCGGGAGGTTGTGGGGAGTGGGAGGGTTGAAACTGGGAGGGTTTGGGGAAGGGGCGATGCTGGGAAGGGCAGGGCCAAAGCTTGCTGGGAGGCGGGAGAAGTCTGTGGGGGGGGTGGGGAAATTGAGAGGGCGCAGGACGAGGTGAAAGTTTAGAAGGCATGGGACAAGGGGGAAACAGATGGGGGGATGGGCCTGACATGAAGTGGTTTGACACTATTAATGGACATGAAGTAGAAATTATTGCCTCCACAACCTCTGCAAAATTGACACCTCACGATTTCCAGACTGGATAACCTGTGACAGACTTCATGGGTTAAGTTGTGGTTAAAATGTTTTTGGTTGAAGGCATGGAGGAAAATTTGGCGGCAAGTGGAAGAGGAAGCTTCATGAACGAAACTTTCAGGAGTGGGGGAGGTTTTGGGAAATAAACATTGTCAAAGAGGACACGATGAGATTTTAATGAAGAAGAAGAATGACTAGGTTTTCCTGATGGAGTAAAAGGAAGCGGAAGGAATGTAAAAATACATTTTGGAAGAGTTGTTTTTTGTGAAAATGTTTCAAAGAAGAAATGTCTTATTCAGTGAAGGTGAATTTGAAGTGAATGTTTTCAGATTGAGAGTGTGGATTGCTTTCATGGTGTTTGTTGATTTCAGGTGCGGCTACGGGACCTCGAGACTATATTCGAGATGGAAAAAGTATCTCGAACAATCGTGGAGGAAAAGCTTCAACTCCTCCACAAGCAGCATGGTTTGACGGAGTGTGAACTGGAGAAAGGCAACGCACACAGTGCACAGCTCTCTCAGTCTCTAGAATGGTACGATGGGGGTAATGATGTCCTGACTATCTTCTCTCACACTTGTCTCTTGTGGTATCCACACAGTTTGTTGTGCAAATGGTTCTTCTTTTGGATGTACACTTGCAGTTGTGTATCTTCTGATGTATGTTGTGCCCTAACCTGGAGTTATTTTCCTGGATCTTGCAGTGTCCAGCAGGGTATGGCAAGTTCAGACCAATATTTGCAGCAACAACTTGAGGCAGCCAAGCAGATGGTTTCTGATTTAGAAGTTCAGCTTCAATCATCTCAACAAGAATTGACAAGAAGGAAGAAATAACATCTTCTGGTATGGTACCACTTTTAAATAAAACAAACGAAGCTTGATCACATCCTCATGTTCAGCTTTTTATCCATTGTAAGATGATCAGATAATTGAGCGAGCTATCCCACCTCCACCATGTTGTATTCTCATAATTGTTCATGAACTTTCCAACCTTGTCCTTTGTGACGTTTCTTTTCTGTTAACCCCACGAAGTGATGCAAGAACACGACTGGAGGATAACGAAGTGAGGACCAAAGAGGACAAAACCCCCATGAAACTGGACATGGTGAGATATTACTTGAGGAGGCATTACTTCGGCACACTTCGTTTTCCTTATTATTCAATCATGCTGCCTGGCAGATGGAGCTTCTTATGAATTGTCTCCACTCTTATAGGTCATGGACTCGAACCGTCAGGTCACCCCTCACTGCTTATGGTCACCACTCGCCACTTCTGGTCACCATTTCAGCTTCTGATTTCTCTGGTGCAGACATCAGGTCAAAAGCACATGTAAGTAAAGAAAAAAGAAAGTAATGCTCATGTAAACAGATTACGAAGGGAATCCACTTCAAGGATTAGAACTGGAGCATCGATACGTTATGATCCTCGTACACAAATACTGTACGCCTTATGATGAACATCTAAAAGTGAAGTAACTATGCCACGTGGTTTCCCTTTATCCCTGACCGCATCCGTGCAACAATATAATTTATTGGTCCAGTTGTAAAAGCCACGGCCCATTCAATCTTCCCGGTTCAAATTCAGCGGATGGGTCAAAATGACCGCTACCGCCAGGTATGTTCAAAGCCACAAGTAACTTCCCGGGCCTGTTTGCCACGTTACAATGCTCGAAGGGACCGTGGAATTTACCCAAGGAAGCACCGAAACTAATTGCCGGTTTCACAATGCAGATTTGTTGCACATTCTCCCCCGTCTTGAATGCAAGGCTCTTGTGTATGTTTGTTGAAATGAGAACAGATGAAAATAACATAAAAACACAGAGGTTATAATTGGGGGTTTCCACAACATTAGGGCCGGGAAAACAAACATCTGTCTCCATGTTATAGCAATGCATATCTAACCTCACAATTAATAACATGATGTTTATTCTAAACAAATGTTAAGGAGATAAGTGAACCAAACCAAGCAGTTTTATTAACCCTAAAGCATCATTCCCACAACACGGTGTTGGGGTTGTTGTGTTTTGGACAACATATTCTGGTGCAGTTTCATAACAACGACGACAAGTTTGTGGAATTGTAATTAAACCTTGAGTGGGAATAAATCGCTGGAGAAATGTTTTTGTTTCATGAAGAGTTTTATGCAAATTCTTCTCTGAAACTAGACATATGATTTTGATGAAAACACGATGAATTACGTGCTGTTTGAACATCAGTTGCAGACTCCATGTACGCCAATTAATGACGTACAATTGAATGTACCCGCCATGGTGAAGCAGTGTGACTATGTCTATTAATTACGTACTGTTTGAACGTCTGTTGCACCCTGACTTCACACATATAAATCTATTAATTACATACCATTGGAATGTCCGTTTTGTACCTTTGGACTGCTGAGACCCCTTCGGAGGGCGGAGCGGAAGGGCGGAGGAGCTCCTTGTGAGCCAACGGCCATCCATATCTAGTGCCCAACTGTGTCTGCGGACGTCCTCCTGCAGTGGGGTTACTTTTTTATTAGGAGGTTGGTGGCAGGATTTGCACTCCGGCCACCGTAAAACCCTTCATTCCGCAAAACACAAAAACGCAAAAAAATCTGAAAACCCACTCCGTGGGAGTACCTCCTGTGCAGCTTCCCTTCGCACAGGGCAGCTCACCGGATGACGGGATTGGGGCAAAGCCTTCGGGACCCCCAATCTTTGTGATAGGAGGGAAAGCACGGGGTAACATCCCTGGGTCAGATTGCGGGAGTGTGTGTCGGAGTGTTGCTGAGGTGTCGTCCACCAGACGGCGGTCTCCTTGGCTTAACCTGAGGCGGTCCCTTCGGGTGGGTGCCTGGTATGTCCTATCCCTAAGAGAGGATGATCACCTGTCTCTGTTATCATCTGAGCTCAAGCGTTTGGACATCGGGATTGCAGCTCTCTCTGAGGTTCGGAGACCGGATTGCGGCGAGATAATGGTGGGTGGTTACACCTACTATTGGTCTGGTCGCTCTGATGGTTACCATACTCAAGGATTGCTGTAGCTGTGTCCAATAAGCTGACTTCAATGATAATTGAGGTAACACCAGTCAACGAGCGTATTATGAGACTAAGGATTCGTCACTCCTTCGGTGTCATTTCCCTGGTCTCTGTTTATGCTCCGACTGAGGCGAGTGATCTCACCGTGAAGGATGCATTCTATGCCACACTCGAGTCTGTGGTTGATCAGTGCCTCAGACGAGATATACTTCTCGTCTTGGGGGATTTCAATGCATCGACTGGAACTGATAGGGATGGTTATGAGATGTGTGGTGGTCCCCATGGGTCAGGAACTATGAACCAGAATAGCACTAAGTTCCTTGACTTTGCAAGAAGTCATTGACTTAGGGTGGCTGGTTCATGGTTTCAGCACCCACAAGCTCATCGCTGGACTTGGTATTCCAATGCTGGCGGTGGGGCAAAGGAGATTGACCATGTCCTCATTGACGGTCGCTGGAGGATGATCCAGAACTGCAGGGTCTACCGGAGTGCTCAGTTCCTCAATACTGACCACAGGCTTGTTGTCGCAACTCTAAAGCTGCACCTTAAATCCTGGAGAATGGTACCATCCCAGCCTTGGCTGGATGTTGGCAAGCTCAGGGATGAGAGAGTTGCTGAGGAGTTTGCAAACATGCTGAGTGGACACTTGGGGGCTCTGGGTGCTTTGGTGTGTCCTGAAGAGTTGTGGAGCGCCTTCAAGACCACCTTCCTTGATGTTGTCGGTGGATGTCTTGGAACTCACCGCAGGGCAAAGAAGAATTTTGTCTCTCAAGGGACACTGGATACCATTGACCAGAGTCGCAGGGCCAGGCCGAATGGCAGAGCTGAGCTGTTCAGGGAGCTGAGGCGTAAAACTGTACGTGCACTGAGGGTGGACAAGGAGGCCTATGTGCGAGGAATCTGTGAGGGGGTAGAGCATCACCTGTGGACAGGTAATTCTCGTCCCGCTTACAGGGGAATTCGCGCATTGCGTTCATCTAAGCCCATCCCTCGGAGCACTGCAGTTCGAGCAGAGAGTGGTAGGCTCTTGACAGAGGAGTCTGAAGTGAAGGCCCGCTGGGCCGGTTACTTTGAGCGGTTGTTCCGGGCTGATCCCCCCAGCTGTCGAGTTGGACGTCAAGGGTGTTACAATCCCTGTTGCTGACCCTCAAATCAACTGTGGTCCACCTTCGCTTGTGGAAACACGGGCTGCGGTGAACCGGTTGAAACGGGGCAAAGCTCCTGGGATCTGTGGCATCCATGCTGAACTTCTCAAGGCTGGTGGAAATGCTGCACTCGTGTCGTAGCATGCAGTTTTGTGCTCTGCCTGGAACACAGGCATCATCCCAACTGATTGGAAGATGGGCCTTGTTGTTCCTCTCTGGAAAGGGAAGGGTGATCGCCAAGACTGCACCAACTACCGAGGGGTGACGCTGCTCTCAGTGCCGGGCAAGGTCTTTGCTCAGATACTTATTGATAGGGTTCGCCACCATCTGCTTGAGCACCCGCGTCCAGAGCAGTCAGGCTTTACACCAAAGAGGTTAACGATTGACCGTATACTTGCTCTTCGTGTCATCACCGAACGCAGATGAGAGTTTCGGCAGGGGCTGCTTGCAGCGTATGTTGATCTCTGTGAAGCGTTCGATTCAGTGAATCGGGATGTCCTCTGGAGGATTCTTGGTCTTCGGGGGGTGCCACCAAAGCTGATCGATCTGATGTCTGAACTCTACTCTGGTACTGAGAGTGCTGTGAAGTGTGGTGGTACCATCTCTGACTTATGTCCAGTTGTTACTGGAGTTCGTCAGGGGTGTGTACTTGCCCCCACACTTTTCAGCACTTGTATGGACTGGATTTTAGGGAGGATGTCAGAGAGATCAAGCTGCTGTGCATTGTTTGGGAATGTCAAGATCTCGGACCTTGATTTTGCAGATGATGCAGTCATCTTTGCGGAGACTTTAGCTAACCTTTTGGGGGCCCTCGAGGTGCTGAATGAGGGGTCAGAGCCGCTGGGATTATGGGTTTCTTGGGTCAAAGCTAAGCTCCAGGCTTTCGGTGACATCTTGGATGCTGCTGTCCTGTCTGTGTCTGTTTGTGGTGAGGATGTTGAGGTTGTGGAGAGATTCACTTCCCTTGGCAGTGATATTCATGTCTCTGCTGGCTGTGAGTCAGAGGTCAATAGACGTCTGGTTCGGGCCTGGGGAGTCATGGATTCACTGGATCATGGGGTGTGGCGCTGCCAGTACCTGTGCGGGAGGAACAAAGTCCGAGTCTTCAGGTCCTTGGTACTTCCAGTCTTGCTCTATGGATGCGCGACTTGGACTCTGACCAAGGATCTGAGACGGAGACTTAATTCCTTTGGTACCGGGTCTCTTCGGAAAATCCTTGGCTATCGCTGGTCGGATTTTGTGTACAACGAGCGGTTGCTGAGAGAGACTCGGATGAGATTTGTTACCTGCATAGTCCGTGAGCATCAGTTGTGGCTGTATGGACATGTGGCTCGTTTTCCTGACGCTGATCCAGCTCAACAGATTCTCTCAGCGGGGGAGTCTCGTGAGTGGAGGAGGCCAGTGGGCCGACCACGTTCCTCGTGGTTGCAGCAGGTTGACCATCATCTCAAGGAGATGGGGATGGGCCTGGCATATGCTCGGGGGATGGCCAGACGGAGGCCCCTGGAGTACCGGCGGAAAGTGGACGCAGCGACGCGCTGTTCTGGCATATGCTCCCATACCTGACCTGACCTGACCCTTTCGACTGTGTGAAGACCCAAAATACCCCAAGAACCCTGAGGACACAAAAGTCACCGAGGACCCAAAATACCTTGATAACCCACAAGACCCCGAAGACCATTTTGACCGTCAAAAAAGGTAAAAGGCGTAAAACGGGTCGAAAGGAGTTTTAAGACCCTTTCAACCCCTTTCACCTTTACGACACTTTCGACTCCTTGAGATCCCTTCATCCTTTCGACCTTTTACACCCTTTAGACCCCCGAGCACCGAAAGACCTTTTCACTCCTTAAGTCCCTTTAAACCCCTTCGACCTGACCACCATTTTGACCCCATGCAGCCTTCAGAAAGATGAGACAGCTGAGACCCTTGACCATTTTGAGGTATAGACCAATTGGACCTTCTTATATTTCAAATTACAAATAAATATAATGTTACCGATATTACAAATATATTTGTGCAAAAGAAATGTTTGTATTATGATTGGTGTATATCTTGACAACACAGCAAAAGTTTAACATAAATCTCTGTAAGGATGTTTGGTGAAGCGAGCACAGCCAGCCGATCCACATGAATACTGCATAAAAACCTAAAAACATCGTGCAGCCGTGAAGCTGTCTGATTTTATGTCTCCTATTAATTACGTGCTGTTTGAATGTCATTTGTACCCTGACTTCACACATGTCCATTAATTACGCACGATTGGAATGTACCTTTCGATCCTTCAGACTACTGAGAACCCTTTGACCGTTGAAGATCCTGATTGAAGACCCAGAAGACACGGAGGATTTCAAAGACCCAAAAGACACAAAAGACCTTGAAGGACTCAAACGACCCTGTGGAAGTGTAAAAATTATCTTAAAATATTTCGTTATTATCAACACAACTCTCAGTGTGCATATACAACTCAGATTTTAAAATATATACTTGATAATGGATCAGCGCATACTGATGGTAGTTTTATAATGGATAGATATAGTGTTGCTGAGGCCGTCCCGAGTGATGGTAGTTTTATAGAGAGGCCGTCCGATGAAAACATGGGATGTGTTGCTGAGAGATGATCATTGAGTTTCAGGCCGAACAAGAGGGCGAGGGATCATGCAACCTGGAAAGCAGCCATTAGGTGAACTACGGCTGACACATGCAAGCATGGAAAAGTACGTGGAACGATGATGATGATGGTGTGCTCCTTTACTGCATAACAAATATAATCTTTTCTTCCATTCCACTTGTTTGGCAAGTTAAATGAAATAAAACCCTGTCTGAAGACAGCTGCCTTTGCTCAATGCCAGTGAGGCATGAGAATGCTTTATTTTTATGAATGAATGCATATAATATGCTGAATAACATTTTGCAAGGGTGTAAAACTTGAGGGATCACATGATATCGCACAACATCAAGGTTTCTGGAAAACATGGCATTATTTTGATGGAATGAAGCATGCATTATGGAAGAGTCGTGGAGATGGAGGGCTGTGAAGCACTGAAAATGCCTGATAAAGGTTGAAAGTTCCCGAGGTCAAACCCAAGGAATTTGTTTCAATATGCTGAAACATAATCTTGTTTAACTGACTGGATAACACATCTGTTGTTTTCCCGAAGGCAATGCCACATCCTTGGAAAAGTTCTGTTTGTCTCATCAGAATGTGTCCACCTGGTGTTGGTCAACTCGCTTGCACATGAGCCGGCCACCTCCCTATTTACTCTTCCCTCGATAAGAACCTCTGGTTGAAACATCAAGCCAGAGAGATAAAACTTTGCATTGATTGTCTCTCTCCATGCGCACATGTTAACAAATGATTGAACTCTCACTGTGACTGGTGTAACTTGATTGAGGCTTTAAATTTTCCACCACAACCCATTTGACCCAGAAGACTCAAAAGACTCCAGAGGACATAAAAGACCCTGAAGATCCAGATGACCCAAAATACCCAAAAGATCCTGATGACCCAAAAAATCCCAATGAACCCAAGACCTAAAAGACGCCTTTTACCTTTATGATAATTAAGACAATCTTAAGCTTTAAGACCAGTTTTTTACACTTCAGAGAGCTTTAAATCCCTTTCACCCTTGAGACCTTTTATACAATTTTGACCCCGAGAACATTTTGACCTTTACACCACTGAAGTCCCTTTGGACCCCTCAGACCTTCACATAATTCAGACCCCTTACATCCTTCAGACATTAGATCCTTGACCATTCAGAGCTTCAGACCACTTGGACCTGGACACTTGGACTTGGATCTCTGTCTCTTGTCTCTTTGTCTCTTTGTCTCTCTCTCTCTCTCTTCTCTCTCCTCTCTCTTCTCTCTCTCTCCTCTCTCTCTCTCTTTCTTATGCACACCAAATCTTAAAAGTTACAAATGCAACTTTGTGTGGGGATTAGGTCTCACTCGGGGGTCAGAGAGGGGGCTTGATTATCAATGTAAATTTGTACCACATAGCACTTCGTGATGGTCGTGGCAGAGGTTGTTACAATTTCCTTTTTTTACCGGGACAACGCTGAGGTTAAAGCACTCTTCGCACAGGTAAATTTGTTCCCCTTCCCTTCTCCTTCCCCACCCCCTCCCAGAAAAAAAAGGAAAGGCCTATCAAGGCTTGTCATCATGTGTGAGACATTTCTTGCAAGAAAAGACATCAGGGCGAACGGGGGAAAAAGAGGGGGTGAGATGGGACATGACGGGCAGAGGAGGTGGGGAGTAGGGGTTAAAGCATTCCATGCAGGGTAAATTTGTCTTCCTTTCCTTCTCGTTGCCCAAAATGTTTGGCACAATGTGTGACGAAATGGTCCATCAGCGAAGTGAGGGGTAGGCTCTGCTCGTATATAATATTGGATAACCCCCACATCCACCATCTTCCTGCAGTTGTGGAATACATGTAATTTGTTTACCCTGGCGATTGAAACAGTTAAAAGCTTGGCAAATCAGCATCTTGAACACCAGAATAATGTGTGATGAAAATCATATGTACGCATCACCAATCGAGTTGTGCACCCATGAGGTCATGCAAATAGACGGGGAAGGGGGGGTGGGGTGGGGGTATCTCATATACATAATGGCGGTGAAAATAGTCTGATTAAAAAAAAGGATTATCTGACTTGTTATTCTCCCAAAATATTTTTGTGCTCCTCGGTCAAGGATCTCATCCTCTTAAAAATATATTTTCCAAAGATTTCAAGATTGTGTTCGTTTGAAGAGCAGCTTTTGGGTCGCTGATGACTTTGCGTGATTCGAAAGTTGTCATCACATTAATAATCGTTGGGCCTTTATTTTCTTACATTTGAAACTCAAAATATGCTAAAATTAACTTTTCAGTCAAAACTTTTATCAGTGATCGAAAAACAGACCGGAATTTACCGAAGATGCTATGACGTCACGTTCTCCGAAAACTTCGTGAACATTCGGAAACAGCATGTGAACAATGGCGAGATGCGAATCAGAGAGTGATTTCAGCGGCGATGAAATTGAGTGTTTTCATTCCGATATTGCTGAGGAAGAGTCTGAGGATGATGGGAATTTATACTATGGAGTTTCTGGCCCTGAGCCATATAAATTTGAGCCACTTGCAAGTGCCAGAAAACGGCCTATTTCGTGTACAAGTGGCAGGACTGATGGCCTGGCAGTTCACACTGACAGACTCCACCAGACAGATTGGTTTGTAGATTTTTATTTTCTTGTTCGATGCATAAAATAATGTAAAGTTTGATTCGTCTGTGACTTGATATAATAATTTTTAACCCTCGAGTCACTCAAGAGTCAAAAATAGAATGAATCAATAATGGATCCAAATATATTACACACCGTAGCCTTGGCTTTGAAGTCTTTCTGACAGCTGAGCTTGACCCCAGCGAAAGTGAACAGTTAGAACAAACCCCAACTTTCAAGAGACTGATGTGGCATATACAGACCAAAACATTTTTAGCCTCATTGGGAAATATTCTACCAAATTTAGAAAAAAAATAGTGGAAAATTGATTAATTTTTTACAATTGAAATGAAACAGCCCAATTTGCTGATGCTGTTAAAAAAATTCATGCTCGTGTTTTTCAGAAAGTTTACTTGTGTGTTTTTCCATGTACTCTTTCAGAATACATTTCAAGGTTTTTCTCACTTAAACTCAATAATTTATTCTGTGACAGAGCAGTATCTGGAGAACTTGTCAAGAAGAGGAGGTCCGAGCTTAACCGACACAACGCATATATCCCTCAAACCTCTAAGACACAGGAAGGGTAATCGGACCAACGAATCTAATTAATGACATAACTCATTCTGGGAACCTCCGTGTCTCTGCTGTACTTGGGGGTTTATTTCCAAAACCGAAACAATTTCCACTTACACCAAGTTTGGTCAAAATCCCATCCATAGTACACAAGTTAGAGCAGTAACAGAATGTTTGGCTAATTGCACCGCTGGCCTTTAACCTATTGACCCCATAATCTAATCAGTTTATCTTTATATCATTATACAAACTTGTTCCAAGTTTGACTTCGATCCGTTCAGCTGTTCTTAAGTTATCAGGGTCATGAAATCCTATCATGGATGGCTGAAAAGCCAGACGGAAAACCCGAAAACATCCTGGCTCCGATGACTTCGTCGGCCGAGGGATAAAGATCTAAATGAATCAGCATTCATGACGTCCTGTCCTGAGAGCACAAGAAACGTTTTTACATTCTACATTTTTACAAATATGTTGGCGCATCGTGCCAGTCGTACCAACCACCACCAGGAGACATCACTGACTTTTTGGTATCTTTAGTGTCGGAACTGTTGTTAAGCTCAATTCTTCTGTTTAAATTAAATTCTGCGGAAATTAACGAACACTGCCTTTACAAATCCAAAATTAAATGAATTAAATAAAGTTACGACACTGCCTGGACAAATCCAGAAATTAAATAAAGATACAGTACCAACACCACCTGGAGAAGTTGAAAACTTCATTGAATTGTCCACCGCTCCTTCCCAATTCCACATCCAGAGGATGCATGACATCATCACGGGGCGCCGAAGGAAGGGAGGACTCAGTCTTTACTCCCTTTGTTTCTTTATTTTTGTTTGTTTTCTTGTTTGTCCGGATGATATCTCAGCCATCCTTTGAGTTAGTAAGTTCAAATTTGGGGACAAAAGTGAAGACGTGCTTTGGCAAAAATCATTATTCTTATTTTTTGATTCATCAATTGATTGATTTATAACTTAATTATTATCGATTTATGAATTACTTATTTATTTATTTAACTTCTGGGCAATAAATATCTCAGGCACCTTTTGAGCTCGGACGCTGATATTTTGATATGACAGTGAACAAGTGCTTTGGTTATAAATAAATAAGAACAGAGTTCAATTTGTTCGACCACTTTATTAGCGTGGAACGACAATAATCAAACAAGTATTGAACAGGTTGAAACACCCACAACATCCCTGGCTCCGGCTCAGGCTGTGCATGCGCACTGGCACAGGGGACCGTCGATATGTAGAAGTACCGTAAAGTACAATGTTCTCTATCTCCCTCCGAGTCTTTATTATGTTAATAGATAAAGGCTGAGAAAATATTAAGTTTAATGAATGAACAAAAGTTTATATCGCCCATCGTGTGACTATTCCATGGAGTAGTCCTTGTGCCAGGCAGGCACGCTGGTCGCTCTGGTGGATCGGCGTTGACCTATTGCTGGTGCTGGTGGTGTCACATCGGGCCCCAGTGGGGATGGGGCTCTCGGGGTTTCAGGGGCCGATGGTGGCGTCTGAAGGATCGCGCGCCTCGGTGTGCCTCATCCTGGTGCTGCTGGCGTGTCTGAAACGGGTGTCATCTTGCGCCGGGGTGTGCATACTGACGTCAGTGCCGGCGTGGGCCCCGTTGGCGTCGCAGATGTCACGGGTTCGCTGTCGAGGTCAGGCAGTTGCGGTGTTACAACGGGTGCAGGTACAGTGATGCGGGTTGCTAGATCATCATAGATAGACCGGGGTGGCAGCTGGTCATTGCGAACTGGGCTAAACTTGCGCAGGAATTTCCTGTTCCGAAGTGTGACTCTGCCCGAGCCGTCGATCTTGATCACGTATTGGTCGTGTTGGCGTACCTCCACGATACTGCCTGTCTTGTCCCATTTTTTGGGGTGGAATCCTGTCTGGTTCTGTACGCGGACTAGGTCCCCTACAGCAAGTGGCGGAAGACGTTTGGTGTGTTCTGCCAAGATGTCGGCTGTGCGGATATGACGTTAGCGGAGGGCCTCCTCCCTCGCTTTCAGGGTCTCATGCCAAGTGTCGTGCGGTCTGTACTTTCCGGGGATAATTGGGATGAAATCGCGTATCGGGCGGCCGAAGACACACATTGCCGGGGAGATCTTCGTGTCAGGGTCAGGCGTGTTACGATATTGTAGTATCGCTCTCTGCACAGCGTCAGTGTCAAGTTCTCCCTGCGGGCTGGTGTTGTCCGTGATAAGTCGTTTCATTGTCTTAACTCCAATCTCCACGCGACAGTTGCTGTGAGGGAAGGCCACCGATGACAAGCGGTGGTGTACGCCCCATCTGTGCAGGAATGACCTGGTCTCGGTGGAGGTGAACTCCGGTCCCCCATCCGACGCGAGCTCTTCTGGTGTCCCGTACGTCACGAAGGCGCGACGTAAGTGGTTTATGAGTCCGGCGGCGCCACCCGTCGACTTTGAGATGATCGGCCAGTTCGAGTATCTGTCCACCGTCACAAGGTAGTGTGCACCCCTGTGTACAAAGAAGTCTGAGCACACTGCCTGAAAGGGGTAAACGACCGGAATAGGTGGAGTTGGTGGCGCTCCAGGCTGTGATGGTGCCATCCGGTGGCAGTGTTCGCAGTTTTTCCGAGTGGCGCTGATGTCAGCCGACATGCCTGGCCAGAATACAGAGGATTCTGCGCGGGTGGTCATCATTGATACGCCCTGGTGGGCAGCGTGTAGGGCGCTCAGCACATCGCCGCGGAGTGAGGGTGGTATGACTACTCGGTCCTTGTATAGGATCACTCCATCTGTCGATGTAATGTTCTCGCGGTACTGGTGATAGTCGCGAATTGTCTCTGGCATCTGGATTTTTGAGTCGGGGATGCCGTTCATTGTCATTCCCTCCAATATGTGCATATCGCCATCGCTGCTGGTGGCTTCCCTGACGCGATCCCATGTTACTGATCGCAATGATTCGAGGCCCGCGGCACACCATGCCAGGTTGTCCTCCTCGACGTCGTCGTCATACTCCGGCTCAGTTTGGCGTAGGAGGGACAGGACGTCGGTGTGCGTGCTTGGTTGGAGGTGGGTCGCTATGGTGGCATTGTCATCTGGAAGGTTCATGAGTGGAGGTCGCGTGGTGCCAACCGGCCTGCGCGACATGGCATCTGCCGCCTTGTTCTTCATGCCCGGGATATGTATGATGCGGAAGCGATAACGCAGGGTCTTCTCCTTGAGGTTCCTGAGGCGGGGGTTGGGTATGTCGTCAAGTGCTCTGTCCGAAAGGAGTTTCAGCAGTGGTTTGTGGTCTACCGCAACGATCAGGTTCTCGCAGCCGAGTACGAAGTAGCGCGCCTTGTCCAAGGCGTCCGCGACTGCGAGAGCCTCGCCCTCTATGGGCGCGTATCTGGATTCTGCCGCGTGTGTAAATCTGCTGCCGACCAGGGTTATTTTCCATCCATCAGTACAGCAGAATGGTCTAACTGGCACGCATCGGCAGTGCTTTTGAAGCAACCAGGATCCGATTCCCTCCTTCGACCAGTCCGTGGCGATGCATGTTGGCTTAGTTTTGTCAAATATGCGGACACCGTGTTCGATTTCTTGTACGATCACGTCTTTCGACTCGCGGAATATGTCCTCTAACTCCATGGACCACTGGAAGCGTTCTCCACTTTTCAGGAGCTTCCGGAATGGCTGCATTCGTTCGGCCATACTAAAGGCGTATGCCACCTGGTTGACAAGCCCGAACCACGATCTGACGTCGGTGATGTTACGCGGTTGTGGGAAATCGTGGATTGCTTCCAGGTAGCGGCTGCACGGTCGCACGTCGGTCATGGTGATGGTGAAGCCCGCGAAGTCCACCGTGGGTGCGCTGAAGACAAACTTCTCCGGGTTGAGGATGATTCCATTCCGGCCGCATATATCCAGCCATTGGACCACCTGGAAGTAGCTCCCCTCAATCGTGTCTGACCATAGTAGCGTGTCATCTACGCACTTGGTCTTGTTACCAATGTCCGCGACGATCTCATCGTATCGTCGTGAGTAACCGTCCCCCGATGCCATATACCCTTGTGGGGCAGATAGGTACCGGTAGCGCCCCCATGGAGTGATGAAGGTCGTCTTGTGGCGGTCGTCCTCGTGTAGGCGGACGCTATGGTAACCGTTCCATGCGTCGAATACTGTCTTGCACTTCCCGTTAGGTACGCGTCTCGCCTGGTGGAACGGGGATTGGGTGTGGTGGGTCTCGCGGAACGCATGCTTGTTCAAGGCCTGAAAGTCGACGGTGCGTCGCGGCTTGCCATTCTTTTTTGCGCAAATTACCATGCGGTGACACCATGTCACCGGCGTGCCGACGGGTACTTCCTCCAACACGCCGAGCCGAACGTCCTGGTCGAGGCCTGCTTTTACTTCATCTTGCCAATGCATGGCCACGGAGATGGGAGTGTGATGGGCAACCGGTGTCGCGTTCTCACTGAGCATAAGACGTAGTGGCGGGCCGGTCATTCTCGGTAGTGGCTGGTGTGGGCACGTGTTGAATGTGCTCTGAGCATACATCCTGAGTAAATGTGACTGTAGTGCCTCTCTGTTGGCCTCGGTCGCTGGCATGGGGAGTGCGGTCGGTTTGGTCGGCGGCTCCGCGCGTCGCGGGCAGTCGCACAATTCCGAGGTCGTCAGATTCACCTCTCCGAGTGTCGGGAATCTGTCCGAGATCATTCCCAGGTCCATGCAGGCCGCGCGGGAGAGGAATATGCGGTCTGAAGAGTCCGTCACGTACGCGATTTGGCGCGTCTCCAATCTCTGAGCGTCGTCACTGTTACCGGCGAATCTGACTACCACGGCTCCGAGGATACGAATTCCTCTGTTGTTTGCGGCCTTCATGGTCATGGATACAGGTATGAGGTCCTCGGTACTCAGGCCTATTTGTTGGACGACTTTAATGCCGATCAGGCAGCTCTGGCACCCCGTGTCTGCCATAGCGGGTAGGGTTACTGCGCGGATGTGTTTCAGGAGGTTAAAACCCAGCGCTTTGTAATCCTCGCGCTTGTTGGTGAGAGTGAGGTTGGCATATGGCTGCGGGTCGGATATGCGTTTCATACACTTATCGCACATATCATCGTACAGGTGGTGAGCGAGGGGAAGCGCGCGCATTTCGTCCTCTGTGCTGGCCATGGTGACCGTGCATAGCTCGACAAAGGCTGCCGTCTGCTCGTCGTACATCCTGTCGGTCTCCTTAGATGGGCGTCTTGCCGATCGGCCGCCCAGGCACGCCTTGTCGAGGTGATTCTGGCGGCCACACTTCCGGCACTTTTTACCGTATCCGGGGCACTCGGCGTGTCTGGCGCGCCATTGAGGAGTTTTGCCGTGGCCCACCTCGCCGCAGTAGATGCATACTCCTTCGGGCTTGGCCTTCCGTTTTTCCGGCCTGGCTCCTACTCTGGCGCGGGCGTCCTGTCGCTTTCCCCGCCGATACGAACTACTGATCGCGTCCGTGCTCTGAGTGTCAAGCCGGCGCGATGCCGAGCGTTTTCCAGACTCTTTGGCCTCGATATACTCTATCATGTCCTTTAATGGCATGTCCTGGTTCTTCTCACCGAGTAGGTCAAGTTGTATTGCTTGGTCCACGATGCCACGGGCAACCACGTTGCGCAATATCTCTTCCGTGAAGTCGTTGACCTGATCGCACCCCGCCTTGGTGCACTTCATTTCATACTTGCACGTGTCCGCCTGCCCCTTGATGCGGGCGTGGAACGACCGGACAGGCTCCTCGTGTCCCTGCCGCATATTAGACAGGGCCACTCGAGCTTCCATCGTGTTCTCCGTCCGGACGGCGAGCGCCTTCATGGCGGCGAGGACGTCTTCTTCATCGCTGCCCACGAGGCTCCTACCCGCCGCGCGAGTGAGGTCCTTTCTCAGCTCCTCCTCACAGCACTCCAGTAGCTGTGCGACTATGTCGGGTCCGACAAGCTTAGTACCTGTTTTGTATTTGCCCCAGCGGGTTATGAAGTACGACCAGGCCTCGCCCGTTCCGGCCAGTGCTATGGAGGGACGCTTGAGTTTCTCCATCTTGGCATTCGAGCTCGCCGCCCTGGGGGCGGCGACGTGCACAGTGGCGTGTATACTCAGCATGGCCGCCACCACTGCCGCCTCTGCGTGTGTAGCCATATAGTCACAACCCTCGATCGGGCACTCTGCTTCCACCGGCGCCATAGGAACAGTTATTCTGGAGTAAACGTTCTATTTTCGGTGATGCACACGTGTGTACAGTGTCCTGGGGGCAAAGATTGGGTACAGGACCCGAGAAATCCAAACTCACTGTCGACGTTCTCGTGGTCCGTTTTCACCCAGTCGTGTCCTCCTCAGCACCGACGATCCTTACTCGACTGCATCAAGTTGTTTGATTATAAATAAGAACAGAGTTCAATTTGTTCGACCACTTTATTAGCGTGGAACGACAATAATCAAACAAGTATTGAACAGGTTGAAACACCCACAACATCCCTGGCTCCGGCTCAGGCTGCGCATGCGCACTGGCACAGGGGGCCGTCGATATGTAGAAGTACCGTAAAGTACAATGTTCTCTAATAAAGGGTATTTTTGATTTATTGATTAATCAATTAGTTATTTAATTTTTCGATTAATTACTTAATTTTCAAAAAGTTATAGATATGACGAAACAATGGTGGTTTGGGTTTGCCATTCGCAAAGAAGAAATTATTTATTTTGCGATTATTTATTTATTTAAATTATGCAGTTAATTAATTAATTATTGTACACCGCACTCTCCCAATTCCGTCTCCATGTGCTGCAGGGTGGCATCTCCGGGCGCTGAAATTGCCCTGACCGTGCCGTGCACTGGAGGATTTGTTATTTATTTATTTATTTATTTGGCATGGGGGAAGTGTACTTTGAATGTACCGGTACTTTATTTAATATCCAGATTCCTCTGGACGTCTCCGGGTGGTAACTTTAATTAATCTATTTAATTTCCAGACTTCTCCTGGCGGTGCTCGCAACTTTATTCAATTTATTTAATTTCCAGAGTTTCCGGGTGGTAACTTTAATTAATTTATTTAATTTCCAGACTTCTCCTGGCGGTGCTCGTAACTTCATTTAATCTATCTATAATTCCAGCAATGTGTGTGTGTGTGTGTGTGTGTGTGTGTGTGTGTGTGTGTGTGTGTGTGTGTGTGTGTGTGTGTGTGTGTGTGTGTCTGTCTGTCTGTCTGTCTGCGGCCGCAGTTTCTTGAGAACCACCGGTCAGATCGGATTGAAATTTGTCAGGAATATTGCCGGGGCCCTGCGGATGTGCCTTTTCGAGGTTTGATATCAATCGGACGAGCGGTTCCCAAGTTACGGCCATTTATCTGTCGACCAATGACAAGACTCGGTGCTGTGACATCACGAATGACGTCACAATTAATGCTTATTTATTTATTTATTTATTTATTTTTGCACGATTGACGGTCCGATCTGATTGAAACTTTCCAGGAATATTGTTGGGGACCCGTGGATGTGGCTTTTCCAGGTTTGATATTAAGGTTTGAGAATGGGGGCGAGAGAGAGGAACGAGAGAGGAGGGGGGATAGAGGAGGGTGAGAGAGGGGGGGAAAGGCGGGCAAGAGAGGGCGGGGAGAGAGGGGGGTGAGAGAGACGGGGCGTCACAATTCAAGAGAGTGGGAGAGAGGAGGGGCGAGAGAGGGGTTGTGAGAGTGGGGGTGAGAGAGGGGGTGAGAGTGGGGCCGAGAGAGAGGGGCGAGAGAGAGGAGGGGGAGAGAGGAGGTGCGAGACTCGGGGGAGCGAGAGAGAGGGGGGCGTCACAATTCTTCTTCTTCGTTTGATATGATGTCACAATTGACGCTGGGGACCTGAGTATGTTTCCCAGGTGTTTCCAAAGTTATGGCCATTTATGATACGGTTGGTCCGATGTAATTGAAAAAATACCCCAATCCAGTCATTGTCTACGAGAGCGAAGGAATGAAGCTGCACATGCTGGCACACCTCACCCACGAGAGAGGGTACTGGCACGAGAGAGGGGGAGAGAGGAGGATCGAGAGAGGTGGGGGGGGTGAAAAATGCCCCAATCCAGTCGTCGTTTACGCACTGACGGGACCGCACTAGTTTATTCAATTTCCGGAGTCTTCGGCGAGTAATTTTATTGAATTTGATTTCCAGACTTCTGCAGGTGGTGTTTGTAACTTCATTTAATTTATTTAATTTCTGTCCGTCTCTGGGTGGTAACTTTATTTTATTTAATGACCGGACTTCTCCAGGCGGTGTTCGTATGTTCATTTAATTTTGTCCGTCTCTGGGTGGTCACTTTATTTTATTTAATTTATTTAATTTCTGTCCGTCTCTGGGTGGTAACTTTATTTTATTTAATATCCGGACTTCCCCAGGCGGTGTTCGTTACTTCATTTAATTTCTACAGACTTCAAATTGAAACAGCGGAATTGAGCTCAACACCAGTTGTGAATGGGGGAAAAAAATAGTGTCCGGGCGGTGTTTGGAACGACCCCATCGGACTGTGTGGTTCCTGTCATGCCTGTTATTTAATGTTCATGAACAAAACGAATGTCCATTGTGCTGGGAAACTGTCATGTCTCCAGAACTCAGTCTCACTCCTTCGGGTTCATCACCAAGGTTTATTGTAAACAAAGCCACACTCCTCCCAAACAGGCAATAATCAGAGCAAGCCTCTTCGTTGCCGCCCATTCCAGCCTGGTGGCTTTGTGGTTCGGTCAGCTGGCTTGGGATCTTCGGCTCCTGGATTTGAGCCCTGTGAGATGCTAAATTAACACCAGATGGGGTTGATTCAGCCTGTGATCCTTCTGAGGTTGGCGAAATAAGTGCTCGTGTCCTGGTGTTGGGGCACAGCATCAGCGGCACAGCCGCACCCCAACAAAATAGCGACCGGAAGCCAAGCGGCCAATTTCAAGAAGCAGAATAATAAGAAGCGGAAGAAGAAGCTGCCTGAGACGTGTCTCACAAGCTCCGCCCCTTCCGGACCGGATGTCTCAGTGAAGGTTCGAAGCCTCCGTGAAACGAGTGAACACCAACAGTTGGTGAAATTACAAGGGTAACCATGAAAACATTATCACCATTAATCTGTTACAATATCTGACAGAAACACAAGGAAAGAGTTTATTTGAAAGATTTTCCATGTACATTTGCTGAAGATTGCGCGGGAAAAGATGTTCCGTGAGCTCGAGCGTTTAGAGTGACGTCACTGAGGCGACAAGATCACCATTAAAACCGTGTGGACAATTTGTGGAACAAAAGGAGATTTATGAAATTATTTTTGGTTCTTTCCGTTAAACAGGTTCGTTTTCTTTGTCCTGTTTCAATCCCCCTTAAAAACGTGAGGAATTTTAATCAGACAAAGATGAATAAATGTTTGTGATTCACAGCAAAGTTAATGAAGTGAAAATGTAGTTTTGATTACAATGGGAAGTATAACCTGAGTAATAATAATAATGTACATTTGATAAAAATAACTTATTTGGAGAAGCTTGTTTACGGTACGAGGATTGTTAAAGAAATGTTGATTCTCATTGTCACCATGACAACGGAACCAGGACAAGAGCAGTTGGTGACGCGGGGTCATTGTGATTCGGGATCTGAAGGAGAAACATCGAGTTTGGTGATCAACAGATGGAATCGTTCAAAGTGGTCAAGATGAGCCGTGTGGAGGATCCTGGACAAGATAATCAGGAATGGTGGGAAGA
>NC_140972.1:20887371-20911371 GCF_056783735.1 Eptatretus burgeri
GTGACTGATTTGCATTCATGATTTCCACTGTCCCACCATGAACATTCCCAAGTACTTCCATTCACATGGTGCACCACATCATCACCCCCCTCTTCTTCCTCCCCCTCCCCCTTTCAAGTTGGGACCAACGTAACCCCATGGGCTTTCGTCGGGTGAGCGAAACGTCCTCAACAAGCCCCGCCTTTTCATGTGTTTGTGTCTCTTTCTCTTTCTTATCTCGTTTCCTCAGAGTGACAGGCACCTACATGCAGAAAATCATATTATGTTGATTGACATAATAACTTGTATTGATTGGCTTGTATGCTTAAGGGTAAGATCTTTCTTTGTGACACTGTTTTTGCTCTGTAAATAAGTCTGGAAATATGTGTTTTGCTTTTATAAACTTGACAAACTGCCCAGTTGTCTTTTCTCTTTTGGTTAGACACCAGTGTGTAAATAGTGGATTGAAGTAATACCCCATTTCACTACGGTTAGTCATTAACCAATGTCCCACTTATGGTGTTGCTCGGCCGTTCTTGATGGATCAGAGGGGGGATTTGACATTATGGTTCCCTCTCTGGGGGGATTAATTTGCAGGTAAGGTTATGCAGGAATTTCACACGAGGACACTACCTGAACTAATCATCTTAGATGGCGTCCGCCGTGCCCCAGAGTTATCTGCGTCTTATCGACTTTCCGTAATGGGTCGGGAAGCCGGTCCGAGAAGCCTCCCTGACCTGGACCAGGGGATCCGTCACATTACACTGCTTGTTTGTTTCCGGGGCCATAATATAAATTATGCTTTAGCGTCGTTTGCAAAAAGTTAGTGAGTGTGTGTGTGTGTGTGTGTGTGTGTGTGTGTGTGTGTGTGTGTGTGTGTGTGTGTGTGTGTGTGCGCACGCGCATGTTAATTGTTTATCACGGCCGATGCGAGTTTGTCCGAAAACAAATGGTCCGAACCCACACTTTGGATATTAATTTGGATATTTTTTGTTCCAAAATTTCCGTGAGCCCAATTTGAATTCAGGAACACAACAATCTTGGTTCACCATTTCAAAATTCCCACTTCTGTTTAAATGCTGAAATTATATTTAAAAGATTATTTGAATTCACACTTCACACTCCAGCAATGGTGGGATAAAAGTGCCTGGCGAGAAAAACTGATTTACTGAAAACACACACAGCACATGCGCAAAAGCCCTCATTTACCATTCACACGTCATTTCCAAAGTTGTATATTTTCGATGAAGATCTGAATCAAATAGGCTTTTAAAATTACGTTAAAGATTTTTTTTCTTTAAATATTTCGTGAGACTCAAATTGAGATGAATTGAGTTCAACAAAAGTTTGAATGCAAGTTCAGATGATTCAGAAATCCTGTTTCAGAAGGAAACTTTTCCCCAAACAAAGTTCTGAACATTCAGGAAGCAAATCTCACAGACGTGGCCCTGATAATGACGGATGGCCGGCATGTCCATCAAAATACCACGGACACCATCTGCAACACTCATCTCTGATTGGATCTTCACATCCAGGGTCGTTTTCCCGTACCTATCCGATGAATGAGGAAAAGGAGGAACCGTGCCGGCAGCTGCTTTCGGAATTTCAATTGACCTCGTGAACCAGCGTTGCGTGCCGTACTCTATCGTCGATCAGACCAATGAATCACTTGGGCCAGTTGCCTCAGAAGCCTGATCTGAGATCAAACCCAAGCAGGATAAGTCGAGACACGATGTCCTCTTTCATCAACTTATTACACAAGCAGGAAATTGGCGGAGGAAATGGCGGTTGGGGAATTCAAACTGGAAAATGGCAGGAATAATCAGGAAAGGTAATGCAAGCAATATTAAAAATGTACAAGTACAGATGCATTCCTCTTGCCCCCTACGCAATATACCCGCCATCGGATCCTTTAAACAATAACCGAGCACTTCTATTGAAATGGATCCAGGCACCGGAATAAATGAGAGAAACTGTGGGAAGCGGGATGAGAAATAGTCGTAAGAAAGAGGGAGTGAGGGGTCTACTATGTTCCCCCCAAATCACCTCCACAACTTGAATGAAGCTATGGTCACCCCAATGCTCAGCGGTTCGGGTTCGCCTCCAGCTCACTCACTCACAGACTCCTCCCTCCGCTCCGCTAGCACCCTGGTCCTGTGGAGACGCTCGATGTTTTCGGGCTGAGGCGAGGTGGGCAGCTCTGTGGTGGCGTGATGACAGCTGGGCTGAGGTGAAGGCATGCCGGACTCTGTGTGTACGTCTGTGAGTGAGGTGTAAAACGGAGAGAGAGTATGAGAATATGTTGAGGACAAGAAAAATATGGAATATCATGAAGTGAAGAAGAAGAAAGTTGGAAAGGAAAGTTGAAAGAAAGCGAGCAAAGGGGCAAATCTGAAATCTCGCTACAATTTCCTCCAATCTGCTTTCAAATCTGCTGCATCTCTTCTTTTGATTCCCCTTCCCCACCCTTGTTTTACGGCTTCTTGGTTCACCATTGGTCCGAGCTGGTGAGGGATGTCGCCAACCCCCTGGTGTTGATTGGCTGGGTCTCTGCTTTCTGCCTGGCAACGCAATTCAATTGGGCAATATGGGGCCTTTGTGGAGGTTCTGTCTCGGGCTGGGAAGGAGTTTAAACTTTCCGTCGCCCCCCTCTCAATGGTGAAGCTTTGCTTGCGGTTGAACACTGAAGAGAAGGACGTGGGAATTTGTTTTCGGTGCCGTGTGTCTGTGTTGTGAGAAATCGTTTGAGTTGAGAATGTGATGAAAAGAAAGAACATAAACTTATTCTCACTCACAGTCGCAACACATCTATCCACATGAAAATGATAGATTCTGAATTACTAAACAGAATGCGAAGACGAAACTGGCTTCAAACGGATGTGCTGTGATTTGTCCTTCCTGGGGATCACATGTGTCACACGAGTTTTGGTTCATCTTTGAAAATAAACGTTCAATTATCATTGTCCATTAAAAGTGAGGAAATACATATCTGTCAATCCACATATTTCGGATGAAGGCGAATAAATTATTCTGTTTAGTGTTTGTTGTTTTTATTGCAGGTCCGTCATATATAAACCCCCTCGGGGATTCCGAGTTTGAGTGGATTACGAACCTTCGACAGAGGGTAAACAAATCCACACGACACATCCTGGATATCAGATTGGATCACAAAATGCAGGTATGAAGAATTGTTATTTGTGCCACATATTGAGATTAAGATCATGCCCACGAGTTAACTCACCATTGATTTGCTCTAACCCTAAATAAATTGCAACAAACTTGATGGTCAGCTCAAAAAACGCTTCATTGGAGAAAGTTTCAAGGGTACGAAGGTTACATACTTGTGACAATGCTCCATTTTGTATGAAGATCATTTTTGATTAATGGAGGTTGATGAAGAAGATGCAAAAATTACATCCGAATAATTTTGTTCGGAAGGGAACAGTGTCGCTCCTCATCAATCAAGTGCAACCCCAATCTGTTCTCCAATACCACTGGTTCATTCATTTGTCCTTGCGAGATCATTCTGCCTGTGTAACCATCCCCAGATACACTGGGAGACATTTGTTGAATGATCGATTTTATTTACATGTATAGATGTGTGTGTGTGTTTGGATGTATGTAAATATATGTCTGTAAGTGTGTATACATATATATATATATATATATTTATATCTATCTATATTTATATATATATATATATATATATATATATATATATATATATATATATATATATATATATATATATATATATATATATATATATATATATATATATATATACACATATTTCTATATATTGGTTCACGAGTCAGTAAGTGACCACAGTATTCGTTATGGGCGTTTGTCTGTCTCTCTGTCCCGAGCATAGCTCCGTGGGTTTTGATCCGATCCTGATAAAATTTGGATGGGAGGTTTATATCATGATCTCGTTGTGTTTTCTTAAGAATGGGCGTGGTGTTCCCATTATGGGCGGAGCCACGCCCAAAAAACGTGTTTTTAGGGTGTAGCCGATTTCAAGTTACATCTTCTCCGAGGGTGTTTGTCGAATCTGGCAGGGGGTTCATTATTTGATTATCCCAATGGCACTTGCATCGCCCATGGAGCTCGATTTTTCATTTTCGTCCCAAGGTCAAGGTCACAAGGTCACAAACTCAGAAAATGCCAAAATAATCAATAAATTGGGCATCGAGCTCCTTCGGTTTTCAACTGTTTTGAATGAAAGTTGGTATGCAAGTAGTGCTCTCCAAGTATGACAACTTTCATCATTTACGTTTTTCCCGATTCCCGCCAGTTTGCCCGTGACGTCTCCTCGAAGGTCAAAAATAAAAAAGGAGAACCGTGGACATTGCTCGTGAACCATCGCCGTCTCCAGACTTGTGTATATAATATATATATATATATATATATATATATATATATATATATATATATATATATTTATGTTGAGGGGGAGAGAGAGAGAGAGAGAGAGAGAGAGAGAGAGAGAGAGAGAGAGAGAGAGAGAGAGAGAGAGAGAGAGACAGAGACAGAGACAGAGAGAGAGAGAGAGAGAGAGAGAGAGAGAGAGAGAGAGAGAGAGAGAGAGAGAGAGAGAGAGAGAGAGAGAGAGAGAGAGAGAGAGAGAGAGAGAGAGAGAGAGAGAGAGAGAGAGAGAGAGAGAGAGAGAGAGAGAGAGAGAGAGAGAGAGAGAGAGAGAGAGAGAGAGAGAGAGAGAGAGAGAGAGAGAGAGAGAGAGAGAGAGAGAGAGAGAGAGAGAGAGAGAGAGAATAAGATTGGGGTGGTTGGGATTACACATTTTTAAAGAAGAAGGGGCTTCGAACCAAAAGTATATAACGAGTAGTTTGACTTTGCGTATCAAAGCAAAAATGCGAGAGCAGACCCGGTCTCAGGCAACGTTTCACCAGCTTCATCAGACACAATCAACATCAGGTACAAAATAGATATATTATGTGTGATGAAGCCGGTGAAACTTTGCCTGAGAATGGGCCTGCTCTCGCATTTTTGCTCAAATTAGTGGAGTCGATTGAGATTTTTACTTTTGGCTCGAAGTGCCTTCTTCTTAAAAAATTTATGTGCATATATCTATATATGTATACATATCTGTGTGTATATACACAATGTGTGAGAATACGAACCACGTTTCCCCATTGTCGTGGGTTGCTCACCTGAATTTGATTTTTCATTTTTTTTCCTTTCATTCTTTTCTTTTCATTTATTTTTATTTTCAGATATGAATATGCCTGGTATTTGCTTAATGATGAGGGTGGTGGGCTTGGGATCCAAGGGTCCTGAGTTCAAATCATGCTCAGCAAATGAATTAACACCAGGTGGGGTTGACTCAGCCTGTTATCCTTTCAACGTTGGCCAAATGAGTACCTGCTTGCTGGGATGTTTGAGCCATTTGAGTATCCTGTGTTGGAGTGGTGATCCATCTGGGATTGTGCCTAATATCACAGGAGACTGCTTTGGCAGCACCAACACTCTGAACAGAGTATGGTCTCGAGGGATTTGGATGGATTTATGAATGTTGTTTGACAATTCTGCAATTTTTTTTTCTGTTGTACTGGCTTCGATGTCTATCGGCATGAAAATTTCAGCTTTCTTCGTCACCCAGAAGGTCGCAATCTTTAATATTAGTCAGTCAGTCAATCAGTGCCAGAGCTTTATATGATAATATGTACAGTCGACAGAAAGAGTTTATATTATAATGTGTAGAGTATACAGAGAGAGCTTTTCTTTTCATATGTCGAGTACACAATTTTTTTGGTACATATATATTTAATTTTTTTTCAGTCTACCTTTCTGTTTTTTTCCTGAACCCATGGGAACAGATTCACCATTGTGGTTTCATCCTAATTAATTGAAAGTTAGAAGCTGTACTTATTGCTCGAAGATGTGAAAATTATCTGTGCAGACGCCATCTGCATTTTATGGAAATTAAGACAATTTTGTTTCCATGTTTTTGATGCTTATGATACGTGCTGGTGCAGGTTATGGATCTCAATATGGATATCATGCGTTTGGAACAAAAACTACAACAGAGTGAGAGGTTGTGTCAAAACCTCAAGTCCAAGTTGATCCTTCAAAACAAAAACATGAAGGCTGAGAAAACTCAGAATGCCGAGTGTGATGTGGAACACCAAAAGATGGAGCATAAACAGCAAGGTGGGTTCCACTGAGATGGATGTGATGCTCGAATGGTGTGGACAAAACAAGCAGTCTCAAAACAACTTAAGTTTGTTCTTACTCCGTCCTGTCCTGTCCTGTCCTGTCCTGCCCTGAATCCGGATCTTGTAAATACGAGCGGGCAGTGTTTCCCTCCAGGCTGTTGAACCCTCCTCAGCCCACCTGAGGTGGGAATTGTGCTGCGGAACATTGTTGGAAATGCACATTATGATTTTTGTCATTTTGAAAGAAATTTTATTGATCACAGCACATCATTCTCCATGTTGTAATTTTAAGAAGGCCCATTGTATAATGAAGATGATAGATAATATCGGCTGCCACCAAAGGTGGCGCTGTTTCCACCAGACCCGTACACTATGTCCATCCTCACTATAATTCATGGATCGTTGTTTGTTTGTGTGTGCGTGCATATTTGTTTGTTTGTTGCACTACTCCTCCGAGAATTCTGGGCCAATTCATTTCATCCAGACTTGCTGCATTGGATCAATATGACCATAATTAGTGCATCGGGGTGTTTTTATATTTGCAGGTGGTCTTTGAGGAAGGGGCGGGGGGAATGCAAATTATGAATGTGAATACGTATCATGGAGTACCACTCCAGGTGGGAGAGAGTATTACAAGTCCCTCCCCTTTATTGTGGAGTATTCCTGTCCCCACATTTTTCAATGCAATGGCCCTTCACCAAGTAGAGAAGGAAACAGCCTGTTGGTAGATTGCAGCAAATGCTGCTAATTTAGACCACCCCTACTGGCTGCCGCTTACCATGCAAGGAGTGGTGCCTCCTGAACTGTCTCCAGAAGTGTATTGGGTGCTCTAATGCTTGCATGCCCTGCTGAAACTTGACCCACATTGCAGCTTGTGATTATGGTGAGATAGACAACAGACCACTTGGTGGAGGTAAGCCCAATACTTCACATTGATGGAAAATGAAATTTGCTGAAACAGCTCACTGCGCAAGGCCAGCGATGGCTGATGACTGCCTTTCACCAGCTAGTTAACTCAACTCAAAACGAACAATACGAAGAAGGAAGGGAGAGCAGGACAATCGAGTCAGTGGGAATAGAAAAGATCATGAATACAAATAGGGAATAACGAGATGGTGATTGGTGCCAATTTAACAGACTGGACAGAATAACATGATTGGACGAACACAGGGAGGAGATTCTCCAGTGGGGGATTTGAGGTGGGGTGGGGGGAAGAGTAGAGATGAGCAGTTTCCTTGCATTAGGTGAGGGTAACAAGGTTGGGTTACAAGCAGAACAAGTGCAGCCTGTTTGGGCTTGTGAGGAACAAGTTACTGAGAAATCCATGGGGAAAGAACTGCTTGGATATCCACCTGTCTGTGGTGGGAGAAGAACAGCCCTTTAGCCTGTATCTCACTGGGCTGGAACAGCTCGCGACAAAATGCGAACGGGATTCTCCAAAATGCCTCGAAACGTTCGCGGTGGTTCTCAATTTCCTCGCGTGAGTCGCAGGACGTTGCTCTGATGTCGCTTGACTTTTGAACTTGTTCAAAAAATTCGTGCGACTAATTTTCTCTCAAAAAAGTTGCAGAGTCGTCGCGTTTGTCTCGAACCCTTCTCAATTTAGTTTCCATGAGTCAGAAGGTGCGACAAATGTGAGACCACTTTGTGAGGGATTGGCGACCGATGAAACTAAATTGTGACTGATTGGAGAAAAAAAATGATAATCTGTCCTGGGACCCCTGAGAGTTTTGTAATTATATCGCAATTTGTTCCCAATGACGTGAGGCATACGCAAATGTGAGATATTCGTGAGACATACGCAAAAATAAATTCAGTGTGATTCCAAGTGAAAATTATTGCTATTTTATCGCAATTTTGTGTCTCCAACTCGTCGCGAACTGTCGCAGCCCAGTGAGATACAGGCTTTACACGGAAGCCTCTTGGTGAGTCATAACCAATCAGCCTCAATGTATTGGATTCCCTCATTTTTCAGGGGTGAAATGTGAGATCTGTGAGGATCAGCCCAGAAATGTGTTGCCTCCTCCAGGTCAATGCAAATATAATCTTGTGCAGCATTTGATGTTCACGGCCGAGTATTGCTCAGCGATGAAGGTTACTCGCACCTCAGGAAATTTCTGCACAGTGTGAGAATGTTACTTTTTTTTTTTTTTACAAATTGTGGTCCATCAATATATGGCAAATGTGAAAATGTATGATCATATTTAACCTCCGCCATCAAAGATGGACGGAGGTTACTGTTTTCACCCCTGTCTGTTTGTTTGTTTATTTGTTTGTGAACAGTATTACGGAAAAACTCCTGGACGGATTTCGATGAAACTTGGTGGGGGGATTTGGTATTGTCCAAGGATCATGGCATAAGATTTTGGACTTGGTCCAAATTCCAATATGGCCGCTATGGCGGCCATTTTGATAAAAATTTGAATTTTTGTTTTTGCATTTCTACATGTTTTAAGTGATTTCCAATAAAAAAATTAATAATTTGTGAGAGAAAAAACAACAAAATTTTTCACCTTTTTTTCAAAAAAATTTCGATTTTTGTTTTTGGCATTTCTACATGCGCGTCGATCGAGGTTAGTTTATTCAATCGTGGTTCAGTCGAGTCTGATCCGTTTTGAACTACAATGAATAGGATATCAGGTTCACTTAAGTGACCCAGCAGTGTTGGCGGTGGAGGTTTTGCACTCTATCGAGTGCTCCCCCTCTAGTTTTTTTTCTGTAATTTGCAGAAAAATAACATTGTTGTAATTTATCAGTTCCATCCATGGTGTGGCAGCAGCCAGGCCAATGCCAATCTCCCGAACTCCCGGTGATGAGGCCATCGAGCAGAGATAAGTCCATGCACCATTGGATTGCTGATCAACCATGAGCACCGAATGGAACCGCCAATCCTGACAGGGTGTCACTACTTTCTGTGAAAACCTTACTTGTGCACGGGCACACCAAGGGACTTGGGGAGGGGGGGTGGGGGGGTGGTCTCATGCCGTCGATGCATACTCGCGTTAACTTACCTGATCAGGTGCAGCCGAGTGGAGTTGCGAAGGTCGCACCGGCAAACAGCCAATCGCCAATCAGTGGGGTACAATTTTCTGGCTTCGCTACGTGTGGCCTCCGCTGAACCAACAGAGGAAAAGACATGACAAACTGGTGACATTCACAAAAATAGGACAGCGCGTCCTGAAGGTCACCTGGATTTGGAAACACAGTCACTCACTTCAACCGCCCCTCCCCCCCCCCCCCGCAGACCTTTTTCGCCCCTGATTTTTTTTTTTATGCCGTGAACAAACTTTGGTACATCACAGGCGATGAAGGTTGTGGGCAAGTTTCAATGAAATTGGGTGTATAGTTTCGGAAAAGAGATAAAATACTTATTTTAGGAAGGAGGGGGAAGACTCTCCCCCCCCCCCACCGTAGACCCTTCAATGATCGCAGATTTTGATGCGGCCGATACACTTTTGTACATCTTGGGTGATGAAGATTGTGATGAATTTTCATCTCAATTGTGTATGTCGTTTCGGAGACGATTGCAAATACCCATTTTGGGGGGTTCAATGTTTCTTTCTCTCCCCATGGACCCCCATAATAAGCTTAGATTTTGAGCCGATCAAGACACCGTTGTTCGGCATCAGATATGAACCTTGAGACCAAGTTTCATCAAAACTGTGTGTTTTGTTCAAGCGATTGTGACAAGTATTTACAGACTGACACATCACTCACTCACTTATCTGCAGACACTGCTCAATGGCATATAATAAGCCCTAACAGCTGATCTCAAACGAATACGAATGAAACTAGAAGGACACTCAATGGAGCGCATACCTCTGCCAGGCTGATTAGTTTACATTTTGTATCCCACTGATCGACCAGATCTGGATTCGGACCTGAACTAAAATTTAATCGGCTCGTTCTCATCACCGAACCAAGTCACCCACCAAGTTTTGTCCGAATCCGTTCATAACTTTTTGAAATACCGTGCTATATGTCGTTTTAGCCCGATTACTCAATGGTGAAGAATCACTGAAAAATATTATCGAATCCGGATCCTGATTCGAATCTTCACCAAAATCAAATCAATTCTTCCTTGTCACATATCCAAGCTCCACAAAATTTTGTTTAAATCCATCCAAAACTTATTGACATGTCCTGCTATACATCGTTTTTGGCCCTATCTTCCAATGGTGAAGAATCACTTGAAAAATTCTCAGATCCAGATCCCGATTCGGATCTTCACCAAAATCGAATCATTTCATCCTTGTCACATAACCAAGCTCCACAAAATTTTGTCCAAATCCGTCCACAACTTTTTGAGATATTTTGTTCACAAACAAACAAACAAACAAGCAGAGGTGAAACAATAACCTCCGTCCACCTTAAGTGGCGGAAGTAATAAGTGACTCGGGTCCGCTTTATGTTGTGTGCCATTGCCTCGGGGGGAGCGGCGATTTCGCAGAGCTGGAACAATATTATCACAGATTTGTCGCTTGTATGTTATCAATTAAATCACATAATATATCGTACATTGAGAAAACTGTTACATTCCACCATGGATCATCCTGATTGCGAAGTAAACAGGAGTTGGAAAGCAACCTCTTTTTACCATGCTTCTCCCGTCTCTTTCTGCTCTCATTTGCGCTTGTCATTCAAAGAACATGGATGTGGCTCTGTCATCTCACAGCTGACAACACACATGGATTTAAACAAACCACAAAATATATTGCTTGCATTGTGGTTTGTCGATGCGAATGATAATGAAGAAAAACTTTTGATTTGATCATCTTCATCATGTTTGCTGTTTTTCTGGTGATATGCAGGGGAGTGCTTTGATTTAAAGCACAAGATGCACGAGCTGGAACATGCACTGAGTGTGCATGAGGAGGAAATGGCGGTGATGCGAAACAAGCTTTTTGAAGAGTTCGAGCAAAAGCATCGAACCATCATTGAGCGCGCTTCACAGAAGGAAAAGAAGCTCGTTGACGAAAATCGGCATTTGAAAGATGCTATCTGTGTATGTACATCATTCATGTTTGTACATCATCCATGTTTGTACATCATCCATGTTTGTACATCATCCATGTTTGTACATCATCCATGTTTGTACATCATCCATGTTTGTACATCATCCATGTTTGTACATCATCCATGTTTGCACATCTATCATATTTGTTTGAATATCCTCCACCTATGTATACCAACGCTGTTTGATGTTTTCACGTCATTCATTTATGCATGCAATTTGTGCATCGTTTCTGTATGTAAATACAGGATACGTAAACATGTCAACATACGCATTTTCATAATCACATCTACATCATCCTTGTTGTATTATTGTACCTATGCATGTATTATTGTCAATGTTTGCACTTTTGTGTTGATATATTGCATAAATCATACACTGTGTGTGTTTGTGTGTGTGTGTGTGTGTGTGTGTGTGTGTGTGTGTGTGTGTGTGTGTGTGTGTGTGTGTGTGTGTGTGTGTGTGTGTGTGTGTGTGTGTGTGCGCGTGTATATCTAATATATATATATATATATATATATATATATATATATATATATATATATATATATATATTTTTTTTTTATATACAGTGGGGAGAACAAGTATTTGATACACTGCCGATTTTGCAGGTTTTCCCACTTACAAAGCACGTAGAGGTCTGTAATTTTTATCATCGGTACACTTCAACTGTGAAAGATGGAATCTAAAACAAAATTCCTGAAAATCACATTGTATGATTTTAAAATAATTAATTTGCATTTTATTGCATGAAATAAGTATTTGATCACCTACCAACCAGTAAGAATTCCGGTTCTCACAGACCTGTTCGTTTTGTCTTTAAGAAGCCCTCCCATTCTCCACTCATTACCTTATTAACTGCAACTGTTTGAACTCGTTATCTGCATAAAAGACAGCTGTCCACATTCAATCAATCAGACTCCAACCTCTCCACAATGGGCAAGACCAGAGAGCTGTCGATGGAGATCAGGGACAAAATTGTAGACTTGCACAAGGCTGGGATGGGCGACAGGACAAATAGGCAAGCAGCTTGGTGAGAAGGCAACAACTGTTGGCGCAATTATTAGAAAATGAAAGTTCAAGATAACAGTCAATCTCCCTCGGTCTGGGGCTCCATGCAAGATCTCACCTCGTGGAGCCTCAATGATCATGAGAAAGGTGAGGGATCAGCCCAGAACTACAGGGCAGGACCTGGTCAATGACCTGAAGAGAGCTGGGACCACAGTATCAAAATAAACCATCAGTTACACACTACGCCGTCATGGATTAAAGTCCTGCAGCGCACGCAAGGTCCCTCTGCTCAAGCCAGCGCATGCCCAGGCCTGTCTGAAGTTTGCCAATGACCATCTGGATGATCCAGAGGAGGAATGGGAGAAGGTCATGTGGTCTGATGAGACCAAAATAGAGCTTTTTGGTTTCAACTCCACTCGCCGTGTTTGGAGGAAGAAGAACGATGAGTACAACCCCAAGAACACCATCCCAACCGTGAACAATGGAGGTGGAAACATCATTATTTGGGGATGCCTTTCTGCAAAGGGGATAGGACGACTGCACCGTATTGAGGGGAGGATGGATGGGGGCATGTATCACGAGATCTTGGCCAACAACCTCCTTCCCTCAACAAGAGCATTTTCAATGGGGCGTGGCTGGGTCTTCCAGCATGACAACGACCCGAAACACACAGCCAGGGCAACTCAGGAGTGGCTCCGTAAGAAGCATCTCAAGGTCCTGGAGTGGCCTCGCCAGTCTACAGAGCTGAACCCAAGAGAAAATCTTTGGAGGGAGCGGAAAGTCTGTGTTGCCCAGCGACAGCCCCAAAACCTGAAGGATCTGGAGAAGATCTGTATGCAGGAGTGGGCCAAAATCCCTGCTGCAGTCTGTGCAAACCTGGTAAAGAACGACAGGAAAGGTCAGATCTCTGAAATTGCAAACAAAGGTTTCTGTTCCAAATATTAAATTCTGTTTGTCTGATGTATCAAATGCTTATTTCATGCAATAAAATGCAAATTAATGATTTAAAAATCATACAATGTGATTTTCAAGATTATTATTTTCGATTCCGTCTTTCACAGTTGAAGTGTACCTATGATAAAAAATTACAGACCTCTACGTGCTTTGGAAGTGGGAAAACCTGCAAAATCGGCAGTGTATCAAATACTTGTTCTCCCCACTGTGTGTATATATATATATATATATATATATATATATATATATATATATATATATATATATATATATATATATATATATATATATATATATATATATATATATATATATATATATATATATATATATATATATATATATATATATATATATATATATATATATATATACATATTCATATATTTCTATGATATATTACGAATACTCTCATCTTGTATGTATGTTCCCGAAATAGAGCCAAAATGGCACACAATAGTTCAAAAATTTTAGGCCGACCTTACTCATCATTCTCCTGCGGTGTGCAGTATCAAGTTTCGTTCAAATCGGGCAAAGAAAAAAATTATGAAAAAATAAATTCCCAATTCAGTCAAGTACTCAAGGGGGGCATGAGACAAGAGGGGTGGGAGTGGGAAGGACAAAACAGTGGGGAACAGAGACATTAGGAGATCTGTGGAAGGAAGAGGGATGGGGTGGGGAACATGGGGAATACAAGATGGACATTACAGGGACTTTCAGGAAGGAAAGCAGGGAATTTGAAGGTGGGCTTGGTGGATTAGCAGGGGTAGAAAAGGTCGAGGATTTGGATGGGGGATGATAAGAGGTGGTGGTGAACAGCTGTTTTGAAGGCCTGGAGGGAAGAATGGGATTGAATAGATTGAGGGAGTTTATTCCAAAGGCGGGAAAAAAGAGGAATGAAAGAGTGACGGTGAGCAGTGATTCGTGATTTTGGTAGTTTTACCAGAAGGGGTGGTTGGCGGACCTTGAGCGGCTGCGCAAATGTAGTGTGGACAAATCGCAGAGAGAGAGAGGGGGGACGAGGCTGGAGAGGAGACGGTAGAAGACCGTAGGTAGAAGACGGTAGAAGAGAAGAGAGCATACTCCATCAGGCTGCATTCAAAAGCTTTGTAAGTGGTCAGGAGCTCAGGTGGGCCGAGGAAGGACGTTGCATGACGGAGGATTCCCAGTCGGCGACTGGCTTTGGAGACGAGTTTTGAAATGTGGCTTTCCCAGGAAAGGTTATGGCAAATAGTTCGACCCAGAAGCTTGAAAGAAAGGACTTCTTCCAGAGGATTGTTGAGAAAGTGGATGGGTGGGGGGGGGGGTTCTAACCGGTGCTTTCGAAGAGACATAGTGAGAGTGTGAGATTTGTCCGGATTGAAAGACAAGGGTCGTCGTCTAAAATAAATAGCTCAAGGGTGGAATTGACACAACAATTGATACAACGAATGGTGGGGTGATGAAAGACACGGGTTCACGGGTCTTCTCGTGTAAAAGAAATATTTGTGGACAATATATACATGTTTGTGTGTAATATCGTTACGGCCACGGGTACCGAGTGTATTATGAGGGGGTTAATCCTCGTTTCTCCTCAGAAGAACTGGACCTGGGGCCACTGTTCACAATTACCTTTGTGGTGCAGTGTGTTGCTTGAACAAGTCAGGTGGCCGAGCATTTACTGCTGGTGCATGCCGAGTACGACAGGTTAATTTTTATGGGAATTACCTTCCATTCGATCTTGGATTGGTCAATGCTGGATCAAAGGAAGCAAATGACAATCAGAGACAGGTTGAAACGTCAACAAGGAATTTATTATGAAGAAAAATAAATATAGTGAAGAACTTTTTATTTCCTTGCAGATGAAGTGGTTGTGTCTGAGGTGTGGTGTTGTGCAATGTGGGGGGTGCGGTGTCGTGCCAGAGGAAAATGGGATTGCGAGTCAGTAATGATGTTGTTTGTGTGTCCAAAGAAGATGGGATGGAGAGGTGGATAGAGAGAGGGGAGAATAGATGCGAAAGCACAAAGATCCCTAACCAAGCTGTGTAAAGGTTTGCATGTGTCGAGTGTACCTTCGTGGGACGCTACGCCTGAGCTCGTGATGTGGCACGTTATCTCCTGCTTAATTACTTTGCCGTGGCAATGTGCGCTCCGCACTGGTCCTTCTGGCTGCACGGGGGTAGCGGAACGTCAACAGCATGGCAGGGAATCTCGGCAGTCGCCCCTGATCAGGCTCTCAAAGAAGAAGCATGTTCTGGCAATCACACACCAATAGTGAGACAGCGAAGCGAAGAGGCCAGTGAAGTGCCGAGCAGAGAGCAAAGAGAGTCTAATGGCTCCGCACTCCCCCTTTTATGAGCCCTCGGCGAAGGGTGTGGTGATGAGCGGAAAGCGAAGCGCGGTGGCCCGAATCCTGCTCTATTGGGCCACAGCGGCCCGATCCTACCCTGCCAAGCTCCGGGACCGGAAACCGTCTCAGATGCCCACCCACTTTGGCCACGGGTTGGAACTCCTGACTCAACATAGGGCATGCTCTCTGAGCTGGCACCCCGGCCCTGAACGTGCTCCGAGTGCAGTCTGAATGTCGAGTGCAGTAGCAGCGGACTTTCCCTGCCACCACTGGATGAAGGTTGTATCAATTCCAGATGCTCATCTGGGACGTCCGCGGTGAGATGCGGTCGGGCTATTGACGTCTGTTTCATGTTCAAGCATCGTGCGGTGCCGAGGACAATCCGAGTCGTATGGTGCTCCTCAAAAGAGAGTGGCGAATTGTTGCGATGCAGAGGTATGAGGGGGGCAGGGATCTTTTTCCACATGTGCGGGAGGCGTTTGTGGTCAAAGTGGTGAGGTTTGGTGAGGCAGATGTGAAGGAAGGTGAGGTGCCATTTGGGAATTGGTGCGCATATTTGACAAAACAATGGCACGCGATGCACGGGTGGTATTGTGTGGAGTGGAGTGGTGTGGTGGATCCGAGCCATGGAAAGCAACGTAGTGTGCTCATTATCAATTACCTATTGAATGGCGTGTGTGCTTGCATGTTTGTTTCGTGCATTGTATAAAAGGACAGGGTTAGGGGAGGAATCAGAATGTGAATCAGAGCACATGCCATAATCTCAAGAATCTGTTAAACGAAGCCGAATGACAAAATTTAAGTTCTGGAATCGAACTTAGCAGCAATTCTGACTGTGGAGAAACGTTTATCCAATTTGGACATTACTTGGGCGTTTCTGGGTGCATGGGTTTATCGACGCAATTGGTAATCACTTGCCAAGCCAGGTGTTCTGTTTGAGTGCTTGTTTGAGTGTTTAAGCCACTTGCCAAGCACCCTACAGTTGATCGTGGTGCAGTTCGTGTCCCGATGAGGATGTGCAGTTGACAGTTATGACAAGATGGAGTGTGTGTGTGGTTTTCTTTTTGTTCGTAAAGCATAACATTTTCTCTCTGTGCAAACTCCCCTCTGTCCACCCCCCTCTCTCTCTCTCTCTCTGCCCATTCTCACTCTGCCTCCTCCTCGTGCAGTGTTGCACCCTCCCACACCTCTTTCTCTCTCCCTCTTTTTCCCTATCTCTCTTTGTCTCCATATGGTGTTTGTGTCAGGGCAGTGTTTATCTCTGGGTGGTATTTGGTTTCAGTCATGAGAAACTGATGGTTTGATAATTTTGTGGCAGGAACACGATACGACCATAACAAATCTGCAGGATCAAATTGATCAAGCAGAGATGATGATTTCAAGGCAGGCGAATATGATACAAAGGCAGACCAGTGAGCTCGAGAAGATCGGCCCACACAGTAAGCTTCGTGCTTTCATCGAGGTGAGTTACATCCAGTGTCAAACTGAAGCCTTGAGGCTGAGAGGTGAGAGATGGACTGGAGTCCTATGTAGGGATTCAAATGAGTTTGGTGAAGGACTCAGCCACTTCGTCACTCACCTGTTTGAGTCGCAACACACCACACCAAATTCATCATAAGCTCTGCTGTGTTTGTGTGTGTTTTAACACTGATTTTGTAAAGCACTTCCTGTATATATTTTATAACTCGTGCTGCACGTTTTGTATCATGCATTGGTGATGCAACAGCATCCACATAGACCTGCGGTGTCTGTGATGCAGATATTGTTTCGTGCGCATTTTAATTGGAATATCATACATGGATGAACGGAAGTGTTTCAACACATGATTTTTACATGACAAGTGAACCACATTTTACCACATGATACTATTTACACCAACATCCATACTTATTTACTCCTGCCACAAACAAAAATCGGAGAAAAACAAGAAAAATCCAGAAGGGCACTCGGTGGAGCACACACCTCCACCATGCAATGCCTGATCCACGAGAACATATCGGGCCCAATACACTTTTTAAATATAATGTGATGCATCATTTTTGGCCCTCCCTCCCAATGTTGAAGAATGACTTAAAAAATTAAAAATTCTCGTGTCCTTATCTTGATTCAGATCTTCACCAAAATCGAATCAATTTGTTCTTTTCACCACCCAACTTATCCACCAAGTTTCGTCTGTATCCGTCCACAAATTTTTGAGATGTCGTTTTTAACCCCATCTCTCAATGCTGAAGAATCACTTTAAAATTCTCATCGCCAGATCTGGAACTTCACCAAACTCTAATCATTTCGGCCTTGCCACGTTCCCAACCTGTCCACCAAGTTTTATAGGTAACCGTGCACAACTTTTTGAGATATCCTGCACACAGACAAACAAATGGACAGACAGGCAGGGGTGAAAACATAACCTCCTTCCACCTTTAGTGGCAGAGGTGAAAAAAGGAAAAAGGTGATGGAATGGAATTCCAAAAATTGGGGCAATACCCCAGGGCGCTCACCTGGTAGAATAATGATACTGAGGAGGAAGTCAACATCAGATGGAATTGTAAAAATGTACCAATGAACCAATGTTGTTGTTGTGAAGACCAATTTTTGAGGGCAACCCAACCCCAGCAAAAACCATCTTCGACCCCAATTGAAAAAAATATGTGAACAAACTTTGGAACATCACAAGTGATGAAGGTTGTGGTCAAGTTTCATCAAAATCGTGTTTGTTGTTGTTCAAGTGTACTTGTATCTGTTTGCAGGTATATCATGCCTGTCCATGCTTGCATATCCATGAATGTGTGGCCCATGTATGTATGTATGTTGTGAAAGTATGCAGACAACATACGCACAAATTCTGATTGTGAACAATGTACATCATCCAATTCCCAATGCACACCCCCATTTTATGTCAGGTCACATATTTGTTGTGCTTCACTAATGGTTTGACAATGTTGTGGCAGGAACAAGATGTGACCATTACAAAACTGCGACATCAAATCGATGAAGAAGAGGTAGAGATTTCGAGGCAGGCCAAGCTCATACAGAGCCAGGCCCTTGAGCTGGAGGAGATCGGCCCAGGCAGTGAGTTTCTCTGTAAACATGAGGTGAGTTACATCCAGAGTAAAACTAAAGCTTTGAGAGGTTGGTGCCTTTTGAGATGAGGAGTGAAGAGAGTGATTCGTATTCTCGGATCCAAAGGAGAATAGTGATCCTGAAACGAGTTTTGTAACATGATTTTAGTGCAGAGTAATAATTTTAATTGTCCAAAGGATCATGATCAGATTTGAAAATCCAACACAAACTCCAACGATAAAAAAATCGTTTATTTTCTTTTATTATCCTTTTTTATTTATCTTTTTCGTGATATACAAATGAGATGTTGAAAACATCCTCATTGTGGACGAAATGGCTTCTCGGGGTGCAGATCTTACTTGATGGAATTGCTGGCTCAAGGCAATTCGTGCCTGAAAGACGTGAAGACAAAATACTGTTCCTCGAGACTTAACTCCTTTGGGTTTTTTAACGACAGACTTGGTGGAAGTTATTGAACTTCATGCTGTTGTTGAATCATTTTGAAACATTTTAATATAATTGTGCGAAGTGCAAAAAATCTACAGAACATTGAACGAGGTATGCTAACCGCTGCAGGAAGCAAGGATGTAAAAGCTGACGTTTTAGGTGGTAACCATTCCGGGCTGTTCTTGTGGCCAACTGCTGGCAATTCTCTGTATTTAATTATTTATGTATGTCTGAACTGCACAGCATTGAAAACGGCTCGTGGTCGATTTTCACCAAATTTTCACACGTGCTTGTGGTACACAGTGTCGGGTGAAGGGCTTGAAAATAAATCGTCCACTTCTCTCCCCCACTCCGACAATGGTGGGGGAGACGACCTGCAATTTTCATCTGGACGCGTATCATCGTGCAAGTTGTTCAACCACTGACCCCTGCCTGAGGGAGGGTATATTGACACCGTGTATCACGCACAAAGGCAACAGGTTGTAATTTTCAATCACTGAGTGGCTTGTATTTTAATCAGCCAGTGATAGCAAACCACGCTCGAGTCTGTGGTTGATCAGTGCCCCAGACGAGATACACTTCTAGTCTTGGGGGATTTAAATGCATCGACTGAAACTGATAGGGATGGTTATGAGACATGTGTTGGTCCCCATGGGTCAGGAACTATGAACCAGAATAGCATTAAGTTCCTTGACTTTGCAAGAAGTCATGGACTTAGGGTGGCTGGTTCATGGTTTCAGCACCCACAAGCTCATCGCTGGACTTGGTATTCCAACGCTGGCGGTGCGGCAAAGGAGATTGACCATGTCCTCATTGACGGTCGTTGGGGGATGATCCAAAACGGCAGGGTCTACCGGAGTGCTCAGTTCCTCAATACTGACCACAGGCTTGTTGTAGCAACTCTAAAGCTGCACCTTAAATCCTGGAGAATGGTCCCATCCCAGCCTTGGCTGGATGTTGGCAAGCTCACGAATGAGAGAGCAGCTGAGGAGTTTGCGAACAGGCTGAGTGGACACTTGGGGGGTCTGGGTGCTTTGGTGTGTCCTGAAGAGTTGTGGAGTGCCTTCAAGACCACCATCCTTGATGTTGCCGGTGGATGTCTTGGAACTCACCGCAGGGCAAAGAAGATTTTTGTCTCTCAAGGGACACAAGATACCATTGACCAGAGTCGCAGGGCCAGAACTGAGCTGTTCAGGGAGCTGAGGCGTAAAACTATACGTGCACTGAGGGTGGGCAAGGAGACCTTTGTGCGAGGAATCTGTGAGGGGGTAGAGCATCACCTGTGGACAGGTGATTCTCGTCCTGCTTACAGGGGAATTCGCGCATTGCGTTCATCCAAGCCAATCCCTCGGAGCACTCCAGTTAGAGCAGAGTGTGGTAGGGTCTTGACAGAGGAGTCTGAAGTGAAGGCCCGTTGAGCCGGTTACTTTGAGCAGTTGTACCAGGCTGATCCGCCAGCTGTGAAGTTGGACGTCAAGGGTGTTACAATCCCTGTTGCTGACCCTCGAATCAACTGTGGTCCACCTTCGCTTGTTGAAGCACGGGCTGCGGTGAACCAGTTGAAACGGGGCAGAGCTCCAGGGATCTGTGGCATCCATGCTGAACTTCTCAAGGCTGGTGGAAATGCTGCACTCATGTCATTGCATGCAGTTTTGTGCTCTGCCTGGAACACAGGCATCGTCCCAACTGATTGGAAGAGGGGCCTTGTTCTTCCTCTCTGGAAAGGGAAGGGTGATCGTCAAGACTGCAACAACTACCGAGGGGTGACGCTGCTCTCAGTGCCGGGCAAGTTCTTTGCTCGGATAATTCTTGATAGGGTTCGCCATCATCTGCTTGAGCACCAGCGTCCAGAGCAGTCAGGCTTTACACCAAAGAGGTCAACGATTGACCGTATCCTTGCCCTTCGTGTCCTCACCGAACGCAGATGAGAGTTTCGGCAGGGGCTGCTTGCAGCCTATGTTGATCTCTGTAAAGCGTTCGATTCAGTGAATCGGGATGTCCTCTGGAGGATTCTTGGTCTTCTTGGGGTGCCACCAAAACTGATCGATCTGATGTCTGAACTCTACTCTGGTACTGAGAGTGCTGTGAAGTGTGGTGGTACCATCTCTGACTTATATCCAGTTGTTACTGAAGTTCCTCAGGGGTGTGTACTTGCCCCCACACTTTTCAGCACTTGTATGGACTGGATTTTAGGGAGGATGTCGAAGAGATCAAGCTGCGGTGTATCGTTTGGGAATGTCAAGATCTCGGACCTTGATTTTGCACATGATGCAGTTATCTTTGCGGAGACTTTAGATATCCTTTTGGGGGCCTTCGAGGTGCGGAATGAGGAGTCGGAGCCGCTGGGATTACGGGTTTCTTGGGTCAAAACCAAGATCCAGGCTTTCGGTGACATCTTGGATGCTGCTGTCCTGTCTGTGTCTGTTTGTGGTGAGGATGTTGAGGTCGTGGAGAGATTCACTTACCTTGGCAGTGATATTCATGTCTCTGCTGGCTGCGAGTCAGAGGTCAATAGACCTCTGGGTCGGGCCTGGGAAGTCATGGATTCACTGGATCATGGGGTGTGGTGCTGCCGGTACCTGTGCGGGAGGACGAAAGTCCGAGTCTTCAGGTCCTTGGTACTTCCAGTCTTGCTCTATGGATGCGAGACTTGGACTCTGACAAAGGATCTGAGACGGAGACTTAATTCCTTTGGTACCAGGTCTCTTCGGAGAATCCTTGGCTATCGCTGGTCGGATTTTGTGTCCAACGAGCGATTGCTGAGAGAGACTCGGATGAGATTTGTTACCTGCATAGTCCGTGAGCGTCAGTTGCGGCTGTATGGACATGTGGCTCGTTTTCCTGACGCTGATCCTGCTCACCAGATTCTCTCAGTGAGGGAGTCTCATGAGTGGAGGAGGCCAGTGGGCCGACCACGTACCTCGTGGTTGCAGCAGGTTGACCATCATCTCAAGGAGATGGGGATGGGCCTGGCATCTGCCTGGGGGATTGCCAGACGGAGGCCCCTGGAGTACCAGCGGAAAGTGGACGCAGTGACACGCTGTTCTGGCACATGCTCCCATACCTGACCTGACCTGATAGCAAAGCGTGTGACACTTTGTTCCGGCTCGGACATTTTGTGAGTTTGCTTGATTTTGTGTCGTCCACTCACGTGATCAATGTGGCTGCATCTTTGTCAGCCCTGTGTGATTTTTGTGTTTTGCTGAATTAATTTCCCTGCAGCTCTTCTTGTCAAAGATTGAAAGGACAGAATGAGGAGGTAGCAACATCGATGAAATGCAGTGTTTTTGATCAAAATGATAATGCAACAACATATCTGCAAAAAGATCACACCGCTTGCTCTGTGGTAATATCAGAGCAACATGGTGGAAATTCTCATTGTCCATTGTTTGCATTTAATTTTGAGGAGCAGGCAGTGCCAACTGTCGTTTTTCTTCTTTTGTATGCTGCACATGACTGCGAGTGGGATCATTGACTGAGGGTGCGGCTGTGCCTCTGATGCAACGTTCTCTGTAGGTTAGGACATGAATTTGTAATTTGTTCAAAGTGCTGGTGATAGCTCACCTACTCTCCGACTCTTCGTGAAGGAAACTGTTGGATCTTTATTGTCCACCAACTAATGTTGACAGACTGGACGCCCAGTCCAATGTCCATCCAAGGGAATCACCTTGCCTGCGAGACTGTTTGTGGCTGAGCTGAGATTCAAACCCAGTCTAGATGGCCAGATGGAGGGATATGTGCAGACCTCAAGGCTATTCTGCCACCTCCCAGGTATTGCACATGAAACCGGAACAACATTCAGTTCAGCACCTACCTGTGCCAGGCTGAACAGTTTACGTTTTGTATCCCATTGAAAGGCCGGATCTGGATCTGGACCTGAAGCAAAATGTAATCGGCTTGTGCTTGTTAATCGATGAGAGATCTCAAAGCAACAAGATGCCTTTGCATCAATTTAGCCAAGCAGGTTTAATCAACATCAGAAACCTGGACTAGTCTACATTGAACGTGATGTGAGACTATTCATTTTGGTTGACTTATTCTGTGTCCCTCGTGACAGAATATCATTCCAAATGAAGGTGTCTTACCCTTTATTTGTAGTTTTCACCTTAAAACAAGCTGAGCACAAAACAAATTGAAACTTTTGATTTGATTCATGCACTTGCTCTCAATTTACCTCTGAAAGATATCATACCTTGATAATCTTTAAATATTATCTCACACACACACACACACACACACACACACACACACACACACACACACACACACACACACACACACACACACACACACACACACACACACACACACACACACACACACACACACACACACACACACACACACCAGCATCTTGAACAGAAGAAGAGGTCAACTCAATTGGGATGAAGAACGAATCATTATATATGCCCAGGACCAAGGACGCAACACTAATCAATCGAAATATTACTAAAACTCTCATCTTGTATGTATGTATGTATGTATGTATGTATGTATGTGTGTATGTATGTATGTGTGTATGTATGTATGTATGTATGTATGTATGTATGTATGTGTGTATGTATGTATGTGTGTATGTATGTGTGTATGTATGTTCCCGAAATACAGCCAAAACGGTACACAATAGCAAAAATTTTTGGGCCACCTTACCATTCGCCTGCCGTGTGCAGTATCAATTTTCGTTCTAATTGGGCAACGAAAAATATTATTAAAAAATCAATTCCCGATTCAGTGAAGTACTCTTCGGGAGTATTTGATCAATGCAAACAACCTCAGCGGTATAGTTCGCTGGAGCTTCTTTTTTGTTGTTGTTCAAATGATTTTTTATCATCCGCTGTCACAACTGGAACTCAACGGGTTCACGGGTCATCGAGTGTCTTTGAAAAATTGGCAGGACGAAGCCAATCGGACAAGTGCAGGTTCTGCAAGGTAGAAACAGCAAGCATGAATGACCTCTTATCGAGATGCAAAAACCTCATGTCAGAGCAGCTGCACACACAAAGGCACAACAGGGTATGTGGAGTTACGCCTCA
>NC_140972.1:20911871-21021871 GCF_056783735.1 Eptatretus burgeri
GGGTAGATGGAGGAATTTAAGAGGAAAGAGAGGATCGTATGGAGTTGTTTGGTCCGTGGACGTGTCGGAGACATCTCGATGTAATTAAGTAGGGAGTCTGTGAGTTTAAGTGTTGCATGTCACCACACAGTGGGGGCGGAAGAGGGGAGTGGTACGGTTTTAATTAGATAGGGATTAAGGTCAAGTTCCCCCATTATGTGAATATGTAGTGTGTATGTTTCTGAGGAGGGAAGGAGAGCATGCCTCGTGGCCTGATCACGGGGCCTCAGAAATCGTGTCATCGTGTGGGCAATCGTTGTAAACAGACCGGGTGCAAAAGAGGAACGTTCGGCAGATTCGCTTGTAAATAGAAGTTGCACAGGGTCTCTCAGCCCTGATGTTGATTACCATCACGAATTACCTGACGTACGGCTTGGCGCCATATTTTGGGCGCGTCTACATGTGAAGGATGAAGCGCCTCGATTCCAAGTTCCACAAAAGACCATCCCTGGGCCAAGCTAAGTGCCGGAATAAAGGAAGGATTTTCTTTCATTTTGTTTCCCCTTGTCTGTATTTAAGTCTGCGTGTAGAGGCACCTCAATTTTCGGTTAAATTTATCTCATGATTATTATTATTTCTGAATTATTGTCCTTTGTAAATATTTGCCTATTTTCATTAAATCCCGTGTTTATTTTAAGATGATGTGTCCATGTAGTTGTCGTGGGGTTTGAGTCTGAACCCCTTTGTGCATCCATCTGTTCCTCCATCGCTCTGCCATTGTGCCCTGCCCCTTCCGCACAGGTTGTAATCTCTGAGGATCAATGTGTCCGCCTCCAAAGGGAAACCACTCGGCCATCCGGGCTGGCGGTGTTAACCACCCGTCACCACAAATTGGGTCGGGGGGATTAACCTAACCGCGCAGCACCACGATAATATATCACAAAAGCAATGATAATATTGCAAGAAAGCATATATTCATTAACACATAATATTTACAACAATAACAAGAAAAAGAGCAATCAGAGATTGCAGACCCTCGCCAGGACTTCTTTTGAGTGGTGTATTTTGTGTGGCATTTGTATACTGGTGTGTTACAAGATTAATAAGAGACATAATTAGAACTGCTACTTTATAACTGCTGGCAGTGATGACCGGGTACCAAGACGTCCCACTTTGACGCAACCCCGCTTTGATTGGACACCTGACCCTGAACCATAATGTTTTTTTATTATTATTCAATTGAATTTAGAATGGGATTAAAATAAATTCAATTCAAATCAAATGGAAGACCAAATCGGTGCAGTCCTGCATTGGAGTCATCAGAAGGCGTCCAAACAAGCAAAATGCAAAGATGAAGTCATCAGGAGGAACGTGGATAGGATTCACATTTCAGCTGCGACTCCTCCATCCTCAAACCCATCCAGGAATAGCCAAGTGAGCCGATCAAGTTTGAATATAAAACATGTATTCCCCATCACTTCGAGATGATAATTGTGAAGTTTCACATTGCTTGATGAAGCGGTTCCAGAGAAAACGTCATTTCATAATTTTTTTCTCCCTTCCAATATAGTTGCCAAACCACATGACCTATCAATTATTCCTGAACAAACTTGGACACCCAAACTTGAGGAACATTTGTGTGAAGCTTCCCTTCAATCTGTCCAGCCATTCTGGAGAAGAATATTTTTAAAGTTTTTCGGATAAATCCAACATGGCTGCCACACCACGTGACCTCTGACGTAATTATCATGAAAACATTCTCCATGAGTAGTCTCGCCGATGATGACAATTTTGTCTCAATCCGACAAGAGGTTGCGGAGAAAAACACAAGTTCTGTGCAGACAATCAATCAAACAAACAAACAAATGGACATAAATAAAATTCTCTCTCCATTGGAGAGGGTCATAAGAATTGTAGTGTTATCTGGCAATAATAATAACAAACAAACAAATAATCCCCACGTTGGCCCCAAGCACATCTGGGCTTAATGAAAGACAAGGTAATGTTCAAGCAGTACAGCAGGAGGGGACGCAACAAGACTGTGAAAAACTCATAAAAATTTGGTTCATCGGACCAAGGAGACCACAGGTGGTTAAAGGCTTCTTGTTGCTTTCAAATAGAAATATGACTATGATGATGAAATGACTATGATGATGATGACGATGACAATAACTATGATGATGAAAGAAACCAGTCCTGTTTGTATGCCACTGTATATGTAGGTAGTCTCATACAAAGAATAATTATAATAAGATTCTTCAAAGATAACAACAGCCATTGTGGTGAGCTCTTCAAAAGAGTTAAAAATGGCAAAGACAGAATTGAAAACTCGATCAAAACTCAAACAATGATCGAATAAGGTGTGATGACATTATTAATGACGTGAACGAATCATTGCAATTACCAGTTTCAATGAAGCTTCACTTTCACACAATTCGTCCTTGGAAGAATGAAGTTGCGCTTCCAACTGAGAAACTCTATCTTGAGCTTCGATGAACTGCTCTTGGAGACGTTTCTCCAAATTCTCCATCTGTTCCTGTGCACTGCAAGATCCAACACATGTCTCCGCATGAGGGAACAATGTATATCACAAGATACATAATGGTAACTGAACAAGCAAAATAAAGATCATTTCCACGACAAAACACAGAAACCAATTGAAGAAATGGAGAGAAGAGTTAAAATGGGCCTGGTGATGCGTACGTACCTTCTCAGAGACCGTGAAAGCTGATCACTTCGTGCTTTCTCCTCATTTAATGCACTCTGTATAAGGGCATGTTCCTTTACCAGGGTTTTATTTTGTCCCTCTGCGATGAAGCGTGATGATTTTTCAAACTTCAACCGCAAATCAAGATTTTTTAGGCCAACCTGCCATCAACACACACAATTAGGGTCATCCCCACACTCAAACTGGAAAAGTACTGTTATAGCCGGGGGGTTGGGGCTCGACATGAGGGAAAACACTCAAGTTTCTTCCGAATACCTGGTCCTGAGGCCACCGACCGAGCAAAGTCTGTGGCGTGCTATCGCAAATCCTCACGATTCTCATCAAAAGCAAAGTTGAAAGATGGCAAAAGGTTCCACCAATAATGAGCCATATCAGCCTTTGAATGAATTTTTTTTCCCCTTGGGACCTAAATCCCTACCCCAAAAGGTCTGAACCAGGGGTCAAATCCAAAAACTCGTGACACACTTAATACGTCCCCTAATGTTGAATGCATATTCAGTTTCAGTTTAAAATGTGCCAGTAATTGCATTGTTGGGGATTTGACCCTTTTTGTCCCACCCCTGGGGCAGGGCTAAAATGACACTGCTGTCACAGCTTCTTGCCATGTGGTGATCATAACTACCAAGTTTTGTGAATTTCTGCACAACCGTTTCAGAGGAGATAGCATGACGGACAGACAGATAGAGACAGACAGATGGAGCAGATTACAATATTCCCTCATTTTAATTTTTTTCAAAAATCATGTGGAAAATAAAGAAAAAGGTGTTTTACCTCAAACTTCCTCAGAATTGTACTTTGCAGGTCTGCGTTCTCCTCAAACTGATCAGCCTCATGACGTATGAACTCGGAAAGGAGTGAGTCTTTTTCTTTAATCTTGTAGAGTTCAAGTGGGAGTTCATCAATGGTCTTCTCTTGAGGCTGTCACGGTATTCATGAAATCATCGGTTATCAACACCTTCAGGAATAAAGTGTTTTCTGCATGTTAAATCCAATAAACAGGAAAGTTAAATTGAAGATTCAAGCAAAACATCACAACTTGGTCCTCAAAATGTGATCCAAAAATAAGATGGTGTATATTTTGAGCACTTGGACTCCATTCCACCTTATGAAGCCCACAATCAGAGATTAAACTAACAGTTTATATGTTTTGCTTTCATGTCCCCTCAATGAGAGTTTTCAACCAAATCACACAACCAATAAATATCTCTTCTATGATTCGTCCATCACATGTAATGGGTCACGTGAGCTGAAGGAGAGAGAAGAGGTTGCTTTGGCATGCATGTTGCAACCACATTGTTGAATAATTTAGACCTGAGCCACAATTAATATGTGGTCATTTAGTGTAAAAATTCAGAAGTTCATTTGTTCTTTTTTTGAAACATTCGAATGGATGTGGTTTCACATTGTATGTGGTTAAACTCTGTGCCAAAAAGCCAAAACTGATTCCACAGAGGTCTCCACATTCAGCGATGTCAAACTCATATTGAACAAAGCAGTGATTAGAGAAGATGACCAGTGTGTGCAGTTGATCGTTATCTCTATTTATGGGAATGAGGAGATGGAACAAAGTCTTCCCAGGACTCAAAGTATTCACCTCAGCTTCGGGAAGGGATCACAGTTCACGGACCAAATTGTTCAACTTTATTGTTCTCAGACTTTTGCTCCGAGGGCTCTTTTCAGGTTCGTCACCAAACCCTGGACTGCCTCCAATTGTAGTAAGTTTGTGGTAATATTCCCAGGGATTTTCTTGATTTCTGCATTATTTAGATCAAAATCACTGGGTACTGAAACCTCAATTAACAATGCCTTCTTTTCCTTTTTGTATCTGAGAACTATGTTTGGTTGCAGTGCTTTGTTTATAATGATCAGGCAGAATGGGATCATCAGATTGTACGCGAGCATTATGTTCTTGTTTTCAATGATTGCTTTTGGTTTACATTTCCATGAGTTTTGAGGAGTTGGGATTTTGAAATTTCTGCAGATGTTCTGAGGCGTAACTCCACATACCCTGTTGTGCCTTTGTGTGTGCAGCTGCTCTGACATGAGGTTTTTGCATCTCGATAAGAGGTCATTCATGCTTGCTGTTTCTACCTTGCAGAACCTGCACTTGTCCGATTGGCTTCGTCCTGCCAATTTTTCAAAGACACTCGATGACCCGTGAACCCGTTGAGTTCCAGTTGTGACAGCGGATGATAAAAAATCATTTGAACAACAACAAAAAAGAAGCTCCAGCGAACTATACCGCTGAGGTTGTTTGCATTGATCAAATACTCCCGAAGAGTACTTCACTGAATCGGGAATTGATTTTTTAATAATATTTTTCGTTGCCCAATTAGAACGAAAATTGATACTGCACACGGCAGGCGAATGGTAAGGGGGCCCTAAAAAATTTTTGCTATTGTGTACCGTTTTGGCTGTATTTCGGGAACATACATACACACATACATACACACATACATACATACACACATACATACATACATACACACACACATACATACACACATACATACATACATACATACAAGATGAGAGTTTTAGTAATATTTCGATTGATTAGTGTTGCGTCCTTGGTCCTGGGCATATATAATGATTCGTTCTTCATCCCAATTGAGTTGACCTCTTCTTCTGTTCAAGATGCTGGTGTGTGTGTGTGTGTGTGTGTGTGTGTGTGTGTGTGTGTGTGTGTGTGTGTGTGTGTGTGTGTGTGTGTGTGTGTGTGTGTGTGTGTGTGTGTGTGTGTGTGTGTGTGTGTGAGAGATAATATTTAAAGATTATCAAGGTATGATATCTTTCAGAGGTAAATTGAGAGCAAGTGCATGAATCAAATCAAAAGTTTCAATTTGTTTTGTGCTCAGCTTGTTTTAAGGTGAAAACTACAAATAAAGGGTAAGACACCTTCATTTGGAATGATATTCTGTCACGAGGGACACAGAATAAGTCAACCAAAATGAATAGTCTCACATCACGTTCAATGTAGACTAGTCCAGGTTTCTGATGTTGATTAAACCTGCTTGGCTAAATTGATGCAAAGGCATCTTGTTGCTTTGAGATCTCTCATCGATTAACAAGCACAAGCCGATTACATTTTGCTTCAGGTCCAGATCCAGATCCGGCCTTTCAATGGGATACAAAACGTAAACTGTTCAGCCTGGCACAGGTAGGTGCTGAACTGAATGTTGTTCCGGTTTCATGTGCAATACCTGGGAGGTGGCAGAATAGCCTTGAGGTCTGCACATATCCCTCCATCTGGCCATCTAGACTGGGTTTGAATCTCAGCTCAGCCACAAACAGTCTCGCAGGCAAGGTGATTCCCTTGGATGGACATTGGACTGGGCGTCCAGTCTGTCAACATTAGTTGGTGGACAATAAAGATCCAACAGTTTCCTTCACGAAGAGTCGGAGAGTAGGTGAGCTATCACCAGCACTTTGAACAAATTACAAATTCATGTCCTAACCTACAGAGAATGTTGCATCAGAGGCACAGCCAAACCCTCAGTCAATGATCCCACTCGCAGTCATGTGCAGCATACAAAAGAAGAAAAACGACAGTTGGCACTGCCTGCTCCTCAAAATTAAATGCAAACAATGGACAATGAGAATTTCCACCATGTTGCTCTGATATTACCACAGAGCAAGCGGTGTGATCTTTTTGCAGATATGTTGTTGCATTATCATTTTGATCAAAAACACTGCATTTCATCGATGTTGCTACCTCCTCATTCTGTCCTTTCAATCTTTGACAAGAAGAGCTGCAGGGAAATTAATTCAGCAAAACACAAAAATCACACAGGGCTGACAAAGATGCAGCCACATTGATCACGTGAGTGGACGACACAAAATCAAGCAAACTCACAAAATGTCCGAGCCGGAACAAAGTGTCACACGCTTTGCTATCAGGTCAGGTCAGGTATGGGAGCATGTGCCAGAACAGCGTGTCACTGCGTCCACTTTCCGCTGGTACTCCAGGGGCCTCCGTCTGGCAATCCCCCAGGCAGATGCCAGGCCCATCCCCATCTCCTTGAGATGATGGTCAACCTGCTGCAACCACGAGGTACGTGGTCGGCCCACTGGCCTCCTCCACTCATGAGACTCCCTCACTGAGAGAATCTGGTGAGCAGGATCAGCGTCAGGAAAACGAGCCACATGTCCATACAGCCGCAACTGACGCTCACGGACTATGCAGGTAACAAATCTCATCCGAGTCTCTCTCAGCAATCGCTCGTTGGACACAAAATCCGACCAGCGATAGCCAAGGATTCTCCGAAGAGACCTGGTACCAAAGGAATTAAGTCTCCGTCTCAGATCCTTTGTCAGAGTCCAAGTCTCGCATCCATAGAGCAAGACTGGAAGTACCAAGGACCTGAAGACTCGGACTTTCGTCCTCCCGCACAGGTACCGGCAGCACCACACCCCATGATCCAGTGAATCCATGACTTCCCAGGCCCGACCCAGAGGTCTATTGACCTCTGACTCGCAGCCAGCAGAGACATGAATATCACTGCCAAGGTAAGTGAATCTCTCCACGACCTCAACATCCTCACCACAAACAGACACAGACAGGACAGCAGCATCCAAGATGTCACCGAAAGCCTGGATCTTGGTTTTGACCCAAGAAACCCGTAATCCCAGCGGCTCCGACTCCTCATTCCGCACCTCGAAGGCCCCCAAAAGGATATCTAAAGTCTCCGCAAAGATAACTGCATCATGTGCAAAATCAAGGTCCGAGATCTTGACATTCCCAAACGATACACCGCAGCTTGATCTCTTCGACATCCTCCCTAAAATCCAGTCCATACAAGTGCTGAAAAGTGTGGGGGCAAGTACACACCCCTGAGGAACTTCAGTAACAACTGGATATAAGTCAGAGATGGTACCACCACACTTCACAGCACTCTCAGTACCAGAGTAGAGTTCAGACATCAGATCGATCAGTTTTGGTGGCACCCCAAGAAGACCAAGAATCCTCCAGAGGACATCCCGATTCACTGAATCGAACGCTTTACAGAGATCAACATAGGCTGCAAGCAGCCCCTGCCGAAACTCTCGTCTGCGTTCGGTGAGGACACGAAGGGCAAGGATACGGTCAATCGTTGACCTCTTTGGTGTAAAGCCTGACTGCTCTGGACGCTGGTGCTCAAGCAGATGATGGCGAACCCTATCAAGAATTATCCGAGCAAAGAACTTGCCCGGCACTGAGAGCAGCGTCACCCCTCGGTAGTTGTTGCAGTCTTGACGATCACCCTTCCCTTTCCAGAGAGGAAGAACAAGGCCCCTCTTCCAATCAGTTGGGACGATGCCTGTGTTCCAGGCAGAGCACAAAACTGCATGCAATGACATGAGTGCAGCATTTCCACCAGCCTTGAGAAGTTCAGCATGGATGCCACAGATCCCTGGAGCTCTGCCCCGTTTCAACTGGTTCACCGCAGCCCGTGCTTCAACAAGCGAAGGTGGACCACAGTTGATTCGAGGGTCAGCAACAGGGATTGTAATACCCTTGACGTCCAACTTGACAGCTGGCGGATCAGCCTGGTACAACTGCTCAAAGTAACCGGCTCAACGGGCCTTCACTTCAGACTCCTCTGTCAAGACCCTACCACACTCTGCTCTAACTGGAGTGCTCCGAGGGATTGGCTTGGATGAACGCAATGCGCGAATTCCCCTGAAAGCAGGACGAGAATCACCTGTCCACAGGTGATGCTCTACCCCCTCACAGATTCCTCGCACAAAGGTCTCCTTGCCCACCCTCAGTGCACGTATAGTTTTACGCCTCAGCTCCCTGAACAGCTCAGTTCTGGCCCTGCGACTCTGGTCAATGGTATCTTGTGTCCCTTGAGAGACAAAAATCTTCTTTGCCCTGCGGTGAGTTCCAAGACATCCACCGGCAACATCAAGGATGGTGGTCTTGAAGGCACTCCACAACTCTTCAGGACACACCAAAGCACCCAGACCCCCCAAGTGTCCACTCAGCCTGTTCGCAAACTCCTCAGCTGCTCTCTCATTCGTGAGCTTGCCAACATCCAGCCAAGGCTGGGATGGGACCATTCTCCAGGATTTAAGGTGCAGCTTTAGAGTTGCTACAACAAGCCTGTGGTCAGTATTGAGGAACTGAGCACTCCGGTAGACCCTGCCGTTTTGGATCATCCCCCAACGACCGTCAATGAGGACATGGTCAATCTCCTTTGCCGCACCGCCAGCGTTGGAATACCAAGTCCAGCGATGAGCTTGTGGGCGCTGAAACCATGAACCAGCCACCCTAAGTCCATGACTTCTTGCAAAGTCAAGGAACTTAATGCTATTCTGGTTCATAGTTCCTGACCCATGGGGACCAACACATGTCTCATAACCATCCCTATCAGTTTCAGTCGATGCATTTAAATCCCCCAAGACTAGAAGTGTATCTCGTCTGGGGCACTGATCAACCACAGACTCGAGCGTGGTTTGCTATCACCGGCTGATTAAAATACAAGCCACTCAGTGATTGAAAATTACAACCTGTTGCCTTTGTGAATGATACACGGTGTCAATATACCCTCCCTCAGGCAGGGGTCAGTGGTTGAACAACTTGCACGATGATACGCGTCCAGATGAAAATTGCAGGTCATCTCCCCCACCATTGTCGGAGTGGGGGAGAGAAGTGGACGATTTATTTTCAAGCCCTTCACCCGACACTGTGTACCACAAGCACGTGTGAAAATTTGGTGAAAATCGACCACGAGCCGTTTTCAATGCTGTGCAGTTCAGACATACGTAAATAATTAAATACAGAGAATTGCCAGCAGTTGGCCACAAGAACAGCCCGGAATGGTTACCACCTAAAACGTCAGCTTTTACATCCTTGTTCCTGCAGCGGTTAGCATACCTCGTTCAATGTTCTGTAGATTTTTTGCACTTCGCACAATTATATTAAAATGTTTCAAAATGATTCAACAACAGCATGAAGTTCAATAACTTCCACCAAGTCTGTCGTTAAAAAACCCAAAGGAGTTAAGTCTCGAGGAACAGTATTTTGTCTTCACGTCTTTCAGGCACGAATTGCCTTGAGCCAGCAATTCCATCAAGTAAGATCTGCACCCCGAGAAGCCATTTCGTCCACAATGAGGATGTTTTCAACATCTCATTTGTATATCACGAAAAAGATAAATAAAAAAGGATAATAAAAGAAAATAAACGATTTTTTTATCGTTGGAGTTTGTGTTGGATTTTCAAATCTGATCATGATCCTTTGGACAATTAAAATTATTACTCTGCACTAAAATCATGTTACAAAACTCGTTTCAGGATCACTATTCTCATTTGGATCCGAGAATACGAATCACTCTCTTCACTCCTCATCTCAAAAGGCACCAACCTCTCAAAGCTTTAGTTTTACTCTGGATGTAACTCACCTCATGTTTACAGAGAAACTCACTGCCTGGGCCGATCTCCTCCAGCTCAAGGGCCTGGCTCTGTATGAGCTTGGCCTGCCTCGAAATCTCTACCTCTTCTTCATCGATTTGATGTCGCAGTTTTGTAATGGTCACATCTTGTTCCTGCCACAACATTGTCAAACCATTAGTGAAGCACAACAAATATGTGACCTGACATAAAATGGGGGTGTGCATTGGGAATTGGATGATGTACATTGTTCACAATCAGAATTTGTGCGTATGTTGTCTGCATACTTTCACAACATACATACATACATACATGGGCCACACATTCATGGATATGCAAGCATGGACAGGCATGATATACCTGCAAACAGATACAAGTACACTTGAACAACAACAAACACGATTTTGATGAAACTTGACCACAACCTTCATCACTTGTGATGTTCCAAAGTTTGTTCACATATTTTTTTCAATTGGGGTCGAAGATGGTTTTTGCTGGGGTTGGGTTGCCCTCAAAAATTGGTCTTCACAACAACAACATTGGTTCATTGGTACATTTTTACAATTCCATCTGATGTTGACTTCCTCCTCAGTATCATTATTCTACCAGGTGAGCGCCCTGGGGTATTGCCCCAATTTTTGGAATTCCATTCCATCACCTTTTTCCTTTTTTCACCTCTGCCACTAAAGGTGGAAGGAGGTTATGTTTTCACCCCTGCCTGTCTGTCCATTTGTTTGTCTGTGTGCAGGATATCTCAAAAAGTTGTGCACGGTTACCTATAAAACTTGGTGGACAGGTTGGGAACGTGGCAAGGCCGAAATGATTAGAGTTTGGTGAAGTTCCAGATCTGGCGATGAGAATTTTAAAGTGATTCTTCAGCATTGAGAGATGGGGTTAAAAACGACATCTCAAAAATTTGTGGACGGATACAGACGAAACTTGGTGGATAAGTTGGGTGGTGAAAAGAACAAATTGATTCGATTTTGGTGAAGATCTGAATCAAGATAAGGACACGAGAATTTTTAATTTTTTAAGTCATTCTTCAACATTGGGAGGGAGGGCCAAAAATGATGCATCACATTATATTTAAAAAGTGTATTGGGCCCGATATGTTCTCGTGGATCAGGCATTGCATGGTGGAGGTGTGTGCTCCACCGAGTGCCCTTCTGGATTTTTCTTGTTTTTCTCCGATTTTTATTTGTGGCAGGAGTAAATAAGTATGGATGTTGGTGTAAATAGTATCATGTGGTAAAATGTGGTTCACTTGTCATGTAAAAATCATGTGTTGAAACACTTCCGTTCATCCATGTATGATATTCCAATTAAAATGCGCACGAAACAATATCTGCATCACAGACACCGCAGGTCTATGTGGATGCTGTTGCATCACCAATGCATGATACAAAACGTGCAGCACGAGTTATAAAATATATACAGGAAGTGCTTTACAAAATCAGTGTTAAAACACACACAAACACAGCAGAGCTTATGATGAATTTGGTGTGGTGTGTTGCGACTCAAACAGGTGAGTGACGAAGTGGCTGAGTCCTTCACCAAACTCATTTGAATCCCTACATAGGACTCCAGTCCATCTCTCACCTCTCAGCCTCAAGGCTTCAGTTTGACACTGGATGTAACTCACCTCGATGAAAGCACGAAGCTTACTGTGTGGGCCGATCTTCTCGAGCTCACTGGTCTGCCTTTGTATCATATTCGCCTGCCTTGAAATCATCATCTCTGCTTGATCAATTTGATCCTGCAGATTTGTTATGGTCGTATCGTGTTCCTGCCACAAAATTATCAAACCATCAGTTTCTCATGACTGAAACCAAATACCACCCAGAGATAAACACTGCCCTGACACAAACACCATATGGAGACAAAGAGAGATAGGGAAAAAGAGGGAGAGAGAAAGAGGTGTGGGAGGGTGCAACACTGCACGAGGAGGAGGCAGAGTGAGAATGGGCAGAGAGAGAGAGAGGGGGGGGTGGACAGAGGGGAGTTTGCACAGAGAGAAAATGTTATGCTTTACGAACAAAAAGAAAACCACACACACACTCCATCTTGTCATAACTGTCAACTGCACATCCTCATCGGGACACGAACTGCACCACGATCAACTGTAGGGTGCTTGGCAAGTGGCTTAAACACTCAAACAAGCACTCAAACAGAACACCTGGCTTGGCAAGTGATTACCAATTGCGTCGATAAACCCATGCACCCAGAAACGCCCAAGTAATGTCCAAATTGGATAAACGTTTCTCCACAGTCAGAATTGCTGCTAAGTTCGATTCCAGAACTTAAATTTTGTCATTCGGCTTCGTTTAACAGATTCTTGAGATTATGGCATGTGCTCTGATTCACATTCTGATTCCTCCCCTAACCCTGTCCTTTTATACAATGCACGAAACAAACATGCAAGCACACACGCCATTCAATAGGTAATTGATAATGAGCACACTACGTTGCTTTCCATGGCTCGGATCCACCACACCACTCCACTCCACACAATACCACCCGTGCATCGCGTGCCATTGTTTTGTCAAATATGCGCACCAATTCCCAAATGGCACCTCACCTTCCTTCACATCTGCCTCACCAAACCTCACCACTTTGACCACAAACGCCTCCCGCACATGTGGAAAAAGATCCCTGCCCCCCTCATACCTCTGCATCGCAACAATTCGCCACTCTCTTTTGAGGAGCACCACACGACTCGGATTGTCCTCGGCACCGCACGATGCTTGAACATGAAACAGACGTCAATAGCCCGACCGCATCTCACCGCGGACGTCCCAGATGAGCATCGGGAATTGATACAACCTTCATCCAGTGGTGGCAGGGAAAGTCCGCTACGACTGCACTCGACATTCAGACTGCACTCGGAGCACGTTCAGGGCCGGGGTGCCAGCTCAGAGAGCATGCCCTATGTTGAGTCAGGAGTTCCAACCCGTGGCCAAAGTGGGTGGGCATCTGAGACGGTTTCCGGTCCCGGAGCTTGGCAGGGTAGGATCGGGGCGCTGTGGCCCAATAGAGCAGGATTCGGGCCACAGCGCTTCGCTTTCCGCTCATCACCACACCCTTCGCCCAGGGCTCATAAAAGGGGGAGTGCGGAGCCATTAGACTCTCTTTGCTCTCTGCTCGGCACTTCACTGGCCTCTTCGCTTCGTTCCCTGTCTCACTATTGGTGTGTGATTACCAGAACATGCTTCTTCTTTGAGAGCCTGATCAGGGGCGACTGCCGAGATTCCCTGCCATGCTGTTGACGTTCCGCTACCCCCGTGCAGCCAGAAGGACCAGTGCGGAGCGCACATTGCCACGGCAAAGTAATTAAGCAGGAGATAACGTGCCACATCACGAGCTCAGGCGTAGCGTCCCACGAAGGTACACTCGACACATGCAAACCTTTACACAGCTTGGTTAGGGATCTTTGTGCTTTCGCATCTATTCTCCCCTCTCTCTATCCACCTCTCCATCCCATCTTCTTTGGACACACAAACAACATCATTACTGACTCGCAATCCCATTTTCCTCTGGCACGACACCGCACCCCCACATTGCACAACACCACACCTCAGACACAACCACTTCATCTGCAAGGAAATAAAAAGTTCTTCACTATATTTATTTTTCTTCATAATAAATTCCTTGTTGACGTTTCAACCTGTCTCTGATTGTCATTTGCTTCCTTTGATCCAGCATTGACCAATCCAAGATCGAATGGAAGGTAATTCCCATAAAAATTAACCTGTCGTACTCGGCATGCACCAGCAGTAAATGCTCGGCCACCTGACTTGTTCAAGCAACACACTGCACCACAAAGGTAATTGTGAACAGTGGCCCCAGGTCCAGTTCTTCTGAGGAGAAACGAGGATTAACCCCCTCATAATACACTCGGTACCCGTGGCCGTAACGATATTACACACAAACATGTATATATTGTCCACAAATATTTCTTTTACACGAGAAGACCCGTGAACCCGTGTCTTTCATCACCCCACCATTCGTTGTATCAATTGTTGTGTCAATTCCACCCTTGAGCTATTTATTTTAGACGACGACCCTTGTCTTTCAATCCGGACAAATCTCACACTCTCACTATGTCTCTTCGAAAGCACCGGTTAGAACCCCCCCCCCCACCCATCCACTTTCTCAACAATCCTCTGGAAGAAGTCCTTTCTTTCAAGCTTCTGGGTCGAACTATTTGCCATAACCTTTCCTGGGAAAGCCACATTTCAAACCTCGTCTCCAAAGCCAGTCGCCGACTGGGAATCCTCCGTCATGCAACGTCCATCCTCGGCCCACCTGAGCTCCTGACCACTTACAAAGCTTTTGAATGCAGCCTGATGGAGTATGCTCTCTTCTCTTCTACCGTCTTCTACCTACGGTCTTCTACCGTCTCCTCTCCAGCCTCGTCCCCCCTCTCTCTCTCTGCGATTTGTCCACACTACATTTGCGCAGCCGCTCAAGGTCCGCCAACCACCCCTTCTGGTAAAACTACCAAAATCACGAATCACTGCTCACCGTCACTCTTTCATTCCTCTTTTTTCCCGCCTTTGGAATAAACTCCCTCAATCTATTCAATCCCATTCTTCCCTCCAGGCCTTCAAAACAGCTGTTCACCACCACCTCTTATCATCCCCCATCCAAATCCTCGACCTTTTCTACCCCTGCTAATCCACAAAGCCCACCTTCAAATTCCCTGCTTTCCTTCCTGAAAGTCCCTGTAATGTCCATCTTGTATTCCCCATGTTCCCCACCCCATCCCTCTTCCTTCCACAGATCTCCTAATGTCTCTGTTCCCCACTGTTTTGTCCTTCCCACTCCCACCCCTCTTGTCTCATGCCCCCCTTGAGTACTTGACTGAATTGGGAATTTATTTTTTCATAATTTTTTTCTTTGCCCGATTTGAACGAAACTTGATACTGCACACCGCAGGAGAATGATGAGTAAGGTCGGCCTGAAATTTTTGAACTATTGTGTGCCATTTTGGCTCTATTTCGGGAACATACATACAAGATGAGAGTATTCGTAATATATCATAGAAATATATGAATATGTATATATATATATATATATATATATATATATATATATATATATATATATATATATATATATATATATATATATATATATATATATATATATATATATATATATATATATATATATATATATATATATACACACAGTGGGGAGAACAAGTATTTGATACACTGCCGATTTTGCAGGTTTTCCCACTTACAAAGCACGTAGAGGTCTGTAATTTTTTATCATAGGTGCACTTCAACTGTGAAAGACGGAATCGAAAATAATAATCTTGAAAATCACATTGTATGATTTTTAAATCATTAATTTGCATTTTATTGCATGAAATAAGCATTTGATACATCAGACAAACAGAATTTAATATTTGGAACAGAAACCTTTGTTTGCAATTTCAGAGATCTGACCTTTCCTGTAGTTCTTTACCAGGTTTGCACAGACTGCAGCAGGGATTTTGGCCCACTCCTGCATACAGATCTTCTCCAGATCCTTCAGGTTTTGGGGCTGTCGCTGGGCAACACAGACTTTCCGCTCCCTCCAAAGATTTTCTCTTGGGTTCAGCTCTGTAGACTGGCGAGGCCACTCCAGGACCTTGAGATGCTTCTTACGGAGCCACTCCTGAGTTGCCCTGGCTGTGTGTTTCGGGTCGTTGTCATGCTGGAAGACCCAGCCACGCCCCATTGAAAATGCTCTTGTTGAGGGAAGGAGGTTGTTGGCCAAGATCTCGTGATACATGCCCCCATCCATCCTCCCCTCAATACGGTGCAGTCGTCCTATCCCCTTTGCAGAAAGGCATCCCCAAATAATGATGTTTCCACCTCCATTGTTCACGGTTGGGATGGTGTTCTTGGGGTTGTACTCATCGTTCTTCTTCCTCCAAACACGGCGAGTGGAGTTGAAACCAAAAAGCTCTATTTTGGTCTCATCAGACCACATGACCTTCTCCCATTCCTCCTCTGGATCATCCAGATGGTCATTGGCAAACTTCAGACAGGCCTGGGCATGCGCTGGCTTGAGCAGAGGGACCTTGCGTGCGATGCAGGACTTTAATCCATGACGGCGTAGTGTGTAACTGATGGTTTATTTTGATACTGTGGTCCCAGCTCTCTTCAGGTCATTGACCAGGTCCTGCCCTGTAGTTCTGGGCTGATCCCTCACCTTTCTCATGATCATTGAGGCTCCACGAGGTGAGATCTTGCATGGAGCCCCAGACCGAGGGAGATTGACTGTTATCTTGAACTTTCATTTTCTAATAATTGCGCCAACAGTTGTTGCCTTCTCACCAAGCTGCTTGCCTATTTGTCCTGTCGCCCATCCCAGCCTTGTGCAAGTCTACAATTTTGTCCCTGATCTCCATCGACAGCTCTCTGGTCTTGCCCATTGTGGAGAGGTTGGAGTCTGATTGATTGAATGTGGACAGCTGTCTTTTATGCAGATAACGAGTTCAAACAGTTGCAGTTAATACAGGAAATGAGTGGAGAATGGGAGGGCTTCTTAAAGACAAAACGAACAGGTCTGTGAGAACCGGAATTCTTACTGGTTGGTAGGTGATCAAATACTTATTTCATGCAATAAAATGCAAATTAATTATTTTAAAATCATACAATGTGATTTTCAGGAATTTTGTTATAGATTCCATCTTTCACAGTTGAAGTGTACCGATGATAAAAATTACAGACCTCTACGTGCTTTGTAAGTGGGAAAACCTGCAAAATCGGCAGTGTATCAAATACTTGTTCTCCCCACTGTATATAAAAAAAAAAAAATATATATATATATATATATATATATATATATATATATATATATATATATATATATATATATTAGATATACACGCACACACACACACACACACACACACACACACACACACACACACACACACACACACACACACACACACACACACACACACACACACACAGTGTATGATTTATGCAATATATCAACACAAAAGTGCAAACATTGACAATAATACATGCATAGGTACAATAATACAACAAGGATGATGTAGATGTGATTATGAAAATGCGTATGTTGACATGTTTACGTATCCTGTATTTACATACAGAAACGATGCACAAATTGCATGCATAAATGAATGACGTGAAAACATCAAACAGCGTTGGTATACATAGGTGGAGGATATTCAAACAAATATGATAGATGTGCAAACATGGATGATGTACAAACATGGATGATGTACAAACATGGATGATGTGCAAACATGAATGATGTACATACACAGATAGCATCTTTCAAATGCCGATTTTCGTCAACGAGCTTCTTTTCCTTCTGTGAAGCGCGCTCAATGATGGTTCGATGCTTTTGCTCGAACTCTTCAAAAAGCTTGTTTCGCATCACCATCATTTCCTCCTCATGCACACTCAGTGCATGTTCCAGCTCGTGCATCTTGTGCTTTAAATCAAAGCACTCCCCTGCATATCACCAGAAAAACAGCAAACATGATGAAGATGATCAAATCAAAAGTTTTTCTTCATTATCATTCGCATCGACAAACCACAATGCAAGCAATATATTTTGTGGTTTGTTTAAATCCATGTGTGTTGTCAGCTGTGAGATGACAGAGCCACATCCATGTTCTTTGAATGACAAGCGCAAATGAGAGCAGAAAGAGACGGGAGAAGCATGGTAAAAAGAGGTTGCTTTCCAACTCCTGTTTACTTCGCAATCAGGATGATCCATGGTGGAATGTAACAGTTTTCTCAATGTACGATATATTATGTGATTTAATTGATAACATACAAGCGACAAATCTGTGATAATATTGTTCCAGCTCTGCGAAATCGCCGCTCCCCCCGAGGCAATGGCACACAACATAAAGCGGACCCGAGTCACTTATTACTTCCGCCACTTAAGGTGGACGGAGGTTATTGTTTCACCTCTGCTTGTTTGTTTGTTTGTTTGTGAACAAAATATCTCAAAAAGTTGTGGACGGATTTGGACAAAATTTTGTGGAGCTTGGTTATGTGACAAGGATGAAATGATTCGATTTTGGTGAAGATCCGAATCGGGATCTGGATCTGAGAATTTTTCAAGTGATTCTTCACCATTGGAAGATAGGGCCAAAAACGCTGTATAGCAGGACATGTCAATAAGTTTTGGATGGATTTAAACAAAATTTTGTGGAGCTTGGATATGTGACAAGGAAGAATTGATTTGATTTTGGTGAAGATTCGAATCAGGATCCGGATTCGATAATATTTTTCAGTGATTCTTCACCATTGAGTAATCGGGCTAAAACGACATATAGCACGGTATTTCATAAAGTTATGAACGGATTCGGACAAAACTTGGTGGGTGACTTGGTTCGGTGATGAGAACGAGCCGATTAAATTTTAGTTCAGGTCCGAATCCAGATCTGGTCGATCAGTGGGATACAAAATGTAAACTAATCAGCCTGGCAGAGGTATGCGCTCCATTGAGTGTCCTTCTAGTTTCATTCGTATTCGTTTGAGATCAGCTGTTAGGGCTTATTATATGCCATTGAGCAGTGTCTGCAGATAAGTGAGTGAGTGATGTGTCAGTCTGTAAATACTTGTCACAATCGCTTGAACAAAACACACAGTTTTGATGAAACTTGGTCTCAAGGTTCATATCTGATGCCGAACAACGGTGTCTTGATCGGCTCAAAATCTAAGCTTATTATGGGGGTCCATGGGGAGAGAAAGAAACATTGAACCCCCCAAAATGGGTATTTGCAATCGTCTCCGAAACGACATACACAATTGAGATGAAAATTCATCACAATCTTCATCACCCAAGATGTACAAAAGTGTATCGGCCGCATCAAAATCTGCGATCATTGAAGGGTCTACGGTGGGGGGGGGGGAGAGTCTTCCCCCTCCTTCCTAAAATAAGTATTTTATCTCTTTTCCGAAACTATACACCCAATTTCATTGAAACTTGCCCACAACCTTCATCGCCTGTGATGTACCAAAGTTTGTTCACGGCATAAAAAAAAAAATCAGGGGCGAAAAAGGTCTGCGGGGGGGGGGGGGGGAGGGGCGGTTGAAGTGAGTGACTGTGTTTCCAAATCCAGGTGACCTTCAGGACGCGCTGTCCTATTTTTGTGAATGTCACCAGTTTGTCATGTCTTTTCCTCTGTTGGTTCAGCGGAGGCCACACGTAGCGAAGCCAGAAAATTGTACCCCACTGATTGGCGATTGGCTGTTTGCCGGTGCGACCTTCGCAACTCCACTCGGCTGCACCTGATCAGGTAAGTTAACGCGAGTATGCATCGACGGCATGAGACCAATCCCCCCAGCCCCCCCCCAAGTCCCTTGGTGTGCCCGTGCACAAGTAAGGTTTTCACAGAAAGTAGTGACACCCTGTCAGGATTGGCGGTTCCATTCGGTGCTCATGGTTGATCAGCAATCCAATGGTGCATGGACTTATCTCTGCTCGATGGCCTCATCACCGGGAGTTCGGGAGATTGGCATTGGCCTGGCTGCTGCCACACCATGGATGGAACTGATAAATTACAACAATGTTATTTTTCTGCAAATTACAGAAAAAAAACTAGAGGGGGAGCACTCGATAGAGTGCAAAACCTCCACCGCCAACACTGCTGGGTCACTTAAGTGAACCTGATATCCTATTCATTGTAGTTCAAAACGGATCAGACTCGACTGAACCACGATTGAATAAACTAACCTCGATCGACGCGCATGTAGAAATGCCAAAAACAAAAATCGAAATTTTTTTGAAAAAAAGGTGAAAAATTTTGTTGTTTTTTCTCTCACAAATTATTAATTTTTTTATTGGAAATCACTTAAAACATGTAGAAATGCAAAAACAAAAATTCAAATTTTTATCAAAATGGCCGCCATAGCGGCCATATTGGAATTTGGACCAAGTCCAAAATCTTATGCCATGATCCTTGGACAATACCAAATCCCCCCACCAAGTTTCATCGAAATCCGTCCAGGAGTTTTTCCGTAATACTGTTCACAAACAAATAAACAAACAAACAGACAGGGGTGAAAACAGTAACCTCCGTCCATCTTTGATGGCGGAGGTTAAATATGATCATACATTTTCACATTTGCCATATATTGATGGACCACAATTTGTAAAAAAAAAAAAAAGTAACATTCTCACACTGTGCAGAAATTTCCTGAGGTGCGAGTAACCTTCATCGCTGAGCAATACTCGGCCGTGAACATCAAATGCTGCACAAGATTATATTTGCATTGACCTGGAGGAGGCAACACATTTCTGGGCTGATCCTCACAGATCTCACATTTCACCCCTGAAAAATGAGGGAATCCAATACATTGAGGCTGATTGGTTATGACTCACCAAGAGGCTTCCGTGTAAAGCCTGTATCTCACTGGGCTGCGACAGTTCGCGACGAGTTGGAGACACAAAATTGCGATAAAATAGCAATAATTTTCACTTGGAATCACACTGAATTTATTTTTGCGTATGTCTCACGAATATCTCACATTTGCGTATGCCTCACGTCATTGGGAACAAATTGCGATATAATTACAAAACTCTCAGGGGTCCCAGGACAGATTATCATTTTTTTTCTCCAATCAGTCACAATTTAGTTTCATCGGTCGCCAATCCCTCACAAAGTGGTCTCACATTTGTCGCACCTTCTGACTCATGGAAACTAAATTGAGAAGGGTTCGAGACAAACGCGACGACTCTGCAACTTTTTTGAGAGAAAATTAGTCGCACGAATTTTTTGAACAAGTTCAAAAGTCAAGCGACATCAGAGCAACGTCCTGCGACTCACGCGAGGAAATTGAGAACCACCGCGAACGTTTCGAGGCATTTTGGAGAATCCCGTTCGCATTTTGTCGCGAGCTGTTCCAGCCCAGTGAGATACAGGCTAAAGGGCTGTTCTTCTCCCACCACAGACAGGTGGATATCCAAGCAGTTCTTTCCCCATGGATTTCTCAGTAACTTGTTCCTCACAAGCCCAAACAGGCTGCACTTGTTCTGCTTGTAACCCAACCTTGTTACCCTCACCTAATGCAAGGAAACTGCTCATCTCTACTCTTCCCCCCACCCCACCTCAAATCCCCCACTGGAGAATCTCCTCCCTGTGTTCGTCCAATCATGTTATTCTGTCCAGTCTGTTAAATTGGCACCAATCACCATCTCGTTATTCCCTATTTGTATTCATGATCTTTTCTATTCCCACTGACTCGATTGTCCTGCTCTCCCTTCCTTCTTCGTATTGTTCGTTTTGAGTTGAGTTAACTAGCTGGTGAAAGGCAGTCATCAGCCATCGCTGGCCTTGCGCAGTGAGCTGTTTCAGCAAATTTCATTTTCCATCAATGTGAAGTATTGGGCTTACCTCCACCAAGTGGTCTGTTGTCTATCTCACCATAATCACAAGCTGCAATGTGGGTCAAGTTTCAGCAGGGCATGCAAGCATTAGAGCACCCAATACACTTCTGGAGACAGTTCAGGAGGCACCACTCCTTGCATGGTAAGCGGCAGCCAGTAGGGGTGGTCTAAATTAGCAGCATTTGCTGCAATCTACCAACAGGCTGTTTCCTTCTCTACTTGGTGAAGGGCCATTGCATTGAAAAATGTGGGGACAGGAATACTCCACAATAAAGGGGAGGGACTTGTAATACTCTCTCCCACCTGGAGTGGTACTCCATGATACGTATTCACATTCATAATTTGCATTCCCCCCGCCCCTTCCTCAAAGACCACCTGCAAATATAAAAACACCCCGATGCACTAATTATGGTCATATTGATCCAATGCAGCAAGTCTGGATGAAATGAATTGGCCCAGAATTCTCGGAGGAGTAGTGCAACAAACAAACAAATATGCACGCACACACAAACAAACAACGATCCATGAATTATAGTGAGGATGGACATAGTGTACGGGTCTGGTGGAAACAGCGCCACCTTTGGTGGCAGCCGATATTATCTATCATCTTCATTATACAATGGGCCTTCTTAAAATTACAACATGGAGAATGATGTGCTGTGATCAATAAAATTTCTTTCAAAATGACAAAAATCATAATGTGCATTTCCAACAATGTTCCGCAGCACAATTCCCACCTCAGGTGGGCTGAGGAGGGTTCAACAGCCTGGAGGGAAACACTGCCCGCTCGTATTTACAAGATCCGGATTCAGGGCAGGACAGGACAGGACAGGACAGGACGGAGTAAGAACAAACTTAAGTTGTTTTGAGACTGCTTGTTTTGTCCACACCATTCGAGCATCACATCCATCTCAGTGGAACCCACCTTGCTGTTTATGCTCCATCTTTTGGTGTTCCACATCACACTCGGCATTCTGAGTTTTCTCAGCCTTCATGTTTTTGTTTTGAAGGATCAACTTGGACTTGAGGTTTTGACACAACCTCTCACTCTGTTGTAGTTTTTGTTCCAAACGCATGATATCCATATTGAGATCCATAACCTGCACCAGCACGTATCATAAGCATCAAAAACATGGAAACAAAATTGTCTTAATTTCCATAAATGCAGATGGCGTCTGCACAGATAATTTTCACATCTTCGAGCAATAAGTACAGCTTCTAACTTTCAATTAATTAGGATGAAACCACAATGGTGAATCTGTTCCCATGGGTTCAGGAAAAAAACAGAAAGGTAGACTGAAAAAAATTAAATATATATGTACCAAAAAAATTGTGTACTCGACATATGAAAAGAAAAGCTCTCTCTGTATACTCTACACATTATAATATAAACTCTTTCTGTCGACTGTACATATTATCATATAAAGCTCTGGCACTGATTGACTGACTGACTAATATTAAAGATTGCGACCTTCTGGGTGACGAAGAAAGCTGAAATTTTCATGCCGATAGACATCGAAGCCAGTACAACAGAAAAAAAAATTGCAGAATTGTCAAACAACATTCATAAATCCATCCAAATCCCTCGAGACCATACTCTGTTCAGAGTGTTGGTGCTGCCAAAGCAGTCTCCTGTGATATTAGGCACAATCCCAGATGGATCACCACTCCAACACAGGATACTCAAATGGCTCAAACATCCCAGCAAGCAGGTACTCATTTGGCCAACGTTGAAAGGATAACAGGCTGAGTCAACCCCACCTGGTGTTAATTCATTTGCTGAGCATGATTTGAACTCAGGACCCTTGGATCCCAAGCCCACCACCCTCATCATTAAGCAAATACCAGGCATATTCATATCTGAAAATAAAAATAAATGAAAAGAAAAGAATGAAAGGAAAAAAAATGAAAAATCAAATTCAGGTGAGCAACCCACGACAATGGGGAAACGTGGTTCGTATTCTCACACATTGTGTATATACACACAGATATGTATACATATATAGATATATGCACATAAATTTTTTAAGAAGAAGGCACTTCGAGCCAAAAGTAAAAATCTCAATCGACTCCACTAATTTGAGCAAAAATGCGAGAGCAGGCCCATTCTCAGGCAAAGTTTCACCGGCTTCATCACACATAATATATCGATTTTGTGCCTGATGTTGATTGTGTCTGATGAAGCTGGTGAAACGTTGCCTGAGACCGGGTCTGCTCTCGCATTTTTGCTTTGATACGCAAAGTCAAACTACTCGTTATATACTTTTGGTTCGAAGCCCCTTCTTCTTTAAAAATGTGTAATCCCAACCGCCCCAATCTTATTCTCTCTCTGTCTCTGTCTCTGTCTCTGTCTCTGTCTCTGTCTCTGTCTCTCTCTCTCTCTCTCTCTCTCTCTCTCTCTCTCTCTCTCCTAATCTCTCTCTCTCTCTCTCTCTCTCTCTCTCTCTCTCTCTCTCTCTCTCTCTCTCTCTCTCTCTCTCTCTCTCTCTCTCTCTCTCTCTCTCTCTCTCTCTCTCTCTCTCTCTCTCTCTCTCTCTCTCTCTCTCTCTCTCTCTCTCTCTCTCTCTCTCTCTCTCTCTCTCTCTCTCTCTCTCTCTCTCTCTCTCTCTCTCTCTCTCTCTCTCTCTCTCTCTCTCTCTCTCTCTCTCTCTCTCTCTCTCTCTCTCTCTCTCTCTCTCTCTCTCTCTCTCTCTCTCTCTCTCTCTCTCTCTCTCTCTCTCTCTCTCTCTCTCTCTCTCTCTCTCTCTCTCTCTCTCTCTCTCTCTCTCTCTCTCTCTCTCTCTCTCTCTCTCTCTCTCTCTCTCTCTCTCTCTCTCTCTCTCTCTCTCTCTCTCTCTCTCTCTCTCTCTCTCTCTCTCTCTCTCTCTCCCCCTCAACATAAATATATATATATATATATATACATATATATATATATATTATATACACAAGTCTGGAGACGGCGATGGTTCACGAGCAATGTCCACGGTTCTCCTTTTTTATTTTTGACCTTCGAGGAGACGTCACGGGCAAACTGGCGGGAATCGGGAAAAACGTAAATGATGAAAGTTGTCATACTTGGAGAGCACTACTTGCATACCAACTTTCATTCAAAACAGTTGAAAACCGAAGGAGCTCGATGCCCAATTTATTGATTATTTTGGCATTTTCTGAGTTTGTGACCTTGTGACCTTGACCTTGGGACGAAAATGAAAAATCGAGCTCCATGGGCGATGCAAGTGCCATTGGGATAATCAAATAATGAACCCCCTGCCAGATTCGACAAACACCCTCGGAGAAGATGTAACTTGAAATCGGCTACACCCTAAAAACACGTTTTTTGGGCGTGGCTCTGCCCATAATGGGAACACCACGCCCATTCTTAAGAAAACACAACGAGATCATGATATAAACCTCCCATCCAAATTTTATCAGGATCGGATCAAAACCCACGGAGCTATGCTCGGGACAGAGAGACAGACAAACGCCCATAACGAATACTGTGGTCACTTACTGACTCGTGAACCAATATATAGAAATATGTGTATATATATATATATATATATATATATATATATATAAATATAGATAGATATAAATATATATATATATATATGTATACACACTTACAGACATATATTTACATACATCCAAACACACACACACATCTATACATGTAAATAAAATCGATCATTCAACAAATGTCTCCCAGTGTATCTGGGGATGGTTACACAGGCAGAATGATCTCGCAAGGACAAATGAATGAACCAGTGGTATTGGAGAACAGATTGGGGTTGCACTTGATTGATGAGGAGCGACACTGTTCCCTTCCGAACAAAATTATTCGGATGTAATTTTTGCATCTTCTTCATCAACCTCCATTAATCAAAAATGATCTTCATAAGTAGGGTAAGAATACTGATTCTGGCTCACTTTTCCCCATGTAAATGAATGGGGGATTTTCAGCGATTTATATTTTTTTTCCCTAAAAATAAATCCCCTTTTTATCCCAAGGTATATTTATTTGTCTCCCCTTTTAACTTGGAGGTTGAACCTCATTGAATTGAACACCTGAGGGTTGAACAGCTCACTCATTGAACCTATAAAGATTTGTTCATTCTCAAATTCCTTCAATAGTTTAATTTTCTTTGCACAATAATCCCCATCTAAAATATTGACAAACAAAACATTTGAATCTTTATATTTTTTAAGATACCCCTTTTGTGCCATTACGAAATGATAAACTTCTCTTAATGCTCTTGTTTGACCACCTCCTGAGCCACAGGTTATTTTTTGTTAAGCCCCGCCCACTTTTCTTTAAGCCCCGCCCACTTTTGTTAAGCACCGCCCACTATCCACAAGGTATTCAATAAGCCCCGCCCACTTTTCTTTAAACCCGGCCCGCTTTTGCTAAGCCCCGCCCACTTTTGCTAAGCTCCGCCCATTTTTCATGAGGTATTTTTTCTAAGCCACGCCCACTTTTCCTAAGCTCCGCCCACTTTTGCTAAGCTCCGCCCACTTTTCATAAGATATTTTTCTAAGCCACGCCCACTTTTCCTAAGCCCCACCCACTTTTGCTAAGCTCCGCCCACTTTTCATAAGGTATTTTTTCTAGGCCACGCCCACTTTTCCTAAGCTCCGCCTACTTTTGCTAAGCCCCGCCCACTCTTACATCATTTCCAGTTCATCTCTGACTCACAAAGAAATCACTAGAAAATTACAGGATGTTATGGTTTTGAAAAATTTCCCAATGAAGGCTTGCCTAGGCTTGCCCAGGGAATTTCCAAAGGAAACCACACCCACCAGTCTTTCTCTATAAAAGCTTCAAACCCAGGCTCCATTTTAAACATTTGTTCTTGCTGGCAATGGTGTTCTGTGTGCTTGTCTCAAACTCTCTGTCTTCTATGGAACTAAACCTTCAAGTTGATGAACTGGATTCAAACCTCTTATCTATTGAGGTAAGATTTTTTATTTTCCTATTTTCAAACTTTGATTGAAGCATACTCATTTAATAATTAAATAACTTAATTAATACATTATTATTTTCTCTCACAGGAAATTGTATCTGAAAATACTGCTTTTGCTACAACTTGGGGGAAATTGTTGGCTTGGTTGAAGACCTTGAGTGGGATGACTTTAGTGTTCCTTGGAACTCTCTGTCTTCTATGGAACTAAACCTTCAAGTTGATGAACTGGATTCAAACCTCTTATCTATTGAGGTAAGATTTTTTATTTTCCTATTTTCAAACTTTGATTGAAGCATACTCATTTAATAATTAAATAACTTAATTAATACATTATTATTTTCTCTCACAGGAAATTGTGTCTGAAATACGAAATGAAAATACTGCTTTTGCTACAACTTGGGGCGAAATTGTTGGCTTGGTTGAAGACCTTATGAGCGACCAAGACCCACAGAACGAGTTCGTCCTTGATGACCCAACCAAAGAGTTATACCTTGGAGACCAGCAAAATCCTGAAAAAGAGTTTTACAGCAATAGTACTCATTGTGAGTTATCAAGACAATACCCACTGAACAAGTTATACCTTGATGAGCCAGAATACAAGTTTTACCTTGGAGACTCACAAATTTTGAAAAAATCAGTAAATGAGTTCTGCCTTGATGGTTTAAATAACTACCTTGGAGACTCAGGAAAAGGGTTTTGCCAAGATGGTTCTAAATATGGGGCCTACCTTGGAGACTCACAAATTTTGAAAAATCAGTAAATGAGTTCTGCCTTGATGGTTTAAATAACTACCTTGGAGACTCAGGAAAAGGGTTCTGCCAAGATGGTTCTAAATATGGGGCCTACCTTGGAGACTCACAAATTTTGAAAAAATCAGTAAATGAGTTCTGCCTTGATGGTTTAAATAACTACCTTGGAGACTCAGGAAAAGGGTTCTGCCAAGATGGTTCTAAATATGGGGCCTACCTTGGAGACTCACAAATTTTGAAAAAATCAGTAAATGAGTTATCCTTAAGAGACTTTGTAAGTTGGTTTTACTTTGAATACTTGAAATGTGGGTTCTGGATTGATAACTCACAATGTGATACATATCTTGGAAACTCAACGGGAATGTGGTTATACCTTGAAGACTTGGAAAGTTGGGTTTATGTTGGACACTTGAAACTTTTTTGGGGGCTTTTATTTATTTATTTATTTATTTATTATTATTATTATTTTATTTATTTATATTTTGGAGACTTTTGGAGTTGCTATCACTCTTTGGGATCTAAACCTATCGATGTAGTTCTTTGTCGGATGGTGCTTGATGGGAGCAAGATCAAGAAAGTTCTGGGAAGAAAGTGCAGGCTTACTCCCTCTTTCTACGTCATCAAACCTGAAAGCCTTAAAAGACAGAATTGGAAGAAGAGAAAAACAAAAAATATACATTGTTCGTTCTGGGAAGAAAGTGCAGGCTTACTCCCTCTTTCTACGTCATCAAACCTGAAAGCCTTAAAAGACAGAATTGGAAGAAGAGAAAAAAAACAAAAAATATACATTGTTCGTTCTGGGAAGAAAGTGCAGGCTTACTCCCTCTTTCTACGTCATCAAACCTGAAAGCCTTAAAAGACAGAATTGGAAGAAGAAAAAAAAAAAACGTAAAAATATATATATATAGGTGGAAATCTCATTTTGAAAAAGACATTGTGTTGGGCGAGGATTGAGTTGGGGTTGAGATTTTGAATGTGAGGGTTGGGGTTGAGATTTTGAATGTGAGGGTTGGGACACACACACATACACATCAACAAACAAAAGTTAAGCCTTGACTATTCAGTTGAGGATTCTGTGTTTGGGGTTCACAGATCTAAGAACGTCCCCCTTGACACACATTATATACTGTTATACACCTCGGACTTGGCCCTCGAGTGTCCACAACGGTGTATAGTAGGAGGGAGTGAAGCGCCAACCTATTGCTCCCATTGCACACACACACAAACAAAAGTTAAGCCTTGACTATTCAGTTGAGGATTCTGTGTTTGGGGTTCACAGATCTAAGAACGTCCCCCTTGACACACATTATATACTGTAATACACCTCGGACTTGTCCCTCTAGTGTCCACAAAGGTGTATTATCTGCTTAGTTTTGTCTTTTGTAATTCCTGTGAATAAAATGAACCTAAAATCTCTTCCCCTTCCAAATCATATATTTTATAAGTCCAAGGAACTGTATCTATTACATCAACAATTTTAAAAAGTTCTTTCGTCCATCGTTCAGTAAAACCCTTTTCAAAATGAGATTTCCACCTATATATTCTTACGATATCACCAACTTTGAACTTAGGTTTTCTGACATTAATCTCTTTTTCATATTTTAATTTTGTAAATGTTTCTGATGGCTTCATATTCGTTGACGTGTGAATCGTGTCATTATACTTATCCACAATATCCTGAATAAAAGATGACCATTGTTGTGAACCGAGTTGTGTGAATTTTTTATATAGTCTCTCTTTAAGGTACGATTAAAACGTTCAACAACAACTGCCTTCCCTTCATTAAAGGTACTGTATAATGTAATACTGTTATTTTTTAGAAAATTCATAAATGTCTTGTTATAAAACTCTCTACCCTCATCAGTCCACAATTTCTTAGGTTTTCTCTTACTTTTATTAAATATCTGTTGAAAAGCTAACATAAGAGTATTACCTGTTTTGTTTTTTAAAGGGACAACCCACGCATATCTACTCCTCAAATCAATAACGGTTAAAGCATACTTGTACCCCTTATCATTATTGAGTTCAATCAAATCAGCAGACCAGATATAATCAACTTCCTTGGAATAAACTTTCCTTCTCTGAAACTTTGTGAATATTGGTTTATGTAATTCATCAGCTAATTGCTCTTCAGTCTTAATGGCATCATTAGAGCCTATAAGTTTTTTGAATTTCCAAGTCCAAGTTTCAATTTAGCACTAATCATCTTCTTCACGATGAACCTATCAACTTTTTCTCTCAAGGTTGGATTTTGTATCAGAGACAAATTATACAACATTTCTCTATCGGCTTCATGCTTTTCTTCCAACGTTGTGGTATTCCCATAATCAATATCGTGTCTCATGCACACTTCATCAACTCTATTGATTGGTTTACTCCAGGATTTAGGATTGTCTGCCTCATCTAATCTTTTATCTAAGTTTGTGCCTGGACCACAGAAAGAATAACCTGGAAGATGTAATTCCCTGGTATTCCAGTAGTTGTAAATTTACTTCCTGATAAAAACTTTTGTATATCTCCTCCGAGTTTGTGTTTGGAGATAAATTGATTTTTTTTTTGAACCACACACCGAACATATACCTTTTTGTATAACCCTGTTATTTTTACTTTTAATATATGAAATATTTTTAGTATTAGTTTTCTTTTTACATTTGAGACAATAACTCATTTATTTATGAGAAAAATTCCTGCAGAGTGCAAAACCCTTTTAGTTTCCAACATGCACATTTGAATCTTAATTTTTAAAACATAAAGAATCCTTAGAAATGCCTTCACTCTCTCCTCCATTTATTTAAGAAAAAACTTGAATTAAAATCCATATCTTGTCGATGCTAATAGTCTTGTCGAAAGTATTGCAAATAGACTTGTCAATTCTTTGTTTTCCTCCTCGGTGGGTTGAGTTATTTTCTGTAATACCACCAATCTTTTTGAATCTCACTGGTTTCCATATTTTGATATTTATTCATTCTCTCTCTTTCCTCCCTCTCTCTCTTCTCTCTTTCCTCCCTCTCTCTATTCTCTCTTTCCTCCTTCTCTCTCTTCTCCTTTTCCTCCTTCTCTCTCTTCTCCTTTTCCTCCTTCTCTTTCTTCTCCCTCTCTCTCTTCTCTCTTTCCTCCTTCTCTCTCTCTTCCCTCTCTTCTTCAACTCCTTCCTCATCCCTTACTATACTTGAATCGTTTACACCCCATAGAATATTATACATATATTCATCAGGATTTCTTGTTATTCCTGTATCCAAAATAATTTTTTTACAACAGGATACCAATAAAATTTCTTTTGAATTTCTAAAAGAGCCTTACCTTTTCTTAACCTTATAATTTTTTCATTATTTAACATTCTAATTAAATCTAAAGTTGTCGGTTTATCAACATCAGCATAATGCCAATCTTTTATTGAAAATACCTCATTCTTATGTTGTAGAACATATTTATTAAAATACCGAATACCCTTTTCTTGAAGGTATGCTTGAACACAGAAATGATAATTTTCTTGAAGCCTTCTTGCTGTCATTTATGTATTAGAAATATATGTTAGAATAATATTATGGCACGAAACACCTCCCCATCTTCCCATAGTTAAATCATTTTGTATTTCCTTACTTATTATATATAATCCTGTTTTTTCTGTTTTCATGAGATAAACAAGGGCAAAACCATTATTATATTTACCCTTATTAAATTCTTTTATTTGTTGTTTACTAATCGTGGCTCCACAAAACTCATTCTCGATACCAAGTGGATAATATTCTTCCTTACGAGACTGATTTAATTGTTCCAGGTCTTCGAGGTTAATTTTAAATGACCAATTATACCCTAAATCATTCATATCATACCCCCATTGTTCTATTCTCATACAAACGATACGCCCTTCTTTATAAAAATTTATTTTAATTCGAACTGTGAATTCTGTATGACCTGGAGATAATATCAACACTTCTGTATCTTTAGAATACACAGCCGTTTTATTTAAGTATATATATTGTGATAAATCGCTTAATCTCACCAAGTCATTCGCGTCAGTCGGGCTTGGATAATTTTTTAATTTATAAGCATTTTTCATGTTAATATTTTTGTTTATATTATATTTATATCGTTCAGCCTGTGCCTTTGTGTAATAATTTGATAAATCAATATCCAGTTCTTGAGATACACCAAAGATAGAACCATCTTTACCAACATAAGTCATTTATATTAGATTAAAAATAATATCATAAAATTTTTTATTTTTGTTGAGTTGAAATAACACATATAGACATAATTGACCACAACACTTGGAATTTAATTCTTGGACTTGAAATGTTTGATAAACACCATTCTGTAAGAATTTTATGACTTCAACAGGTGGTGGAAGACCAAAACTATCAAAATAATATTTGTCTTGACTATTAAAAATACAAACCCAATGAGAACCGTTCCCATCATTATCTTCTAAGTTCATAATAATATTCTTTGTATGTTTCGACACATTTGTTAATTCATCTCTCATACAAATAACCACATTATGAATTTTTAATTTCTTACAATATTTGGCAAGTTGTAAATTTGATGTTGTATTCTTTCCAAATTCTTTCAACCACTCATCAATGCTCATTTATTTATTAGAAAGATATAATCCATTACCTCTTTTCGTTAATTTTACACCTGCTTGTGCTATAGAAGAAAGCATATCTCCAACTAACAATCTCGCTTTATCAGGCAGACCTTCAAGTTTTTCAGCAAAATCTACAATTACACCACTTCCACTAATTTGTTTCTCCAACTCTTTGTTATGTCTTTCCAATTCTTTTTGAGCCTGGAGTTGAGCCTTCCTTTCGTTGGCAGTTTTGACCGCTGTTGAAATACCACCCGTCAATGCTCCAACCGCACTTAAACCAGCAAATAAAGGAATTAGAAATGGGAGAAATCCTCCACTCGTCTCTCTTATTGAATATTTTTTCAACATTGGTTTTGTCATTTTAATTTTAAGTGAGCCAGTGTCATTCAAGATTTTAACCTGTTCTCTTGTGAGCAAAACATCAATTCTTACTGCTCCTTTTCTCTGAATTGTATTAACGTTAATCGTACAAGGCTTTTGATTTTGAACACAAGATGATAGTTTATGAAGATTGATTTGATTAACATATACCCCAGTTGGTACTTTGCCACTCATTTATTTAACAAAAAATTATGTGAGACTAATCATCACACCATTATCTGTATTAATCTGCAATTCTGTTTCTTCCAAAAGCAAACAATATGTATCAACTTCTTCACTCTCTCCTCTTTCAATGTATAGGGAAGTATCCACTCGATTAGACTTTATAGTTTCTTTTTGAGCGCTCAGGTCAAACGTATAGATTGTATACAAACTTTTAAATGCTGTCATATCCAAAATAGGTTCTTTATTTCCATTACTTTCACACACCTTTTGGTAAGACTTGTATGCTTCAGCAAAATCATTTTTTTCCCAATTAATTTCCAATCTATCTCGTGGATAAAATGTTCCATCTAGAGAAACGCGAAGTTGTTTCACCTTAGCATTATCACTCAATGCATTATTCTTATCAGTCGCAGTATCACCATCTGGCTTTTTAAAAATCATCCACAGATATCGTGGCTTTCCTTCCAGAACACCCAAATTCCACGTGTAAGTAGTTTGATTGAGTTTAACGTGTTGACATCTTCTTTTGAGGTATGATACACTGAGTGGTTTTTTTGAGTTAAGTCTTCGATTCAACATCTCTTCTGTTTTAAGATTAGGAGTATATTCACTGATATACCAACTCATCTCCTCAATTACAAATTTATTCTGATCACCAAAAGCATTACCAACACCAAAAAGCAATCTATTTTCATTATCATTCCTTTGTAGTTGAAATCTAATTTTAAGACCATACAGAACTTTATCATAATCACAAAATCCAAATATACCTTTAAGAGGAACTGCCACAGTAAAACTATTTTCTGCTTTTGTATCATCATTATACATTCCTTTCCTTTGAATATATCCAGGGTCTGTGTTTGTTCCCGTTGACATATCAGGAATAAAACCTTCGACAGACCCCTTTCCCATTCTATCACTGAATGTATAGAGTGTAAATTTCATCATTTCAGATACAGCAGAGACATAATCAACCGCTTCAACTTCTTGTGTTCCAATATACAATCGCACACTATCAAACATTTTCCAGAAGAAATCATTTACAAGTGTAGCGTTTGTGTTATTCCCAGCCTTAGTGAATTTAAATTTACACAACAAGAAACTTTCGGAGAGATTCAAATAGGTTTGTTGATTATTTATTTCAAAACTTTTTGTACCATTTGTATTCCAGTCTGTTCCAGTTATTGCATTTACCTTGAAGTAATCTTCTTTTTTAGTGGAGTTTGAGATAATAATAGTATCATCCAAATCATAGATACTATCAATTGCTTCCATACTTGTATTTATTTAGGAAAAAGATGTTAAAACTTTTGAAACCCTGATCCAAGTATTTGAATTATTTTCTGTCGTTCTTGGGGGACAACTGAGTTTTACCTTTCTTAATTTCTTTTATTGCTTGTAATTTATGAGATTCTTTCTGAGCATCTTTTATACTCTTTACAGCACCTGCTACATTTCCCACAGCAGAAGCAGTTGAACCAATTAGGTCTTTATGTTTAAGAATAGTTGAACCAATACCCATGAGAGTATCAATTATCCCATCTCCTCTAAATTGATGTCCGACACCCCTTTGTCTCTTAGGTTTATAGTATCCTCTACCAAGATACATACCTTCACCCTTGTAGTACGGGGAAAGGAACATCCCATCCCCTGTAATTATTTTATATTTTCCCAACTCGTGCTTCCTCACAATAACCATCGTATTTATTTATTGAAAAACTTCACGTAGGTGAATTCTGATGGATATAACTTCTCCATTAAAAGAGATCACACGATTATCTTGGTCGGTTATCCTAAAATTTACTCTGTGTATGGTTTTTCCTGACACAGGTAGATAAACCAAATTTTTAGGCTCCATATTGAATTTATAACCAATTGGGGTTGAGTATGCGCTGAATGAAAATATTGTATTTGTTTTTAATCCATCATTATAAGCACCATCAATCAAATCACAGTGAATTAACACCGAATTTATTCCTGAGGATATTTGAATGACATTATCACTGTAAAACGTCCCATTAGTTTCAATCTTTTTGAGGAGAAACCTAATAACTCTCTAAATGAATTATCAATTGTGAAATCAACCTTGTAGTTATTTTTAACTTTAATCGTTGATTTTGAAGTATGTTTTTGAATGTTTATAACAATATTTTTTGGTTCATCACCCTGTTCTTTCATAAGACGAGCAATTTCGGAAGATATTTGAGAAATCTCGTATGCTCCGGGTGAGACTGTTATCGTTTTGTATCCACTTCCCGGATTATAACTAAACTTGTCATTTTTCTCGGTTATATTAAATAAGGTATTATAAGTCTCCATGGACAATAAAGATGCCTCATATTCTTTTGTTGTGTCAAGTTGTAGTGGGTATGGGAATGAAGATGTGTGGTCGCTTGTTGTGAAATTAAAACTCAGGATTGTGCTTCTCATCTTATTTAATATGAGTTAAAATGTCTTTATATTGAGATTTATTAATTATTTTCATGTTCATCAACTGGTCTAAAATGGCTGATGCTTCATTAAAACAATTGTTATTTCCAGCCTTCTTACTGCCGAACAACAATAACAGTCTATTAACTAATTGCGATGGGTCATTTGGAAGAAAACTAATACCTGAACCAAGGATACTTAAAGCCTGAATAATGTGTTTCTCCTTCTCATTCTTCCTACTTTTACCAGAAAGAATAACCTTATAATTTAGAGTGTTCAGCAAATCAATATATACTCTATCATCATTATTTTCCATATCCAATGGTTTATCAATATACTTTGATTCATCCCTCACAGTTGAACCTTGTCTTCCATCTTTTGTGAGAAGAAACATTAATCTCGGAGTTAGTTTAACAGGGGTTGAGCAGAACTTAAGAACCTTAATTCATCATTAAATATCAATACCTTTTCTTGAACAAGATGAAATATTGCTGGTTGTTCTGTTGGAATGAGTCCTGCTTTGGTTTTTGAATCCGCTGAATATTCATTGTTTTGAACAGCATTCACAATATAATCAGGGGTTGATTAATCTCTTCCAGTTGTTGAAATAAACCTTCATCATCATATTCTAATTCTCCTAAATGCTCTAATTCTTCCTCCGTCATTTGACTGAAATCTTTTAACATTTGAAGCTTTCTAGGAGTATATTCTACTGTGGGAACTGTGGAAACATCTTTCATTTTTTCTTGGGAAGTTTTTAAAAGTGGTTTAAAAAATTTCTCTTGTTTTTTTCAAATGCTTCTTCGCCCGTTAGTTTCTGTCTGCGTTTCTTCTTTATGTCTTCCTGTTGTTTTACAACTTTTGAAACCAACTCTTGATGTTCCTTAAATCTTCTTGCTCTTTCTTTTGTATCCATTTATTTATTGTAAAATATCATTTAATGAATTGTAAAGATCAACAGGGAAATTTTCCTTTTCTTCATCATTCAAGTAGATGTGTTCAAATAAATCCTTTTCTTTAAATATTTCATCAAATTCTTTATTAACATTAATGCGAGTTGTAATTTCTTCTTCACTAATCCTTGCATCTCTGCTTTTCATACGTTTGTGTTGAGTTTCTTCATCAACATCAAAACCGAATGATAAAATCTTCACTCCGCTCAGATATTTAATAATTTGTCTCGTTCCTTCTGGATTAGTTTCTAATATCCCAACACCACCAGATTTTAGTTTCTTTAACTCACTCTTACAATGTGAATATTTTGTTGTACCAAGAGAAACCTCCTCAAATATTTGTCCTTCATTCCTCAATCGCATATGTTCCTCCACTGAAATATAGTGATAATCTTCACCTTTTACTTCTCCAGGTCTTATTGCTCTAGTTGTTGTTGATACAATGCGTATCACGGGGTGTTTTTTAAGTAAATTTACAATATTCTCATTTGTACTACACAAGAACCTTGATTTATGAAAGTTTTTTCCAGAAGCAGATTTACCCACAAGATTTATAATAATAGTTGTCATTTATATATGTAATTGTTTATAAAACAAAAAATATATCCCTTAATATCTCATCTTGTTTCACAACAATATATTTATATTTTTCAGTCGTGTGCTTCATATAATCCTCAAATTTCTTTTTACTACATAATGTAGAACAATTATCTCTCCAAAAATTATTGATATCTATTGAATTTAACTTGAATAAAATAAAAGTATTAGCATTGTTTCTGATGGAACGACGAGGAAGTTGAAAGTACGATTGACTAAGATAAATACAATTACAAGAAGAATGTCTCCCTCTTGTGTAGTAGCTGTCCATTACCGTTTGGTTTCTCTCATTAACACAATCATCAAAGATAACGAGGTTCTTTTTTGATTTATCCAAATCTTGGGGAGACGGTATATCATCCGTATTATCACTAAGAATACAAGTTATAAGATTTGATTTCTTTTTACATCTCTGTGTATCACAAAATAGTTGAATTATATCTTCAATGTTATAATCATTTAGGTTTTTTTGACGTTTAAATAAACCTATTATATCTTCTTTTGAAGACCAGCATTAAAACCTTGTGAGAGTAGTTGATACTCTGGTTGAAAACTCGACTTTGTGAAAATTATTAAATTATCATAATCTAAAAAGTTGGGAGTGAGGAGCATTTTTAAAAGTAAGCAGGTTTTTCCACATCCACTTGAACCAACTATGAGACATCTTAATGAATTTGGGAGATTTTTATGGTTGTTAAATTTTATCTTATTTTCCCAAATAGGTAAAAAATCATTCATTTATATATTTGAAAAACAGGTTATTTAATTTATTATTGGCTTTTTTAGAAACTCTATATTTTATCCTAAGTTCAGGTTTAATTTCAAGATAATCCATTATTTTATTTATACAATATCTTGTGTTGATATTTCCCTCAAAATTACATCCATGAATAATATACAACAACAATCCTTTGAACATTTCTCTTATACGTTCAGTTTCTTCCCTTGTAAGGAAAGGTGTGTTATCATCCTCATACTTTACATTCATTTCTCTAATCAATCTTGTAAAGTAATTCATTTTTGGTGTAAATCTAAAAGAATTATTTTCCTTTTTATATTTTTTATTATCATTAATTAGAAGATAATCACAGAATATACATTGTTTATAGGCTTTTGACTCTGTGTTTAATCCCTGTCTTTCACACGCAGGACAATTCTCAAATTTGTCATATGGAGAATCAGGAAAGTCTAGCATATTTATAAAGTAAAACTTTACTTAAACTGAAATTCATCTATACTTTCAGTTGTATATTACCATCGATATCGATATACTTTTTTCATTATCAGATTCAACGACAACATTTTTTATATTAAAGGTAATTTTAAAATTATCGTTAACTACTATTGAACGAAATGTCATTTCACCTGATATATTAACATCCTTTATTTCATCAAGATTTACATCTTTAGGGTTGTTGAAAAAAATACAAATTTCTCCTTGCATATTACAGATGGTCTTATCTTTTCTTTCTAAAGCTTCATCCATGAGGTTTTTGTTCTTTGATACTTTTTCTTGTTTCATTGCTTTTTCTAGTTTTGAATATATTACTAGAAGGAGAGGAGAAACTTTTGTTAGAGATACTTTAATTGATGTTCTACCAGGTATACTAAAAGCCCTTCCACTGAAGGAAATTGAAGAACTCATATTATTTACCATAATAGTTTTTATCCAATAGTTGTTATATTTATCTTTGTTCAATTTTACATCCTTGACATATTTCTCAGTATCTTTAACAGATGAAGAGATTGATTGAAACTTGTCTTTTGTGTCTTGAAACATTGTATTTATTAAGTGAAAAAGTTGGAGGATAAAATGTTTTTAAGCACAGATTCACCTATAAATTAAACGAAATTTTCATCAAGAAAATTTTAGTTTAAGCAAAGTTTTATTCTATAAATATGGTGAATACAACGTACTGCGATGTTTGTAATCACGAATATAAACATTATAGAAAACACCTCCGAACCAACAAACACACATTTAATCTATTTCATCAAATATCTCCTCTTGAGTTGGAAAGAAAACATTGTGATATCTGTTCAAAGGATGTTTTGAAGAGTAGTTATAATCAACATCTTCAATCACAAAAACACAAGAAAAATGAGTTTAAAGTAAAGGGAGACTATTATATTAAAAACACTGATGAGGCATTTAAAGGGCATATAAAAATAAGGATTTTTCAATTTGGAGAACCCAGTCCATCATCAATAGCTGAATCAATTGAAATAGTGAAACCCGATGTTGAAAAATTTATTAAAAAGACATTAAAAGAAATAAAAACTTTAAAGTTTTATATGGGAGTGAAAATGAATATGAAAAGACAAGATGAAGAACAAACTCCTTATATGAGAACAGATCTTCATTTTATAACATCATTTCAAGATTTTTTGAATAGTGGGGTTTATGAAGAACTATCAAGACAAGAGGAGGATGTTGATAATACAGTGGTAGGAAGTGGATTCAATATTAAAAAATCATCTTTTTAGATATACACATTCTAAAATCAAACCCTCTTAAAGCTTCTTCTTATATTGAATTACCAAAAGAAATAAAACTAAAGAAGGCAGTTGTTAATATTAAGAACAATGATAATAAATGTTTTCTCTGGTCTGTTCTTGCTCACTTACATCCACCAAAATGTAATTCAGAAAGAGTAAAACAATATATGAAATATGAGAATACCTTGGACATTAAAGATTTTAAATTCCCAATGCCATTAACAGATATTCCTAAATTTGAGAAAAAGAATAATCTTTCTATTAATGTATATGGATTAACGGATACAAACAAAATTCAAATATTAAAAATTTCAAACAACTATAAAAATGAAGAAACACACATTGACCTTTTATATTTTAGTGTTGGAAAGAATTCACATTACACATACATCAATAATTTATCAAGATTAATCTCTTCTCAGGTATTCAGAACAGCAAACAAAATATATCCTTGTAAGCGATGTCTTAATTCATTTCATACAAAAGAACGATTAGAACAACATTCAAAATATTGTAGTAATCATAAATCAGCTGTAATTACAATGCCTAAACCTGGTGAAAAGATTTATTTTGAAGATTATAATAAATCTATCATGCACCCATTTGTGATATACGCTGATTTTGAATGTATCCTTAAAAAGATAAATACTGCTTCTCCTAATCCAAAAGAACCATATACAAATAAATATCAAAAACATATTCCTTGTGGTTTTTGTTATTATATCAAATCATCTGTTGGAGAAAAGTATAACAAACTTGAACATTATCGTGGAAAAAATGCTTCACAAGAGTTTGTAAAACGATTAGAAAAGGATTGTATAAGACTCACTAAATTAATGAAAGAAACAAATGAACCGATGAAATTAACCAAAGAAGAAAAATTAGAATTTAGAATGAACAATATCTGTCATATTTGTGAGGGGAAAATTAAGGAGTCTAAAGTTAGAGACCATTGTCATCTTACTGGTAAATATAGAGGTCCCGCTCATTCCTGTTGTAATCTTAATTATAAATTACCTTCTTTTATTCCAGTCTTTCTTCACAACAGCGCCAACTATGATACACATCTATTTATAAATGAACTTTCAAAAACACCAGGGAATATTTCTGCTATAACAAACACAAGTCAAAAGTATATTTCATTTTCAAAAATGATATTCACAAAACCTATAACTCGTATTAGGTTTTTAGATTCTTACAAGTTTATGGGAACACCACTAGCCTACCTCGCATCAAATCTAAGCTCCACAGACTCTTTTCCAAATCTTAATTCATTCTTTCCAAAAGAGGAAATTCTCACTAAAGAGGAAATTCAGATTAAAGATGAAATTCTGATTAAAGAAGGAATTCTTACGAGAGAGGAAATTCAAACAAGGAATGAAATTCAAAGTAAAGAGAAAATTCTTACAAGTAAGGGAATTTATCCTTATGATTATATGGATTCATTTATGAGATTTAAAGAAACACAACTTCCTTCAAAAGAAAGTTTCTATAATAACCTTTATGAAGAAGAGATAAGTGATAAGGAATATAAACACGCACAAGAAATATGGAAAATATTTAAGATAAAGAACCTTGGAGAATATCACGATTTATATCTAAAAACAGATGTTTTATTGTTAGCTGATGTGTTTGAAGCTTTTAGATCACTCTGTCATAATAAAAATTGTTATGGGTTAGATCCTGCCCACTATTTCACAGCTCCTGGTTTAGCTTGGAGTGCAATGTTGAAAATGACAAAACAAGATATAGATTTAATCAGTGATGTGGATATGCTTTTGATGATTGAGAAGTCCAAGAGAGGTGGAATATCACAAGTATGTTCAAAAAGATATGCTAAAGCAAATAATAAATATCTCCCAAATTATGATAGTGAAAAAGATAGTAATTATTTGATGTATTTTGATGCTAATAATTTGTATGGATGGGCAATGTCTCAATCTCTACCTTATGGTAAATTAGAGTGGGTGGAAGAAAAGAATTATGAAAAGGCTTTGATGAATATTGTTATTTCTTCTCAAGAGGAATTGAATGACGAAGAAGAAGGTTATTATTTTGAAGTTGATTTGAGGTACCCGAGTGATCTTCATAATAAGCATAAAGATCTTCCTTTTGCATGTGAGAAAGAAACTCCAAAGAAAGAATGGTTAAGTGATTATCATAAAAGTTTTAATATTAAAGGTAAATCAACAGAAAAGTTATTAACAACATTCTATGATAAAGAGGGATATGTTTTGCATCAGAGAAGCTTAAAACAGTTTTTGAGAGAAGGATTGAGAGTAGCTAAAATTCATAGAGTTTTAAAATTTAAACAAAGTCCTTGGGTGAAAAAGTATATTCAATTCAATACAGATATGAGAGCAAATACAAAAGTAAAATTTGAAGGGGACTTTTATAAATTAATGAATAATGCTGTATTTGGAAAGACTATGGAAAATGTTAGAAACAGGCAAAACATTAGATTCGCAACATCTTGGAAAGAAGCTTCGAGATTGATAAATAAACCAAGTTTTGAGAGAGAAGAGGTTTTTTCAGAGAACTTTTCTGCAATTCATATGAAAAAGGAAAGTATTGTAATGGATAAACCAATTTATATTGGAACAGCAGTTCTTGATTTATCAAAGATATTGATGTATGATTATTTGTATAATGACTTAAAGAAAGAGTATGGTGAAAATGTTTCATTGTTGTATATGGATACTGATAGTTTTATCCTAGATATAAAAACTGATGATGTTTATGAAGATATGAAGAAAAATATTGGAGTATATGATACAAGTAATTTCAGCAAGAAGAGTGAGTTATTTTCCAAAAAGAATGAAAAGGTTATTGGTAAGTTTAAGGATGAGTTGGGTGGAAAAGTAATGAGTGAGTTTATTGGATTGAGAGCAAAGGCATATGCTTATAAGTATGGTGAACAGATTGATAAGAGGTTAAAGGGAATAAAGAAATATGTAATAAAGAAATCAATAACTTTTAGAAATTATTATAATTGTTTGATGAATAAGAAAGAAGAATATAGGAAAATGAATACAATAAGAAGTTATAAACATAACATATATAGTGAAGAAGTAAATAAAAAGGCATTAGGAGCCTTTGATGATAAGAGATTTATTTTAGATAATGGAATAGATTGTGTTCCATATGGATATTGTATGATAGAGTGTATAAAATAGATTATGTTTTAACGATGGGAAGATGGGTTAGGGTTTTTAAGGGCTACCGCCGCGTTTTTTCACAATATATAAATGGTTAAACCAAGTATTAATCAAACTAAAGAGTGGAGAAAATCTCAGTCTTGGTATATAAATGGAAAACATAATGAATGTGAAAAATATCAAATAAGTCTTATTGAAAAAATAACTAAAACAAAGGTAAATAAAACAAATAAGCGAATTAATTTAAAAACTAGTAAGTTAGAGGATGTAAAGAAAAAAATGAATATCCTTGAATGGACTGAAAACTTTGATGGTTATCAATTGAACAATGAAAAAACAATTTACTATAATCTCAAAATGATATGTGGCTCAGGAGGTGGTCAAACAAGAGCATTAAGAGAAGTTTATCATTTCGTAATGGCACAAAAGGGGTATCTTAAAAAATATAAAGATTCAAATGTTTTGTTTGTCAATATTTTAGATGGGGATTATTGTGCAAAGAAAATTAAACTATTGAAGGAATTTGAGAATGAACAAATCTTTATAGGTTCAATGAGTGAGCTGTTCAACCCTCAGGTGTTCAATTCAATGAGGTTCAACCTCCAAGTTAAAAGGGGAGACAAATAAATATACCTTGGGATAAAAAGGGGATTTATTTTTAGGGAAAAAAAATATAAATCGCTGAAAATCCCCCATTCATTTACATGGGGAAAAGTGAGCCAGAATCAGTATTCTTACCCTACTTTCATACAAAATGGAGCATTGTCACAAGTATGTAACCTTCGTACCCTTGAAACTTTCTCCAATGAAGCGTTTTTTGAGCTGACCATCAAGTTTGTTGCAATTTATTTAGGGTTAGAGCAAATCAATGGTGAGTTAACTCGTGGGCATGATCTTAATCTCAATATGTGGCACAAATAACAATTCTTCATACCTGCATTTTGTGATCCAATCTGATATCCAGGATGTGTCGTGTGGATTTGTTTACCCTCTGTCGAAGGTTCGTAATCCACTCAAACTCGGAATCCCCGAGGGGGTTTCTATATGACGGACCTGCAATAAAAACAACAAACACTAAACAGAATAATTTATTCGCCTTCATCCGAAATATGTGGATTGACAGATATGCATTTCCTCACTTTTAATGGACAATGATAATTGAACGTTTATTTTCAAAGATGAACCAAAACTCGTGTGACACATGTGATCCCCAGGAAGGACAAATCACAGCACATCCGTTTGAAGCCAGTTTCGTCTTCGCATTCTGTTTAGTAATTCAGAATCTATCATTTTCATGTGGATAGATGTGTTGCGACTGTGAGTGAGAATAAGTTTATGTTCTTTCTTTTCATCACATTCTCAACTCAAACGATTTCTCACAACACAGACACACGGCACCGAAAACAAATTCCCACGTCCTTCTCTTCAGTGTTCAACCGCAAGCAAAGCTTCACCATTGAGAGGGGGGCGACGGAAAGTTTAAACTCCTTCCCAGCCCGAGACAGAACCTCCACAAAGGCCCCATATTGCCCAATTGAATTGCGTTGCCAGGTAGAAAGCAGAGACCCAGCCAATCAACACCAGGGGGTTGGCGACATCCCTCACCAGCTCGGACCAATGGTGAACCAAGAAGCCGTAAAACAAGGGTGGGGAAGGGGAATCAAAAGAAGAGATGCAGCAGATTTGAAAGCAGATTGGAGGAAATTGTAGCGAGATTTCAGATTTGCCCCTTTGCTCGCTTTCTTTCAACTTTCCTTTCCAACTTTCTTCTTCTTCACTTCATGATATTCCATATTTTTCTTGTCCTCAACATATTCTCATACTCTCTCTCCGTTTTACACCTCACTCACAGACGTACACACAGAGTCCGGCATGCCTTCACCTCAGCCCAGCTGTCATCACGCCACCACAGAGCTGCCTACCTCGCCTCAGCCCGAAAACATCGAGCGTCTCCACAGGACCAGGGTGCTAGCGGAGCGGAGGGAGGAGTCTGTGAGTGAGTGAGCTGGAGGCGAACCCGAACCGCTGAGCATTGGGGTGACCATAGCTTCATTCAAGTTGTGGAGGTGATTTGGGGGGAACATAGTAGACCCCTCACTCCCTCTTTCTTACGACTATTTCTCATCCCGCTTCCCACAGTTTCTCTCATTTATTCCGGTGCCTGGATCCATTTCAATAGAAGTGCTCGGTTATTGTTTAAAGGATCCGATGGCGGGTATATTGCGTAGGGGGCAAGAGGAATGCATCTGTACTTGTACATTTTTAATATTGCTTGCATTACCTTTCCTGATTATTCCTGCCATTTTCCAGTTTGAATTCCCCAACCGCCATTTCCTCCGCCAATTTCCTGCTTGTGTAATAAGTTGATGAAAGAGGACATCGTGTCTCGACTTATCCTGCTTGGGTTTGATCTCAGATCAGGCTTCTGAGGCAACTGGCCCAAGTGATTCATTGGTCTGATCGACGATAGAGTACGGCACGCAACGCTGGTTCACGAGGTCAATTGAAATTCCGAAAGCAGCTGCCGGCACGGTTCCTCCTTTTCCTCATTCATCGGATAGGTACGGGAAAACGACCCTGGATGTGAAGATCCAATCAGAGATGAGTGTTGCAGATGGTGTCCGTGGTATTTTGATGGACATGCCGGCCATCCGTCATTATCAGGGCCACGTCTGTGAGATTTGCTTCCTGAATGTTCAGAACTTTGTTTGGGGAAAAGTTTCCTTCTGAAACAGGATTTCTGAATCATCTGAACTTGCATTCAAACTTTTGTTGAACTCAATTCATCTCAATTTGAGTCTCACGAAATATTTAAAGAAAAAAAAATCTTTAACGTAATTTTAAAAGCCTATTTGATTCAGATCTTCATCGAAAATATACAACTTTGGAAATGACGTGTGAATGGTAAATGAGGGCTTTTGCGCATGTGCTGTGTGTGTTTTCAGTAAATCAGTTTTTCTCGCCGGGCACTTTTATCCCACCATTGCTGGAGTGTGAAGTGTGAATTCAAATAATCTTTTAAATATAATTTCAGCATTTAAACAGAAGTGGGAATTTTGAAATGGTGAACCAAGATTGTTGTGTTCCTGAATTCAAATTGGGCTCACGGAAATTTTGGAACAAAAAATATCCAAAGAAGAAAAGTGTGGGTTCGGACCATTTGCTTTCGGACAAACTCGCATCGGCCGTGATAAACAATTAACATGCGCGTGCGCACACACACACACACACACACACACACACACACACACACACACACACACACACACACACTCACTAACTTTTTGCAAACGACGCTAAAGCATAATTTATATTATGGCCCCGGAAACAAACAAGCAGTGTAATGTGACGGATCCCCCGGTCCAGGTCAGGGAGGCTTCTCGGACCGGCTTCCCGACCCATTACGGAAAGTCGATAAGACGCAGATAACTCTGGGGCACGGCGGACGCCATCTAAGATGATTAGTTCAGGTAGTGTCCTCGTGTGAAATTCCTGCATAACCTTACCTGCAAATTAATCCCCCCAGAGAGGGAACCATAATGTCAAATCCCCCCTCTGATCCATCAAGAACGGCCGAGCAACACCATAAGTGGGACATTGGTTAATGACTAACCGTAGTGAAATGGGGTATTACTTCAATCCACTATTTACACACTGGTGTCTAACCAAAAGAGAAAAGACAACTGGGCAGTTTGTCAAGTTTATAAAAGCAAAACACATATTTCCAGACTTATTTACAGAGCAAAAACAGTGTCACAAAGAAAGATCTTACCCTTAAGCATACAAGCCAATCAATACAAGTTATTATGTCAATCAACATAATATGATTTTCTGCATGTAGGTGCCTGTCACTCTGAGGAAACGAGATAAGAAAGAGAAAGAGACACAAACACATGAAAAGGCGGGGCTTGTTGAGGACGTTTCGCTCACCCGACGAAAGCCCATGGGGTTACGTTGGTCCCAACTTGAAAGGGGGAGGGGGAGGAAGAAGAGGGGGGTGATGATGTGGTGCACCATGTGAATGGAAGTACTTGGGAATGTTCATGGTGGGACAGTGGAAATCATGAATGCAAATCAGTCACCCATCCCTGAATGGGTCGAGAATGTAATTGTTGAGTCCTCTCGTGCATTCCTCGTGAACGAAGGAGAAATGTGGATAGAAAGCGAAAAGGAGTGAGTCAGTGTGTCCAGGGAAAACTCCACGGCTTGTCAGCTCGAGCAACGTGGCACCAGTGGCTTGCCTTCTCATGGCTTGCTTTTGCAACGGCTTGGTCTCGAGGGTTCAACTTACCTTTCAAATGTTTCCTGGATGCATACCAGCCCCGGAACTCTCCAGCCTTATCAAGCCCCTATTATAGAAGAGGCATGGTACGAGGGTCTGGCAGCTGTTTGTGCAGCTTCCTGAATGGTGCGCTCTCGTTGCCATGCGGTACTCATTGGTAAAGACCATGCTCCTGGAACAGAGTCGAGGCCAACTTTGCCCATATGCTGTCCTTTGTTCTGATGCTTCTTGCCATTGAGGAGGTTCGCATTTAAATCAATTGACAATTAGTTTTTTTAACATAAATTGGGTGTGTTTTTGAAAGCTTGTGCCGAGTCGGTGATCCACGATTGCGATACCGGTTTGAAAACGATACCGGTACAGCGATAGCGATGTATCGCGATTCTCGACCTGTTCCGATTACCAACCCTGATCACGCTTTAAAACAAAATCATTTTTAATACAAGTTGAAGTCGGAAGTAAAATATTCATTATCATCATGGAGAAAAAAAGCCCAGTTTGGGAATACTTTGAAAAATTACCATATGTCAATGATGTGTACGTCATGAATGTATACGTAATGGGCCATTGGACCATTGCGAATTTTTGGAACCTGCGGAAAGAAATTATTTATTATTTTTATTTTAAATAATACCGATATACGGGTATGATTCTACCGATATATTGATATCAAAAAAATCGATACCGATGGAGCCTATCGATGGTTGTTGGATTTGTAATGAACTGTCATATCGGTTTTGTAAAGTGTAATGTTGTCTGTTGCAATGTGGGCATGAATACGCCGCAAAGAGGTGTGGAGGAGAGGGTGGGATGGGAGAGAGAGAGAGAGAGAGACAGAGACAGAGACAGAGACAGACAGAGAGAGACAGAGAGAGAGACAGAGACAGAGAGAGAGAGAAAGACAGAGAGAGAAAGACAGAGAGAGAGAGAGATAATTTATTCTCCACGGGAAGCAGAAACACCTCCATGGATCGCTTCGTGTCGAGGTCGCCATTTCGTTTCCATCAACTTGTGAGTAACATTTCCACAAGTCATTACAAACACAAACGAACTTCGGTCACGTCCTCTTGTTCGTGGGTAAAATGGCGGATTCCTCACTCCGTGAACTCCGTGAATTACTTCACGAAACGGAACGAACTCGCCGTGTTTGGTTTAAACGGATCGGATTAAAACGGGACATTTTATGGACAAACAAACCGGGGATTTCCCCCCTCACTTGATATCTCCATTTACATTCACTAATCCCCGTCATGGCGGACACTCCACGAACCAGCCGTACCCTGTTCATGGACGGGGTTCCTTGTCCCTCGGTCGACCTTGTGGGGTGAACGTCTCGGTTTGAACCCAATCTTGTTTATCTCCTCGTTCACCTCTTCCCACCATTCCTGATTATCTTGTCCAGGACCCTCCACACGGCTCATCTTGACCACTTTGAACGATTCCATCTGTTGATCACCAAACTCGATGTTTCTCCTTCAGATCCCGAATCACAATGACCCCGCGTCACCAACTGCTCTTGTCCTGGTTCCGTTGTCATGGTGACAATGAGAATCAACATTTCTTTAACAATCCTCGTACCGTAAACAAGCTTCTCCAAATAAGTTATTTTTATCAAATGTACATTATTATTATTACTCAGGTTATACTTCCCATTGTAATCAAAACTACATTTTCACTTCATTAACTTTGCTGTGAATCACAAACATTTATTCATCTTTGTCTGATTAAAATTCCTCACGTTTTTAAGGGGGATTGAAACAGGACAAAGAAAACGAACCTGTTTAACGGAAAGAACCAAAAATAATTTCATAAATCTCCTGTTGTTCCACAAATTATCCACACGGTTTTAATGGTGATCTTGTCGCCTCAGTGACGTCACTCGAAACGCTCGAGCTCACGGAACATCTTTTCCCGCGCAATCTTCAGCAAATGTACATGGAAAATCTTTCAAATAAACTCTTTCCTTGTGTTTCTGTCAGATATTGTAACAGATTAATGGTGATAATGTTTTCATGGTTACCCTTGTAATTTCACCAACTGTTGGTGTTCACTCGTTTCACGGAGGCTTCGAACCTTCACTGAGACATCCGGTCCGGAAGGGGCGGAGCTTGTGAGACACGTCTCAGGCAGCTTCTTCTTCCGCTTCTTATTATTCTGCTTCTTGAAATTGGCCGCTTGGCTTCCGGTCGCTATTTTGTTGGGGTGCGGCTGTGCCGCTGATGCTGTGCCCCAACACCAGGACACGAGCACTTATTTCGCCAACCTCAGAAGGATCACAGGCTGAATCAACCCCATCTGGTGTTAATTTAGCATCTCACAGGGCTCAAATCCAGGAGCCGAAGATCCCAAGCCAGCTGACCGAACCACAAAGCCACCAGGCTGGAATGGGCGGCAACGAAGAGGCTTGCTCTGATTATTGCCTGTTTGGGAGGAGTGTGGCTTTGTTTACAATAAACCTTGGTGATGAACCCGAAGGAGTGAGACTGAGTTCTGGAGACATGACAGTTTCCCAGCACAATGGACATTCGTTTTGTTCATGAACATTAAATAACAGGCATGACAGGAACCACACAGTACGATGGGGTCGTTCCAAACACCGCCCGGACACTATTTTTTTCCCCCATTCACAACTGGTGTTGAGCTCAATTCCGCTGTTTCAATTTGAAGTCTGTAGAAATTAAATGAAGTAACGAACACCGCCTGGGGAAGTCCGGATATTAAATAAAATAAAGTTACCACCCAGAGACGGACAGAAATTAAATAAATTAAATAAAATAAAGTGACCACCCAGAGACGGACAAAATTAAATGAACATACGAACACCGCCTGGAGAAGTCCGGTCATTAAATAAAATAAAGTTACCACCCAGAGACGGACAGAAATTAAATAAATTAAATGAAGTTACAAACACCACCTGCAGAAGTCTGGAAATCAAATTCAATAAAATTACTCGCCGAAGACTCCGGAAATTGAATAAACTAGTGCGGTCCCGTCAGTGCGTAAACGACGACTGGATTGGGGCATTTTTCACCCCCCCCCCCACCTCTCTCGATCCTCCTCTCTCCCCCTCTCTCGTGCCAGTACCCTCTCTCGTGGGTGAGGTGTGCCAGCATGTGCAGCTTCATTCCTTCGCTCTCGTAGACAATGACTGGATTGGGGTATTTTTTCAATTACATCGGACCAACCGTATCATAAATGGCCATAACTTTGGAAACACCTGGGAAACATACTCAGGTCCCCAGCGTCAATTGTGACATCATATCAAACGAAGAAGAAGAATTGTGACGCCCCCCTCTCTCTCGCTCCCCCGAGTCTCGCACCTCCTCTCTCCCCCTCCTCTCTCTCGCCCCTCTCTCTCGGCCCCACTCTCACCCCCTCTCTCACCCCCACTCTCACAACCCCTCTCTCGCCCCCTCCTCTCTCCCACTCTCTTGAATTGTGACGCCCCGTCTCTCTCACCCCCCTCTCTCCCCGCCCTCTCTTGCCCGCCTTTCCCCCCCTCTCTCACCCTCCTCTATCCCCCCTCCTCTCTCGTTCCTCTCTCTCGCCCCCATTCTCAAACCTTAATATCAAACCTGGAAAAGCCACATCCACGGGTCCCCAACAATATTCCTGGAAAGTTTCAATCAGATCGGACCGTCAATCGTGCAAAAATAAATAAATAAATAAATAAATAAGCATTAATTGTGACGTCATTCGTGATGTCACAGCACCGAGTCTTGTCATTGGTCGACAGATAAATGGCCGTAACTTGGGAACCGCTCGTCCGATTGATATCAAACCTCGAAAAGGCACATCCGCAGGGCCCCGGCAATATTCCTGACAAATTTCAATCCGATCTGACCGGTGGTTCTCAAGAAACTGCGGCCGCAGACAGACAGACAGACAGACACACACACACACACACACACACACACACACACACACACACACACACACACACACACACACACACACACATTGCTGGAATTATAGATAGATTAAATGAAGTTACGAGCACCGCCAGGAGAAGTCTGGAAATTAAATAAATTAATTAAAGTTACCACCCGGAAACTCTGGAAATTAAATAAATTGAATAAAGTTGCGAGCACCGCCAGGAGAAGTCTGGAAATTAAATAGATTAATTAAAGTTACCACCCGGAGACGTCCAGAGGAATCTGGATATTAAATAAAGTACCGGTACATTCAAAGTACACTTCCCCATGCCAAATAAATAAATAAATAAATAACAAATCCTCCAGTGCACGGCACGGTCAGGGCAATTTCAGCGCCCGGAGATGCCACCCTGCAGCACATGGAGACGGAATTGGGAGAGTGCGGTGTACAATAATTAATTAATTAACTGCATAATTTAAATAAATAAATAATCGCAAAATAAATAATTTCTTCTTTGCGAATGGCAAACCCAAACCACCATTGTTTCGTCATATCTATAACTTTTTGAAAATTAAGTAATTAATCGAAAAATTAAATAACTAATTGATTAATCAATAAATCAAAAATACCCTTTATTAGAGAACATTGTACTTTACGGTACTTCTACATATCGACGGCCCCCTGTGCCAGTGCGCATGCGCAGCCTGAGCCGGAGCCAGGGATGTTGTGGGTGTTTCAACCTGTTCAATACTTGTTTGATTATTGTCGTTCCACGCTAATAAAGTGGTCGAACAAATTGAACTCTGTTCTTATTTATAATCAAACAACTTGATGCAGTCGAGTAAGGATCGTCGGTGCTGAGGAGGACACGACTGGGTGAAAACGGACCACGAGAACGTCGACAGTGAGTTTGGATTTCTCGGGTCCTGTACCCAATCTTTGCCCCCAGGACACTGTACACACGTGTGCATCACCGAAAATAGAACGTTTACTCCAGAATAACTGTTCCTATGGCGCCGGTGGAAGCAGAGTGCCCGATCGAGGGTTGTGACTATATGGCTACACACGCAGAGGCGGCAGTGGTGGCGGCCATGCTGAGTATACACGCCACTGTGCACGTCGCCGCCCCCAGGGCGGCGAGCTCGAATGCCAAGATGGAGAAACTCAAGCGTCCCTCCATAGCACTGGCCGGAACGGGCGAGGCCTGGTCGTACTTCATAACCCGCTGGGGCAAATACAAAACAGGTACTAAGCTTGTCGGACCCGACATAGTCGCACAGCTACTGGAGTGCTGTGAGGAGGAGCTGAGAAAGGACCTCACTCGCGCGGCGGGTAGGAGCCTCATGGGCAGCGATGAAGAAGACGTCCTCGCCGCCATGAAGGCGCTCGCCGTCCGGACGGAGAACACGATGGAAGCTCGAGTGGCCCTGTCTAATATGCGGCAGGGACACGAGGAGCCTGTCCGGTCGTTCCACGCCCGCATCAAGGGGCAGGCGGACACGTGCAAGTATGAAATGAAGTGCACCAAGGCGGGGTGCGATCAGGTCAACGACTTCACGGAAGAGATATTGCGCAACGTGGTTGCCCGTGGCATCGTGGACCAAGCAATACAACTTGACCTACTCGGTGAGAAGAGCCAGGACATGCCATTAAAGGACATGATAGAGTATATCGAGGCCAAAGAGTCTGGAAAACGCTCGGCATCGCGCCGGCTTGACACTCAGAGCACGGACGCGATCAGTAGTTCGTATCGGCGGGGAAAGCGACAGGACGCCCGCGCCAGAGTAGGAGCCAGGCCGGAAAAACGGAAGGCCAAGCCCGAAGGAGTATGCATCTACTGCGGCGAGGTGGGCCACGGCAAAACTCCTCAATGGCGCGCCAGACACGCCGAGTGCCCCGGATACGGTAAAAAGTGCCGGAAGTGTGGCCGCCAGAATCACCTCGACAAGGCGTGCCTGGGCGGCCGATCGGCAAGACGCCCATCTAAGGAGACCGACAGGATGTACGACGAGCAGACGGCAGCCTTTGTCGAGCTATGCACGGTCACCATGGCCAGCACAGAGGACGAAATGCGCGCGCTTCCCCTCGCTCACCACCTGTACGATGATATGTGCGATAAGTGTATGAAACGCATATCCGACCCGCAGCCATATGCCAACCTCACTCTCACCAACAAGCGCGAGGATTACAAAGCGCTGGGTTTTAACCTCCTGAAACACATCCGCGCAGTAACCCTACCCGCTATGGCAGACACGGGGTGCCAGAGCTGCCTGATCGGCATTAAAGTCGTCCAACAAATAGGCCTGAGTACCGAGGACCTCATACCTGTATCCATGACCATGAAGGTCGCAAACAACAGAGGAATTCGTATCCTCGGAGCCGTGGTAGTCAGATTCGCCGGTAACAGTGACGACGCTCGGAGATTGGAGACGCGCCAATCGCGTACGTGACGGACTCTTCAGACCGCATATTCCTCTCCCGCGCGGCCTGCATGGACCTGGGAATGATCTCGGACAGATTCCCGACACTCGGAGAGGTGAATCTGACGACCTCGGAATTGTGCGACTGCCCGCGACGCGCGGAGCCGCCGACCAAACCGACCGCACTCCCCATGCCAGCGACCGAGGCCAACAGAGAGGCACTACAGTCACATTTACTCAGGATGTATGCTCAGAGCACATTCAACACGTGCCCACACCAGCCACTACCGAGAATGACCGGCCCACCACTACGTCTTATGCTCAGTGAGAACGCGACACCGGTTGCCCATCACACTCCCATCTCCGTGGCCATGCATTGGCAAGATGAAGTAAAAGCAGGCCTCGACCAGGACGTTCGGCTCGGCGTGTTGGAGGAAGTACCCGTCGGCACGCCGGTGACATGGTGTCACCGCATGGTAATTTGCGCAAAAAAGAATGGCAAGCCGCGACGCACCGTCGACTTTCAGGCCTTGAACAAGCATGCGTTCCGCGAGACCCACCACACCCAATCCCCGTTCCACCAGGCGAGACGCGTACCTAACGGGAAGTGCAAGACAGTATTCGACGCATGGAACGGTTACCATAGCGTCCGCCTACACGAGGACGACCGCCACAAGACGACCTTCATCACTCCATGGGGGCGCTACCGGTACCTATCTGCCCCACAAGGGTATATGGCATCGGGGGACGGTTACTCACGACGATACGATGAGATCGTCGCGGACATTGGTAACAAGACCAAGTGCGTAGATGACACGCTACTATGGTCAGACACGATTGAGGGGAGCTACTTCCAGGTGGTCCAATGGCTGGATATATGCGGCCGGAATGGAATCATCCTCAACCCGGAGAAGTTTGTCTTCAGCGCACCCACGGTGGACTTCGCGGGCTTCACCATCACCATGACCGACGTGCGACCATGCAGCCGCTACCTGGAAGCAATCCACGATTTCCCACAACCGCGTAACATCACCGACGTCAGATCGTGGTTCGGGCTTGTCAACCAGGTGGCATACGCCTTTAGTATGGCCGAACGAATGCAGCCATTCCGGAAGCTCCTGAAAAGTGGAGAACGCTTCCAGTGGTCCATGGAGTTAGAGGACATATTCCGCGAGTCGAAAGACGTGATCGTACAAGAAATCGAACACGGTGTCCGCATATTTGACAAAACTAAGCCAACATGCATCGCCACGGACTGGTCGAAGGAGGGAATCGGATCCTGGTTGCTTCAAAAGCACTGCCGATGCGTGCCAGTTAGACCATTCTGCTGTACTGATGGATGGAAAATAACCCTGGTCGGCAGCAGATTTACACACGCGGCAGAATCCAGATACGCGCCCATAGAGGGCGAGGCTCTCGCAGTCGCGGACGCCTTGGACAAGGCGCGCTACTTCGTACTCGGCTGCGAGAACCTGATCGTTGCGGTAGACCACAAACCACTGCTGAAACTCCTTTCGGACAGAGCACTTGACGACATACCCAACCCCCGCCTCAGGAACCTCAAGGAGAAGACCCTGCGTTATCGCTTCCGCATCATACATATCCCGGGCATGAAGAACAAGGCGGCAGATGCCATGTCGCGCAGGCCGGTTGGCACCACGCGACCTCCACTCATGAACCTTCCAGATGACAATGCCACCATAGCGACCCACCTCCAACCAAGCACGCACACCGACGTCCTGTCCCTCCTACGCCAAACTGAGCCGGAGTATGACGACGACGTCGAGGAGGACAACCTGGCATGGTGTGCCGCGGGCCTCGAATCATTGCGATCAGTAACATGGGATCGCGTCAGGGAAGCCACCAGCAGCGATGGCGATATGCACATATTGGAGGGAATGACAATGAACGGCATCCCCGACTCAAAAATCCAGATGCCAGAGACAATTCGCGACTATCACCAGTACCGCGAGAACATTACATCGACAGATGGAGTGATCCTATACAAGGACCGAGTAGTCATACCACCCTCACTCCGCGGCGATGTGCTGAGCGCCCTACACGCTGCCCACCAGGGCGTATCAATGATGACCACCCGCGCAGAATCCTCTGTATTCTGGCCAGGCATGTCGGCTGACATCAGCGCCACTCGGAAAAACTGCGAACACTGCCACCGGATGGCACCATCACAGCCTGGAGCGCCACCAACTCCACCTATTCCGGTCGTTTACCCCTTTCAGGCAGTGTGCTCAGACTTCTTTGTACACAGGGGTGCACACTACCTTGTGACGGTGGACAGATACTCGAACTGGCCGATCATCTCAAAGTCGACGGGTGGCGCCGCCGGACTCATAAACCACTTACGTCGCGCCTTCGTGACGTACGGGACACCAGAAGAGCTCGCGTCGGATGGGGGACCGGAGTTCACCTCCACCGAGACCAGGTCATTCCTGCACAGATGGGGCGTACACCACCGCTTGTCATCGGTGGCCTTCCCTCACAGCAACTGTCGCGTGGAGATTGGAGTTAAGACAATGAAACGACTTATCACGGACAACACCAGCCCGCAGGGAGAACTTGACACTGACGCTGTGCAGAGAGCGATACTACAATATCGTAACACGCCTGACCCTGACACGAAGATCTCCCCGGCAATGTGTGTCTTCGGCCGCCCGATACGCGATTTCATCCCAATTATCCCCGGAAAGTACAGACCGCACGACACTTGGCATGAGACCCTGAAAGCGAGGGAGGAGGCCCTCCGCTAACGTCATATCCGCACAGCCGACATCTTGGCAGAACACACCAAACGTCTTCCGCCACTTGCTGTAGGGGACCTAGTCCGCGTACAGAACCAGACAGGATTCCACCCCAAAAAATGGGACAAGACAGGCAGTATCGTGGAGGTACGCCAACACGACCAATACGTGATCAAGATCGACGGCTCGGGCAGAGTCACACTTCGGAACAGGAAATTCCTGCGCAAGTTTAGCCCAGTTCGCAATGACCAGCTGCCACCCCGGTCTATCTATGATGATCTAGCAACCCGCATCACTGTACCTGCACCCGTTGTAACACCGCAACTGCCTGACCTCGACAGCGAACCCGTGACATCTGCGACGCCAACGGGGCCCACGCCGGCACTGACGTCAGTATGCACACCCCGGCGCAAGATGACACCCGTTTCAGACACGCCAGCAGCACCAGGATGAGGCACACCGAGGCGCGCGATCCTTCAGACGCCACCATCGGCCCCTGAAACCCCGAGAGCCCCATCCCCACTGGGGCCCGATGTGACACCACCAGCACCAGCAATAGGTCAACGCCGATCCACCAGAGCGACCAGCGTGCCTGCCTGGCACAAGGACTACTCCATGGAATAGTCACACGATGGGCGATATAAACTTTTGTTCATTCATTAAACTTAATATTTTCTCAGCCTTTATCTATTAACATAATAAAGACTCGGAGGGAGATAGAGAACATTGTACTTTACGGTACTTCTACATATCGACGGTCCCCTGTGCCAGTGCGCATGCACAGCCTGAGCCGGAGCCAGGGATGTTGTGGGTGTTTCAACCTGTTCAATACTTGTTTGATTATTGTCGTTCCACGCTAATAAAGTGGTCGAACAAATTGAACTCTGTTCTTATTTATTTATAACCAAAGCACTTGTTCACTGTCATATCAAAATATCAGCGTCCGAGCTCAAAAGGTGCCTGAGATATTTATTGCCCAGAAGTTAAATAAATAAATAAGTAATTCATAAATCGATAATAATTAAGTTATAAATCAATCAATTGATGAATCAAAAAATAAGAATAATGATTTTTGCCAAAGCACGTCTTCACTTTTGTCCCCAAATTTGAACTTACTAACTCAAAGGATGGCTGAGATATCATCCGGACAAACAAGAAAACAAACAAAAATAAAGAAACAAAGGGAGTAAAGACTGAGTCCTCCCTTCCTTCGGCGCCCCGTGATGATGTCATGCATCCTCTGGATGTGGAATTGGGAAGGAGCGGTGGACAATTCAATGAAGTTTTCAACTTCTCCAGGTGGTGTTGGTACTGTATCTTTATTTAATTTCTGGATTTGTCCAGGCAGTGTCGTAACTTTATTTAATTCATTTAATTTTGGATTTGTAAAGGCAGTGTTCGTTAATTTCCGCAGAATTTAATTTAAACAGAAGAATTGAGCTTAACAACAGTTCCGACACTAAAGATACCAAAAAGTCAGTGATGTCTCCTGGTGGTGGTTGGTACGACTGGCACGATGCGCCAACATATTTGTAAAAATGTAGAATGTAAAAACGTTTCTTGTGCTCTCAGGACAGGACGTCATGAATGCTGATTCATTTAGATCTTTATCCCTCGGCCGACGAAGTCATCGGAGCCAGGATGTTTTCGGGTTTTCCGTCTGGCTTTTCAGCCATCCATGATAGGATTTCATGACCCTGATAACTTAAGAACAGCTGAACGGATCGAAGTCAAACTTGGAACAAGTTTGTATAATGATATAAAGATAAACTGATTAGATTATGGGGTCAATAGGTTAAAGGCCAGCGGTGCAATTAGCCAAACATTCTGTTACTGCTCTAACTTGTGTACTATGGATGGGATTTTGACCAAACTTGGTGTAAGTGGAAATTGTTTCGGTTTTGGAAATAAACCCCCAAGTACAGCAGAGACACGGAGGTTCCCAGAATGAGTTATGTCATTAATTAGATTCGTTGGTCCGATTACCCTTCCTGTGTCTTAGAGGTTTGAGGGATATATGCGTTGTGTCGGTTAAGCTCGGACCTCCTCTTCTTGACAAGTTCTCCAGATACTGCTCTGTCACAGAATAAATTATTGAGTTTAAGTGAGAAAAACCTTGAAATGTATTCTGAAAGAGTACATGGAAAAACACACAAGTAAACTTTCTGAAAAACACGAGCATGAATTTTTTTTAACAGCATCAGCAAATTGGGCTGTTTCATTTCAATTGTAAAAAATTAATCAATTTTCCACTATTTTTTTTCTAAATTTGGTAGAATATTTCCCAATGAGGCTAAAAATGTTTTGGTCTGTATATGCCACATCAGTCTCTTGAAAGTTGGGGTTTGTTCTAACTGTTCACTTTCGCTGGGGTCAAGCTCAGCTGTCAGAAAGACTTCAAAGCCAAGGCTACGGTGTGTAATATATTTGGATCCATTATTGATTCATTCTATTTTTGACTCTTGAGTGACTCGAGGGTTAAAAATTATTATATCAAGTCACAGACGAATCAAACTTTACATTATTTTATGCATCGAACAAGAAAATAAAAATCTACAAACCAATCTGTCTGGTGGAGTCTGTCAGTGTGAACTGCCAGGCCATCAGTCCTGCCACTTGTACACGAAATAGGCCGTTTTCTGGCACTTGCAAGTGGCTCAAATTTATATGGCTCAGGGCCAGAAACTCCATAGTATAAATTCCCATCATCCTCAGACTCTTCCTCAGCAATATCGGAATGAAAACACTCAATTTCATCGCCGCTGAAATCACTCTCTGATTCGCATCTCGCCATTGTTCACATGCTGTTTCCGAATGTTCACGAAGTTTTCGGAGAACGTGACGTCATAGCATCTTCGGTAAATTCCGGTCTGTTTTTCGATCACTGATAAAAGTTTTGACTGAAAAGTTAATTTTAGCATATTTTGAGTTTCAAATGTAAGAAAATAAAGGCCCAACGATTATTAATGTGATGACAACTTTCGAATCACGCAAAGTCATCAGCGACCCAAAAGCTGCTCTTCAAACGAACACAATCTTGAAATCTTTGGAAAATATATTTTTAAGAGGATGAGATCCTTGACCGAGGAGCACAAAAATATTTTGGGAGAATAACAAGTCAGATAATCCTTTTTTTTAATCAGACTATTTTCACCGCCATTATGTATATGAGATACCCCCACCCCACCCCCCCTTCCCCGTCTATTTGCATGACCTCATGGGTGCACAACTCGATTGGTGATGCGTACATATGATTTTCATCACACATTATTCTGGTGTTCAAGATGCTGATTTGCCAAGCTTTTAACTGTTTCAATCGCCAGGGTAAACAAATTACATGTATTCCACAACTGCAGGAAGATGGTGGATGTGGGGGTTATCCAATATTATATACGAGCAGAGCCTACCCCTCACTTCGCTGATGGACCATTTCGTCACACATTGTGCCAAACATTTTGGGCAACGAGAAGGAAAGGAAGACAAATTTACCCTGCATGGAATGCTTTAACCCCTACTCCCCACCTCCTCTGCCCGTCATGTCCCATCTCACCCCCTCTTTTTCCCCCGTTCGCCCTGATGTCTTTTCTTGCAAGAAATGTCTCACACATGATGACAAGCCTTGATAGGCCTTTCCTTTTTTTCTGGGAGGGGGTGGGGAAGGAGAAGGGAAGGGGAACAAATTTACCTGTGCGAAGAGTGCTTTAACCTCAGCGTTGTCCCGGTAAAAAAAGGAAATTGTAACAACCTCTGCCACGACCATCACGAAGTGCTATGTGGTACAAATTTACATTGATAATCAAGCCCCCTCTCTGACCCCCGAGTGAGACCTAATCCCCACACAAAGTTGCATTTGTAACTTTTAAGATTTGGTGTGCATAAGAAAGAGAGAGAGAGAGGAGAGAGAGAGAAGAGAGAGGAGAGAGAAGAGAGAGAGAGAGAGACAAAGAGACAAAGAGACAAGAGACAGAGATCCAAGTCCAAGTGTCCAGGTCCAAGTGGTCTGAAGCTCTGAATGGTCAAGGATCTAATGTCTGAAGGATGTAAGGGGTCTGAATTATGTGAAGGTCTGAGGGGTCCAAAGGGACTTCAGTGGTGTAAAGGTCAAAATGTTCTCGGGGTCAAAATTGTATAAAAGGTCTCAAGGGTGAAAGGGATTTAAAGCTCTCTGAAGTGTAAAAAAACTGGTCTTAAAGCTTAAGATTGTCTTAATTATCATAAAGGTAAAAGGCGTCTTTTAGGTCTTGGGTTCATTGGGATTTTTTGGGTCATCAGGATCTTTTGGGTATTTTGGGTCATCTGGATCTTCAGGGTCTTTTATGTCCTCTGGAGTCTTTTGAGTCTTCTGGGTCAAATGGGTTGTGGTGGAAAATTTAAAGCCTCAATCAAGTTACACCAGTCACAGTGAGAGTTCAATCATTTGTTAACATGTGCGCATGGAGAGAGACAATCAATGCAAAGTTTTATCTCTCTGGCTTGATGTTTCAACCAGAGTTTCTTATCGAGGGAAGAGTAAATAGGGAGGTGGCCGGCTCATGTGCAAGCGAGTTGACCAACACCAGGTGGACACATTCTGATGAGACAAACAGAACTTTTCCAAGGATGTGGCATTGCCTTCGGGAAAACAACAGATGTGTTATCCAGTCAGTTAAACAAGATTATGTTTCAGCATATTGAAACAAATTCCTTGGGTTTGACCTCGGGAACTTTCAACCTTTATCAGGCATTTTCAGTGCTTCACAGCCCTCCATCTCCACGACTCTTCCATAATGCATGCTTCATTCCATCAAAATAATGCCATGTTTTCCAGAAACCTTGATGTTGTGCGATATCATGTGATCCCTCAAGTTTTACACCCTTGCAAAATGTTATTCAGCATATTATATGCATTCATTCATAAAAATAAAGCATTCTCATGCCTCACTGGCATTGAGCAAAGGCAGCTGTCTTCAGACAGGGTTTTATTTCATTTAACTTGCCAAACAAGTGGAATGGAAGAAAAGATTATATTTGTTATGCAGTAAAGGAGCACACCATCATCATCATCGTTCCACGTACTTTTCCATGCTTGCATGTGTCAGCCGTAGTTCACCTAATGGCTGCTTTCCAGGTTGCATGATCCCTCGCCCTCTTGTTCGGCCTGAAACTCAATGATCATCTCTCAGCAACACATCCCATGTTTTCATCGGACGGCCTCTCTATAAAACTACCATCACTCGGGACGGCCTCAGCAACACTATATCTATCCATTATAAAACTACCATCAGTATGCGCTGATCCATTATCAAGTATATATTTTAAAATCTGAGTTGTATATGCACACTGAGAGTTGTGTTGATAAGAACGAAATATTTTAAGATAATTTTTACACTTCCACAGGGTCGTTTGAGTCCTTCAAGGTCTTTTGTGTCTTTTGGGTCTTTGAAATCCTCCGTGTCTTCTGGGTCTTCAATCAGGATCTTCAACGGTCAAAGGGTTCTCAGTAGTCTGAAGGATCGAAAGGTACATTCCAATCGTGCGTAATTAATGGACATGTGTGAAGTCAGGGTACAAATGACATTCAAACAGCACGTAATTAATAGGAGACATAAAATCAGACAGCTTCACGGCTGCACGATGTTTTTAGGTTTTTATGCAGTATTCATGTGGATCGGCTGGCTGTGCTCGCTTCACCAAACATCCTTACAGAGATTTATGTTAAACTTTTGCTGTGTTGTCAAGATATACACCAATCATAATACAAACATTTCTTTTGCACAAATATATTTGTAATATCGGTAACATTATATTTATTTGTAATTTGAAATATAAGAAGGTCCAATTGGTCTATACCTCAAAATGGTCAAGGGTCTCAGCTGTCTCATCTTTCTGAAGGCTGCATGGGGTCAAAATGGTGGTCAGGTCGAAGGGGTTTAAAGGGACTTAAGGAGTGAAAAGGTCTTTCGGTGCTCGGGGGTCTAAAGGGTGTAAAAGGTCGAAAGGATGAAGGGATCTCAAGGAGTCGAAAGTGTCGTAAAGGTGAAAGGGGTTGAAAGGGTCTTAAAACTCCTTTCGACCCGTTTTACGCCTTTTACCTTTTTGACGGTCAAAATGGTCTTCGGGGTCTTGTGGGTTATCAAGGTATTTTGGGTCCTCGGTGACTTTTGTGTCCTCAGGGTTCTTGGGGTATTTTGGGTCTTCACACAGTCGAAAGGGTCAGGTCAGGTCAGGTATGGGAGCATATGCCAGAACAGCGCGTCGCTGCGTCCACTTTCCGCCGGTACTCCAGGGGCCTCCGTCTGGCCATCCCCCGAGCATATGCCAGGCCCATCCCCATCTCCTTGAGATGATGGTCAACCTGCTGCAACCACGAGGAACGTGGTCGGCCCACTGGCCTCCTCCACTCACGAGACTCCCCGCTGAGAGAATCTGTTGAGCTGGATCAGCGTCAGGAAAACGAGCCACATGTCCATACAGCCACAACTGATGCTCACGGACTATGCAGGTAACAAATCTCATCCGAGTCTCTCTCAGCAACCGCTCGTTGTACACAAAATCCGACCAGCGATAGCCAAGGATTTTCCGAAGAGACCCGGTACCAAAGGAATTAAGTCTCCGTCTCAGATCCTTGGTCAGAGTCCAAGTCGCGCATCCATAGAGCAAGACTGGAAGTACCAAGGACCTGAAGACTCGGACTTTGTTCCTCCCGCACAGGTACTGGCAGCGCCACACCCCATGATCCAGTGAATCCATGACTCCCCAGGCCCGAACCAGACGTCTATTGACCTCTGACTCACAGCCAGCAGAGACATGAATATCACTGCCAAGGGAAGTGAATCTCTCCACAACCTCAACATCCTCACCACAAACAGACACAGACAGGACAGCAGCATCCAAGATGTCACCGAAAGCCTGGAGCTTAGCTTTGACCCAAGAAACCCATAATCCCAGCGGCTCTGACCCCTCATTCAGCACCTCGAGGGCCCCCAAAAGGTTAGCTAAAGTCTCCGCAAAGATGACTGCATCATCTGCAAAATCAAGGTCCGAGATCTTGACATTCCCAAACAATGCACAGCAGCTTGATCTCTCTGACATCCTCCCTAAAATCCAGTCCATACAAGTGCTGAAAAGTGTGGGGGCAAGTACACACCCCTGACGAACTCCAGTAACAACTGGACATAAGTCAGAGATGGTACCACCACACTTCACAGCACTCTCAGTACCAGAGTAGAGTTCAGACATCAGATCGATCAGCTTTGGTGGCACCCCCCGAAGACCAAGAATCCTCCAGAGGACATCCCGATTCACTGAATCGAACGCTTCACAGAGATCAACATACGCTGCAAGCAGCCCCTGCCGAAACTCTCATCTGCGTTCGGTGATGACACGAAGAGCAAGTATACGGTCAATCGTTAACCTCTTTGGTGTAAAGCCTGACTGCTCTGGACGCGGGTGCTCAAGCAGATGGTGGCGAACCCTATCAATAAGTATCTGAGCAAAGACCTTGCCCGGCACTGAGAGCAGCGTCACCCCTCGGTAGTTGGTGCAGTCTTGGCGATCACCCTTCCCTTTCCAGAGAGGAACAACAAGGCCCATCTTCCAATCAGTTGGGATGATGCCTGTGTTCCAGGCAGAGCACAAAACTGCATGCTACGACACGAGTGCAGCATTTCCACCAGCCTTGAGAAGTTCAGCATGGATGCCACAGATCCCAGGAGCTTTGCCCCGTTTCAACCGGTTCACCGCAGCCCGTGTTTCCACAAGCGAAGGTGGACCACAGTTGATTTGAGGGTCAGCAACAGGGATTGTAACACCCTTGACGTCCAACTCGACAGCTGGGGGGATCAGCCCGGAACAACCGCTCAAAGTAACCGGCCCAGCGGGCCTTCACTTCAGACTCCTCTGTCAAGAGCCTACCACTCTCTGCTCGAACTGCAGTGCTCCGAGGGATGGGCTTAGATGAACGCAATGCGCGAATTCCCCTGTAAGCGGGACGAGAATTACCTGTCCACAGGTGATGCTCTACCCCTCACAGATTCCTCGCACATAGGCCTCCTTGTCCACCCTCAGTGCACGTACAGTTTTACGCCTCAGCTCCCTGAACAGCTCAGCTCTGCCATTCGGCCTGGCCCTGCGACTCTGGTCAATGGTATCCAGTGTCCCTTGAGAGACAAAATTCTTCTTTGCCCTGCGGTGAGTTCCAAGACATCCACCGACAACATCAAGGAAGGTGGTCTTGAAGGCGCTCCACAACTCTTCAGGACACACCAAAGCACCCAGAGCCCCCAAGTGTCCACTCAGCATGTTTGCAAACTCCTCAGCAACTCTCTCATCCCTGAGCTTGCCAACATCCAGCCAAGGCTGGGATGGTACCATTCTCCAGGATTTAAGGTGCAGCTTTAGAGTTGCGACAACAAGCCTGTGGTCAGTATTGAGGAACTGAGCACTCCGGTAGACCCTGCAGTTCTGGATCATCCTCCAGCGACCGTCAATGAGGACATGGTCAATCTCCTTTGCCCCACCGCCAGCATTGGAATACCAAGTCCAGCGATGAGCTTGTGGGTGCTGAAACCATGAACCAGCCACCCTAAGTCAATGACTTCTTGCAAAGTCAAGGAACTTAGTGCTATTCTGGTTCATAGTTCCTGACCCATGGGGACCACCACACATCTCATAACCATCCCTATCAGTTCCAGTCGATGCATTGAAATCCCCCAAGACGAGAAGTATATCTCGTCTGAGGCACTGATCAACCACAGACTCGAGTGTGGCATAGAATGCATCCTTCACGGTGAGATCACTCGCCTCAGTCGGAGCATAAACAGAGACCAGGGAAATGACACCGAAGGAGTGACGAATCCTTAGTCTCATAATACGCTCGTTGACTGGTGTTACCTCAATTATCATTGAAGTCAGCTTATTGGACACAGCTACAGCAATCCTTGAGTATGGTAACCATCAGAGCGACCAGACCAATAGTAGGTGTAACCACCCACCATTATCTCGCCGCAATCTGGTCTCCGAACCTCAGAGAGAGCTGCAATCCCGATGTCCAAACGCTTGAGCTCAGATGATAACAGAGACAGGTGATCATCCTCTCTTAGGGATAGGACATACCAGGCACCCACCCGAAGGGACCGCCTCAGGTTAAGCCAAGGAGACCGCCGTCTGGTGGACGACACCTCAGCAACACTCCGACACACACTCCCGCAATCTGACCCAGGGATGTTACCCCGTGCTTTCCCTCCTATCACAAAGATTGGGGGTCCCGAAGGCTTTGCCCCAATCCCGTCATCCGGTGAGCTGCCCTGTGCGAAGGGAAGCTGCACAGGAGGTACTCCCACGGAGTGGGTTTTCAGATTTTTTTGCGTTTTTGTGTTTTGCGGAATGAAGGGTTTTACGGTGGCCGGAGTGCAAATCCTGCCACCAACCTCCTAATAAAAAGTAACCCAACTGCAGGAGGACGTCCGCAGACACAGTTGGGCACTAGATATGGATGGCCGTTGGCTCACAAGGAGCTCCTCCGCCCTTCCGCTCCGCACTCCGAAGGGGTCTCAGCAGTCCAAAGGTACAAAACGGACATTCCAATGGTATGTAATTAATAGATTTATATGTGTGAAGTCAGGGTGCAACAGACGTTCAAACAGTACATAATTAATAGACATAGTCACACTGCTTCACCATGGCGGGTACATTCAATTGTACGTCATTAATTAGCGTACATGGAGTCTGCAACTGATGTTCAAACAGCACGTAATTCATCGTGTTTTCATCAAAATCATATGTCTAGTTTCACAGAAGAATTTGCATAAAACTCTTCATGAAACAAAAACATTTCTCCAGCGATTTATTCCCACTCAAGGTTTAATTACAATTCCACAAACTTGTCGTCGTTGTTATGAAACTGCACAAGAATATGTTGTCCAAAACACAACAACCCCAACACCGTGTTGTGGGAATGATGCTTTAGGGTTAATGAAACTGCTTGGTTTAGTTCACTTATCTCCTTAACATTGTTTGAGAATAAACATCATGTGATTAACTGTGAGGTTAGATATGCATCGCTATAACATGGAGACAGATGTTTGTTTTCCCGGCCCTAATGTTGTGGAAACCCCCAATTATAACCTCTGTGTTTTTATGTTATTTTCATCTGTTCTCATTTCAACACACATACACAAGAGCCTTGCATTCAAGACGGGGGAGAATGTGCAACAAACCTGCATTGTGAAACCGGCAATTAGTTTCGGTGCTTCCTCGGGTAAATTCCACGGTCCCTTCGAGCATTGTAACGTGGCAAACAGGCCCGGGAAGTTACTTGGGGCTTTGAACATACCTGGCGGTAGCGGTCATTTTGACCCATCCGCTGAATTTGAACCGGGAAGATTGAATGGGCCGTGGCTTTTACAACTGGACCAATAAATTATATTGTTGCACGGATGCGGTTAGGGATTAAGCGAAAACCACGTGGCATAGTTACTTCACTTTTAGATGTTCATCATCAGGCGTACAGTATTTGTGTACGAGGATCATAACGTATCGATGCTCCAGTTCTAATCCTTGAAGTGGATTCCCTTCGTAATCTGTTTACATGAGCATTACTTTCTTTTTTCTTTACTTGCATGTGCTTTTGACCTGATGTCTGCACCAGAGAAATCAGAAGCTGAAATGGTGACCAGAAGTGGCGAGTCATGCCCCAAAGCTGCGAGTGGTGACCATAAGCAGTGAGGGGTGACCTGACGGTTCGAGTCCATGACCTATAAGAGTGGAGACAATTCATAAGAAGCTCCATCTGCCAGGCAGCATGATTGAATAATAAGGAAAACGAAGTGTGCCGAAGTAATGCCTCCTCAAGTAATATCTCACCATGTCCAGTTTCATGGGGGTTTTGTCCTCTTTGGTCCTCACTTCGTTATCCTCCAGTCGTGTTCTTGCATCACTTCGTGGGGTTAACAGAAAAGAAACGTCACAAAGGACAAGGTTGGAAAGTTCATGAACAATTATGAGAATACAACATGGTGGAGGTGGGATAGCTCGCTCAATTATCTGATCATCTTACAATGGATAAAAAGCTGAACATGAGGATGTGATCAAGCTTCGTTTGTTTTATTTAAAAGTGGTACCATACCAGAAGATGTTATTTCTTCCTTCTTGTCAATTCTTGTTGAGATGATTGAAGCTGAACTTCTAAATCAGAAACCATCTGCTTGGCTGCCTCAAGTTGTTGCTGCAAATATTGGTCTGAACTTGCCATACCCTGCTGGACACTGCAAGATCCAGGAAAATAACTCCAGTTAGGGCACAACATACATCAGAAGATACACAACTGCAAGTGTACATCCAAAAGAAGAACCATTTGCACAACAAACTGTGTGGATACCACAAGAGACAAGTGTGAGAGAAGATAGTCAGGACATCATTACCCCCATCGTACCATTCTAGAGACTGAGAGAGCTGTGCACTGTGTGCGTTGCCTTTCTCCAGTTCACACTCCGTCAAACCATGCTGCTTGTGGAGGAGTTGAAGCTTTTCCTCCACGATTGTTCGAGATACTTTTTCCATCTCGAATATAGTCTCGAGGTCCCGTAGCCGCACCTGAAATCAACAAACACCATGAAAGCAATCCACACTCTCAATCTGAAAACATTCACTTCAAATTCACCTTCACTGAATAAGACATTTCTTCTTTGAAACCTTTTCACAAAAAAACAACTCTTCCAAAATGTATTTTTACATTCCTTCCGCTTCCTTTTACTCCATCAGGAAAACCTAGTCATTCTTCTTCTTCATTAAAATCTCATCGTGTCCTCTTTGACAATGCTTATTTCCCAAAACCTCCCCCACTCCTGAAAGTTTCGTTCATGAAGCTTCCTCTTCCACTTGCCGCCAAATTTCCCTCCATGCCTTCAACCAAAAACATTTTAACCACAACTTAACCCATGAAGTCTGTCACAGGTTATCCAGTCTGGAAATCGTGAGGTGTCAATTTTGCAGAGGTTGTGGAGGAAATAATTTCTACTTCATGTCCATTAATAGTGTCAAACCACTTCATGTCAGGCCCATCCCCCCATCTGTTTCCCCCTTGTCCCATGCCTTCTAAACTTCCACCTCGTCCTGCGCCCTCTCAATTTCCCCACCCCCCACACACTTCTCCCGCCTCCCAGCAAGCTTTGGCCCTGCCCTTCCCTGCGTCGCCCCCTCCCCAAACCCTCCCACTCCCCACAACCTCCCGGCTTCCCCCTACCCCACACCTTCTCCTTGCTCCTTCACACATCCTGAAGTCCTGTCAGCAGCTCCTCCCGCGTGCCCAACTGTGTGGATCTCAAACATGCGTGGCCTCCACCCCATCTGACAGATCTCTCAATCCAGGCCGCTGCTGATAATTCGGACATCATCTGTTTAACATGATCCTTCCTCTCACAGGACGTCCCTCACTCCTTAAATCGTCCCTCTCTGGCTATTGCCTCCTCTGGTTTGATCGACATGAACCCCATCCTGGTGGTGGAGTTGCACTGCACGTCAGGAACTTCATTTCTCACTCTGTGTCCTGCTTTTTCACTTCCCAAACCCCAGGAGTACCTCTGGCTGTGACCTCCCCTCCGTTCCCACCTCACCATGCTGCTAACAGTGACCCCTCGTTACTCGTTATATACTTTTCGTTCGAAGCCCCTTCTTCTTTAAAAATGTGTAATCCCGACCGTCCCAATCTTATTCTCTCTCTCTCTCTCTCTCTCTCTCTCTCTCTCTCTCTCTCTCTCTCTCTCTCTCTCTCTCTCTCTCTCTCTCTCTCTCTCTCTCTCTCTCTCTCTCTCTCTCTCTCTCTCTCTCTCTCTCTCTCTCTGTCTCTCTCGACATGAACCAACATTTCCTCAATCATCCCAACTCTCTCTCTCTCTCTCTCTCTCTCTCTCTCTCTCTCTCTCTCTCTCTCTCTCTCTCTCTCTCTCTCTCTCTCTCTCTCTCTCTCTCTCTCTTCCTCATATGTGGTGATTGCAATTATCGGCATGCTGATTGGTTGGGTATTGGTACCTCTCTTAACACCAAGGCACTTCTGCAAAGAACTTCTTTGACTCCATGGGACGGACTGAATCTGTAAACTTTCCACACCCGGATTTCTCCCAATTGCAAATATTCCCTTCTGGATTTGGTGATCACCAACTTCCCCATCAATGTATCTTACTCGTAGTCTGTTCCAATTGGTTAATCTGATCTGACCATGTGCTTGTGAAGGTCAGAATCTCTCTGGCCATTCTCGGAGAACAGTATCAGTACCAGCAAGTCTGGCAGTTCACTCAGACAAACTGCCAGGGACTGCAAGCAGCCATCACACTTCAGGACTGCTCTCCTGTATCGACCACCCCTGATATTAATTCAGCCTGGGAATTCTTCCATAGAAGCCTTTCTCTCTCATACAAAGTCATCGCATCTCATCTTCAGTTATCTTACCTATCTTTCTGCTCTTGGTACTCTGAATCATGTGGTGAGGCAGTTGCCTGAAAACAACTTGCATTCTCCTTCTGGAAGGCATATCCAATTGTCGGCAACCTCAGATCATTCCACAAGACGTGTGTTTCTTGTATCTGCTCTGAGGAGATCCAGAAAACAACATCTGTCCATTCACAAGAATGAGCTATCAAAGTTGTCTCCCTCTTCTAAAACCTGTTGATGCCTTGTCAAATCTATCTCTGGTGTATGCTCGCCGCCCGTCAACAACTTCCCTCACCTCACATGGTCTCTCTCTCTCCCCCCACCATATCGCTCCCCCCCCCCAGCCACCCACCCGAAAGGACCATGCCGAAAACCCTCTCATTTACTTTCTTTCAACAATCCTCTCAAAGAGGTTCAGTCACTTCAACTCCTGGGTCTCACTCTCAGCCATGATCTCTCTTGGGCAAGCAACAATTCAAAGTTGGCCTCCTCCAAAGCCAGATATCTGAGCTTTCTCAGTCATGCAAAGTCCTTCCTTGGCACACCTGAGCTCCTATCCTCCGACAAGGCTTTCATCTACAGCTTAATGTCGTGGAAATCAAGTCTTTTAAGATCATCAGAATCTCTCAAAACTGTATGGGTCTTTCACTTGAAGGGTGAGTGGTGTCTCTTCTTCCAGCTAATTTCCAGTCATGCACCGTACCTTCTCCATGCTTTGTCCACCCCCCTCACCCCGCCAGGTATCTCACTTCCACTCATTTGTTCCTCTATTTTCCCCACCTGTGGAACTAACTTCAACACTCTTCAATCTCAATCTTCCCTCCAGGTCTTTAAGACAGCTGTTCACCACCATCTCAAATCATTCCCCATCTCAAACCATGATCTTTTCCACACCCATTAAACCACCTACACCCCTCCCAAAAAGTTGCTTCTTTCTCCATCTTGTCTATCCTTTGCATTCTCCCCTACCCCTTATCGCAAACTACATCTCTTGTTTGTCCGTTTCCATCTATTTTCTCCCTCCCCTGGCTGTTGGCATTTCCACCTTCTGCAGTTCCATTTCTAATGTTGTGTGCTGATCTGTTCTGTGTTCCAGCTCTTCCATGAGCCTCAACTATGTATTTAAAAAACGAGGGTTGAATATATTCCTCGACTCAGAGAGGACGCTTTCACCTCTGTCACATCGTCTTGTTTGAAGTTGATCATAGAATATCAACAATAAACAATTCCATTCCAGACACACCCCATAAACGTAATCTTACCATTGACGAGGACATAACTATTGTAAACTGAAGGACACAACTATTGTGAGATGTTCTGAACCATGAACAGAACTGAGTGTTTCGACTTCATCATGGGGTGTTGGGGAAAGTGATACCCGTGTGTGTATGCATGAAGAATCATTCCAGGCCAGTTCCCAATGACAATGTTGCATTTGTTGTTGTACCAGATTGTTTTGGGCATGACCCCACTTGATGGGAAATGGAAAAACAATCACATGAATGTAAATGTATTATTTAACTCACAAATATAAAGGAAACAACACTGAAACGAGTAAATTAACTCACCCGGACCATATCGGTTTCAATGTTGGATTTCATGTGCGATAAACGCTCGGTTTCCAAGTTCATCTCCAACTCCGTTATCCGAATTCCCGCTTCCTATACAAAACAAGAACAATACAGGAGCACATTAGCCACGTAAGGATTCATCACACCCCAAACATTGATGAAAGGCTTTTCATTGTCACATGATTCTCATTCATCATCAGGGTGATGGACACAACCTTGGATACAATGAATGTAAAATGTATTTTTGTTTTTTAGGTCTAGTCTCAAAGAGGAGCTGAATAGACAATGAACAGCAGGTTAACAAAGTACCAGAGGTATGGAGGGGATGGACATACACATGGAGGAAATGGGGAAGAAAACAAACACGAGTTACAATGGCCCGGAGAGTAATACAATGGGAAACAATCAGCTTGGGTTGAAGAGATCGTGGACGTGCATGGGTGAGACATGAGGTAGTCATGGGTAACATATTTGAAAGTAGAACAGCACTCAGTAGAGAACATTTGTCCACCAAGCTGAACAGTTTACATTTTGTATCCCACTGATAGGCCGGATCTGCTTACCTGAACCAAAATCGAATTGGCTTGTTTTCGTCACCGAACCAACTCATCCACGTTGTTTCGTCCGAATCTGTCAACTTTTTGAAATACCGTTCTTCATATCGTTTTTGGCCCAATCTCTCAATGGTGAAGAATCACCTCAAGATTAAAAAAAAATTCTGGTCTCCGGATACGGATTTTAAGCAAAATCAAATCACTTCTTCCTCATCACACAACCGACCTGTCCACCAAGTTTCGTCCAAATCTGCACATAACTTTTTGCGATGTCATGCTTCTTATAGTTCCGAGCCCCATCTCTCAATGGTGAAGAATCATTTTAAAATTTCAAGTCGCCGGATACAGATCTGGACCTTCACCAAAATCGAATCAATGCATCCTTGTCAAACACCCAAACTGCCCACCAAATTTCATCCGAATCCGTCCACAACTTTTTGAGATATCCTGTTCACAGACAGCCAAACAGACAGAGACAGAAAGGGGTGAAAACATAACCTCCATCGACCTTTGGTGGCGGAGGTAAAAAGGAAGTCGAGAAGATAGGAAAATGGACACAGGGAAATAAGGGAACCATGCCACCTGTGTGTATGTAATAAATAGATGTTCTCTTGTGACAAACACGAAACAAAGTTGATATGTTCATGAGCACCTGAACTGCCTCTTGAAATCGTGAATTATACAATTCACATTCTTTTGTTTTTTCTTCATTGGCAGTTTTCAGCACTTCAACCTGAAAATGAATCAAACGAGCAATATAAGGATTACAAACATCACTGTGGTGAGGAACCAACAATTTGACACATCGAGGACGTAAAACACATCACGACACAAAAATATTTCCCCAGCAATCAATTCCCACTCAAGGTTTAATTTCATTCTTCAAACTAATTGTGGATGTTGTTATTAAATTGGACAAGAATATATTGTTTAACATTCACAACAAAACACAACTCCAATGCTGGATTTTCAATCCCACGTATTTTGCGGACACCATAAATCGTGTTTCCAAATATCGTGAGTGTTGTCATGCTGAAGTGATGCAGTGCCCCCTTTAGGTCCGAGTAAGAATGTTAAATTTTATCAGCGTTCCAGCAATAACTTTGATTCCAATCCAATGCGTTGGGACCACACTCTGTGCAGAGCGTTGGTGCTGCCTCAGCATTCTCCTGGGCGATTGGGCACAATTCTGGATGGGTCGCCACTCCGACACAGCATACCAGCAGGCTGTCACTCATTTTGCCGACATCGGAAGGATGACAGGCATAGTCAACCCCACCTGGTGTTAATTCAACAGCAGAATGGGATCTGAACTCAGGACCCTCGGATCCCAAGAATAACTTGTAAACTCTTCGAAAAAGACACTGAAACCTTAATCATCCATCAACAAATGCTGACAGATGAATCTGACAGCTTAAAATCCTTTTGATGGCCCATTTAAACATTGATCCATCTCTCTCTCTCCATGCGAAACAACAGAGAGATCGTTTAAAGAAGGGTCCAGATTCAAACCCATGGTCAACAGCTCAAAAGTGAGTGTGCAAACTGTGCATATCTGCAGAATCCAAGATATCTTGCCACACTGGGCTGCCTCATTAACATGACGCCCTGTTGCTGATCGATAAATCTCCCTTACGCTTCCCTTTCCAATATCATGATGCGTTCCCATCTCCCCCCTTTTACAAATATTTTACACCATGGCTGGATATAAACTTCACAAAGATGAGAGAAGAGTCTATTGTATGTCTGCACAAGCTTAGAAATGAAAGGTTCATCAATCCAGCATGATCAAACCCACTTGAAAACCTTCCAGCTCTAATCGTATTCCTCGCCTCTTTCAGGCTCAGTACCCACCTGCCTTGAAGAATCTTCGAGATAGATCCGAAGATCAGACAGGGTCTGGTCGAAGCAGTCTCGGAGTTTTGTGCTGTCTTCAAGTAAATTCTCATCTCCAACTTTGTAACCTTTTTAGAATGAAAAAGACAAAAGTTTGTTTCGAGTGATGCGGGATATTCAGATCATGGAAGGTTTGCACAATGTTCCGTATCAATATTTATTTAGTGAGAGACCACGGAGTGATTGTGAGATTAGGATTGGTATTTATATTTTCATGGACCTGTGTGTGATAGAAGTACACAATTGTTGGACTGGTGATCAATATTTAAGATTATACGGTTGGAACACTGATAAATCAAGTCTCCACAAGACGCTGATTTCACAAACTACATTTATCTACCATATCGGAGAAACTATTCTGGTGAGGTCTGAAAAATATAATCAGAAACACTTCCAATTATCCTCAAGAACCAAACAAAGGCTGGGAAATTTAAACATTTAAATGTCGTTCGTATCACTTTTTACAAGATGAGGAAGTTTTCATGAAATTTCGAAGCACGTGCGCGTTCAGGGCAGGGACATAAACCCGTGCACGAACACACACTTTGTACTGCCTTCCTGCATTTACACGAATAATCAAAATAACTTATTCTCTTTAATGCCCACAACATCTCAGAAATACCACTCTGGAGGGGATGAAAATGCACTTAAGTGACACCAGCCTGGAAAGCCACTTGAAACGACTAACTGGAGAGTTCACATTACCCCTCGCAGTTTTCAACACAGTGTGTATCATTTAAATGAAATAATGATTTTAAAGATCGTTAAATATTTTTTTCCGGAAGTTTAGCTCGATGGAAGCAGTCTTATTCGCCACCTTAATTAACATGTCAAAGAACTGCACCACTAGAGGTTCTTGGGAGTGATAAGAAGGCGATTTGTCTTCCACAGTGTTTATGTATATAATTCAATTTAAATAAAATAAAGATTTCAAAAATCGTCCAACCGATGCATGACCATAGTTGAGGCAGTGTCTTATTGCACCACCATGTCCAACGCGTCACATCAGTTCTTCGTGCCAGTTGTGTGTGACCTCCTTTATGACGTACTTAAAAACAGTAAGTTTTCGGTTTGGAATGATTTATAATTTTGTTTCACTGCCAGGCAGACAGATAGAGTAGAAAAACAAAATCTCACCTCTCGGCGAATGTGCAATCAGGATGAATTCAGAGCCAAAGTACTGTTCATTAAAAGGCATGTTTGTTTTATGATTCATGTTCAAAATATAACATTTAATTTAAATCAAGTTGTTCCTCAATCATAAACTGACATTTGGGGACAGACAGACGAACGAACGGACATGAACGAATTGCTTAACCCCACTTTGTGCTTCACATACGTGGGGTAATAATTCCAAAATAATTGTGATGTTGAACATCATTCCTGCCCTTATAATGAACAGTCGAGTCATATTCAATACAATTTGACCATTAATGAAATATTATCCTCCCAATTTGAGAGAAACAAGAAAATTTGCTTCCTGCTTCATGGACAATAACTTTCAGCACAATTCCAAAGAATCTAAAGATAATGTTACTGCCCCTTTGAGCATTACAGACTATGAACTGACCGGTATTGTTATTGTGGAGAGGAAGGTGTGAAGACAGCAAGATAAACAATTCCTTCATGAACTCCTCATGTGTAGTTTCCAGACACTTCTTTTGTTCTTTAACCTGAAGCACAATATGCAACAACTGTAATCACATCCTGCATTAAAAAAACACAACTAATTTTGAAGGTGAACACAGCTCCACAAATATTCCAACCATGCTCAAATCACAGGACAAGAGGGTAACAACACAAACAAACATCCCCATCAGAGATGGGGAATCCCCCGCCATTGAAAAAGGTCATACATATTCCAGATAATGAGGGAGGTGAATTCGAAACAAGACACCATTTCTGTTTCGCGATAATGTCGTTTTTTTCAACATGGCTGCCTGGCGGACATATTGGATGTCCGAGCGGGCCGAAACCATGTTGGAAAAAGTTCCCAAGGGTGAGGAACGTAGTGACCAAAAATAATTGAAATCAGATAAGAGGTTTTTCCATTAATTACAAAAAACTTTTTTCAAGATGGCCGCCCCAGTCGGCCATCTTGAATCCGGCCACGCCCAAAATCAATGGGGTTGTTCCTTTTCAGGTCGTACATGTGTGACCCAAATTTCAAATCGATATGGCGAACAGTTTATGAGCTATCGCACTCACAGCTATAAATGTTGACGCCCAGCCAGACGGACGAACGGACGGACGACCCGGGTCGCGGCGGGGAATAAAAACAAACAACCTACGATCAATGGATGAGGTGTGTGTGTGTGTGTGTGTGTGTGTGTGTGTGTGTGTGTGTGTGTGTGTGTGTGTGTGTGTGTGTGTGTGTGTGTGTGTGTGTGTGTGTGTGTGTGTGTGTGTGTGTGTGTGTGTGTGTGTCCGTCCGATGCATACTTTTGTCAATTAATTACTTAAGTCTGTTCATTTACTGCACACAATTGAAATGTATCTTTCGACCCTTTGGACTGCTGAGACCCCTTCAAATACTGAAGACCCTTTTGAAGCCCCAAGACCCTTCAGAAGACCCAAAAGACTCCAAGGATCCAAAAGACCCCAAAACACCCCGTGGCCTAAAAGTCCCAAAAAGTCACCGAGGACCCAAAAGAACCTGATGACCCAAAAGACCCCAAGGACCAAAAAACCCAAATGAACCAAAAGACCCAAAGGATCCCAAACTCCATGAGGATCCAAAAATCCCAAAAAGTTCCCGAGGACCCAAATGACCCAGATGACCCAAAATACCCAAAAACCCCCAAAAGACCCTGAGGACCGAAAGGTCCAAAAAAGTCACCAAGAATCCAAAACTCCTCAAGAACCCAAAAGTCCCAAAAAGTCACTGAGGGCGTAAAAGTCCCCAACGACCGAAAAGTCCCAAAAATTCCCAAAAAGTCCTGAAGAACCAAAAGTTCCTGAGGACCCAAAAGTCCAAAAAGTCCCCGAGGACTCACAAAATCCCAAAAGTCCCCAATGACCCAAAAGCCCCAGAGGACCCAAAAGACGACGAAGACTGTAGATTCTTTTGACCCATTAAGATACGACTATACCACAAAAGATCCGTAAGAATTCTAATGTTTTAAATGCAGATAAAGGTAGATTTTAAGGCAGATAAAGCAGCTTCATACATTCAATGACCATGGCATGGCATTCTAATTACAATATGTTCTTACCATTGTGGGGGTAGATGGAGGAATTTAAGAGGAAAGATAAGATCGTATGGAGTTGTTTGGTCCGTGGACGTGTCGGAGACATCTCGATGTAATTAAGTAGGGAATCTGTGAGTTTAAGTGTTGCATGTCACCACACGGGGGGGGGGGGGGTGGTACGGTTTTAATTACATAGGGATTAAGTTCAAGTTCCCCCAGTATGTGAATACCCGTGACCGATTCCAACGTTTTTGCAGTTACAAGCGAGCCAAGCATGCCGAGCAGGCAGACGCCCCGCCTTCTCGGGTTTGGCGTGAGAAAACCACGCCCCGGAGGTTGAAGGTTGTTCGGTGTGACATCAGAGAGAGATGAGGAGGAACGCATGAGTGCGCAGTCAGGGAAGCACGCGGTCGAGAGAGAATGTAGCGAGGAGATGGCCTGTAAGAACAGGGCTCGACGGCTGGCTTTCCTTCGACGCATGAAGAAGACTGCACGATTCTCGTATTCATGCTGAGGTGAATTGGCTCACGTACTGAGCAAGCTGCAAGCCATTGACTGTTCGGCTGATCCATGAAGTGTGTATGTTTCTGAGGAGGGAAGGAGAGCATGCCTCGTGGCCTGATCACGGGGCCTCAGAAATCGTGTCATCGTGTGGGCAATCGTTGTAAACAGACCGGGTGCAAAAGAGGAACGTTCGGCAGATTCGCTTGTAAATAGAAGCTGCACGGGGTCTCTCAGCCCTGATGTTGATTACCATCACGAATTACCTGACGTACGGCTTGGCGCCATATTTTGGGCGCGTCTACATGTGAAGGATGAAGCGCCTCGATTCCAAGTTCCACAAAAGACCATCCCTGGGCCAAGCTAAGTGCCGGAATAAAGGAAGGATTTTCTTTCATTTTGTTTCCTCTTGTCTGTATTTAAGTCTGCGTGTAGAGGCACCTCAATTTTCGGTTTAATTTATCTCATGATTATTATTATTTCTGAATTATTGTCCTTTGTAAATATTTTCCTATTTTCATTAAATCCCGTGTTTATTGTAAGATGATGTGTCCATGTCGTTGTCGTGGGGTTTGAGTCTGAACCCCTTTGTGCATCCATCTGTGCCTCCATCGCTCTGCCATTGTGCCCTGCCCCTTCCGCACAGGTTGTAATCTCTGAGGATCAATGTGTCCGCCTCCGAAGGGAAACCACTCGGCCATCCGGGCTGGCGGTGTTAACCACCCGTCACCACAAATTGGGTCGGGGATTAACCTAACCGCGCAGCACCACGACAATATATCACAAAAGCAATGATAATATTGCAAGAAAGCATATATTCATTAACACATAATATTTACAACAATAACAAGAAAAAGAGCAATCAGAGATTGCAGACCCTTGCCAGGACTTCTTTTGAGTGGTGTATTTTGTGTGGCATTTGTATACTGGTGTGTTACAAGATTAATAAGAGACATAATTAGAACTGCTACTTTATAACTGCTGGCAATGATGACCGGGTACCAAGACGTCCCACTTTGACGCAACCCCGCTTTGATTGGACACCTGACCCTGAACCATAATGTTTTTTATTATTATTCAATTGAATTTAGAATGGCATTAAAATAAATTCAATTCAAATCAAATGGAAGACCAAATCGGTGCAGTCCTGCATTGGAGTCATCAGAAGGCGTCCAAACAAGCAAAATGCAAAGATGAAGTCATCAGGAGGAACGTGGATAGGATTCACATTTCAGCTGCGACTCCTCCAGCCTCAAACCCATCCAGGAATAGCCAAGTGAGCCGATCAAGTTTGAATATAAAACATGTATTCCCCATCACTTCGAGATGATAATTGTGAAGTTTCACATTGCTTGATGAAGCGGTTCCAGAGAAAACGTCATTTCATAATTTTTTTCTCCCTTCCAATATAGTTGCCAAACCACGTGACCTATCAATTATTCCTGAACAAACTTGGACACCCAAACTTGAGGAACATTTGTGTGAAGCTTCCCTTCAATCTGTCCAGCCATTCTGGAGAAGAATATTTTTAAAGGTTTTCGGATTAATCCAACATGGCTGCCACACCACGTGACCTCTGACGTAATTATCATGAAAACATTCTCCATGAGTAGTCTCGCCGATGATGACAATTTTGTCTCAATCCGACAAGAGGTTGCGGAGAAAAACACAAGTTCTGTGCAGACAATCAATCAAACAAACAAACAAATGGACATAAATAAAATTCTCTCTCCATTGGAGAGGGTCATAAGAATTGTAGTGTTATCTGGCAATAATAATAACAAACAAACAAATAATCCCCACGTTGGCCCCAAGCACATCTGGGCTTAATGAAAGACAAGGTAATGTTCAAGCAGTACAGCAGGAGGGGACGCAACAAGACTGTGAAAAACTCATAAAAATTTGGTCCATCGGACCAAGGAGACCACAGGTGGTTAAAGGCTTCTTGTTGCTTTCAAATAGAAATATGACTATGATGATGACTATGATGATGAAATGACTATGATGATGATGACGATGACAATAACTATGATGATGAAAGAAACCAGTCCTGTTTGTATGTCACTGTATACGTAGGTAGTCTCATACACAGAATAATTATAATAAGATTCTTCAAAGATAACAACAGCCATTGTGGTGAGCGCTTCAAAAGAGTTCAAAATGGCAAAGACAGAATTGAAAACTCGATCAAAACTCAAACAATGATCGAATAAGGTGTGATGACATTATTAATGACGTGAACGAATCATTGCAATTACCAGTTTCAATGAAGCTTCACTTTCACACAATTCTTCCGTGGAAGAACGAAGTTGCGCTTCCAACTGAGAAACTCTATCTTGAGCTTCGATGAACTGCTCTTGGAGACGTTTCTCCAACTTCTCCATCTGTTCCTGTGCACTGCAAGATCCAGCACGTGTCTCCACATTAGGGAACAATGTTTTCACAAGATACATAATGGTAACTGAACAAGCAAAATAAAGATCATTTCCACGAGAAAACACAGAAACCAATTGAAGAAATGGAGAGAAGAGTTAAAATGGGCCTGGTGATGCGTACGTACCTTCTCAGAGACCGTGAAAGCTGATCACTTCGTGCTTTCTCCTCATTTAATGCACTCTGTATAAGGGCATGTTCCTTTACCAGGGATTTATTTTGTCCCTCTGCGATGAAGCGTGATGATTTTTCAATCTTCAACCGCAAATCAAGATTTTTTAGGCCAACCTGCCATCAACACACACAATTAGGGTCATCCCCACACTCAAACTGGAAAAGTATTGTTATGGCTGGGGGGTTGGGGCTCGACATGAGGGGAAACACTCAAGTTTCTTCTGAATACCTGGTCCTGAGGCCACTGACCAAGCAAAGTCTGTGGCGTGCTATCGCAAATCCTCACGATTCTCATCAAAAGCAAAGTTGAAAGATGGCAAAAGGTTCCACCAATAATGATCATAACTACCAAGTTTTGTGAATTTCTGCACAACCATTTCAGAGGAGATAGCGTGACGGACAGACAGATAGAGACAGACAGACGGAGCAGATTACAATATCCCCTCATTTTAATTTTTTCAAAAATCATGTGGATAATAAAGAAAAAGGTGTTTTACCTCAAACTTCCTCAGAATTGTACTTTGCAGGTCTGCGTTCTCCTCAAACTGATCAGCCTCATGACGTATGAACTCGGAAAGGAGTGAGTCTTTTTCTTTAATCTTGTAGAGTTCAAGTGGGAGTTCATCAATGGTCTTCTCTTGTGGCTGTCACGGTATGAATGAAATCATCGGTTATCAACACCTTCAGGAACAAAGTGTTTTCTGCATGTTAAATCCAATAAACAGGAAAGTTATATTGAAGATTCAAGCAAAACATCACAACTTGGTCCTCAAAATGTGATCCAAAAATAAGATGGTGTATATTTTGAGCACTTGGACTCCATTCCACCTTATGAAGCCCACAAACAGAGATTAAACTAACAGTTTATATGTTTTGCTTTCATGTCCCCTCAATGAGAGTTTTCAACCAAATCACCCAACCAATAAATATCTCTTCTATGATTCGTCCATCACATGTAATGGGTCACGTGAGCTGAAGGAGAAAGAAGAGGTTGCTTCGGCATGGATGTTGCAACCACATTGTTGAATAATTTAGACCTGAGCCACAATTAATATGTGGTCATCAAGTGTAAGAATTCAGAAGTTCATTTGTTCTTTTTTTGAAACATTCCAATGGATGTGGTTTCACATTGTATATGGTTAAACTCTGTGCCAAAAAGCCAAAACTGATTCCACAGAGGTCTCCACATTCAACGATGTCAAACTCATTCTGAACAAAGCAGTGATTAGAGAAGATGACCAGTGTGAGCAGTTGATCGTGATCTCTATTTACGGGAATGAGGAAATGGAACAAAGTCTTCCCAGGACTCAAAGTATTAACCTCAGCTTCGGTAAGGGATCACAGTTCACGGACCAAATTGTTCAACTTTATTGTTCTCAGACTTTTGCTCCGATGGCTCTTTTCAGGTTCGTCACCAAACCCTGGACTGCCTCCAATTGTAGTACGTTTGTGGTAATATTCCCAGGGATTTTCTTGATTTCTGCATTATTTAGATCAAAATCACTGGGTACTGAAACCTCAATTAACAATGCCTTCTTTTCCTTTTTGTATCTGAGAACTATGTATGGTTGCAGTGCTTTGTTTATAATGATCAGGCAGAATGGGATCATCAGGTTGTACGTGAGCATTATGTTCTTGTTTTCAATGATTGCTTTTGGTTTACATTTCCATGAGTTTTGAGGAGTTGGGATTTTGAAATTTCTGCAGATGTTCTGAGGCGTAACTCCACATACCCTGTTGTGCCTTTGTGTGTGCAGCTGCTCTGACATGAGGTTTTTGCATCTCGATAGGAGGTCATTCATGCTTGCTGTTTCTACCTTGCAGAACCTGCACTTGTCCGATTGGCTTCGTCCTGCCAATTTTTCAAAGACACTCGACGACCCGTGAACCCGTTGGGTTCCAGTTGTGACAGCGGATGATAAAAAATCATTTCAACAACAACAAAAAAATAGCTCCAGCGAACTATACCGCTGAGGTTGTTTGCATTGATCAAATACTCCCGAAGAGTACTTCACTGAATCGGGAATTGATTTTTTAATAATTTTTTTCGTTGCCCGATTAGAACGAAAATTGATACTGCACATGGCCGGCGAATGGTAAGGTGGCCCAAAAATTTTGTGCTATCGTGTACCGTTTTGGCTGTATTTCGGGAACATACATACAAGATGAGAGTTTTAGTAATATATGGATAGATTAGTGTTGCGTCCTTGGTCCTGGGCATATATAATGATTCGTTCTCCATCCCAATTGAGTTGACCTCTTCTTTTGTTCAAGATGCTGGTGTGTGTGTGTGTGTGTGTGTGTGTGTGTGTGTGTGTGTGTGTGTGTGTGTGTGTGTGTGTGTGTGTGTGTGTGTGTGTGTGTGTGTGTGTGTGTGTGTGTGTGTGTGTGTGTGTGTGTGTGTGTGTGTGTGTGTGTGAGAGAGAGAGAGATAATATTTGAAGATTATCAAGGTATGATATCTTTCAGAGGTAAATTAAGAGCAAGTGCAAGAATCAAATCAAAAGTTTCAATTTGTTTTGTGCTCAGTGTGTTTTAAGGTGAAAACTACAAATAAAGGGTAAGACACCTTCATTTGGAATGATATTCTGTCACGACGGACACAGAATAAGTCAACCAAAATGAATACTCTCACATCACGTGTAGACTCGTCCAGGTTTTTGATGTTGATAAAACCTGCTTGGCTAAATTGATGCAAAGGCATCTTGTTGCTTTGAGATCTCTCATCGATTAACAAGCACAAGCTGATTATATTTTGCTTCAGGTCCAGATCCAGATCCGGCCCATCAATGGGATACAAAAACTAAACTGTTCAGCCTGGCACAGGTATGTGCTCCACTGAATGCTGTTCTAGTTTCATGTGCAATACCTGGGAGGTGGCAGAATAGCCAAGAGGTATGCACATATCCCTCTGTCTGGCCATCCAGACTGGGTTTGAATCTCAGCTCAGCCACAAACAGTCTCGAAGGCAAGGTGATTCCCTTGGATGGACATTGGATTGGGCGTCCAGTCTGTCAACATTAGTTGGTGGACAATAAAGATCCCACAGTTTCCTTCACAAAGAGTCGGAGAGTAGGTGAGCTATCACCAGCACTTTGAACAAATTACAAATTCATGTCCTAACCTACAGAGAACGTTGCATCAGAGGCACAGCCAAACCCTCAGTCAATGATCCCACTCGCAGCCATCTGTAGCATACAAAAGAAGAAAAAGAAGGACAGTTGGCACTGCCTGCTCCTCAAAATTAAATGCAAACAATGGACAATGAGAATTTCCACCATGCTGCTCTGATATCACCACAAAGCAAGCGGTATGATCTTTTTGCAGATATGTTGTTGCATTATCATTTTGATCAAAAACACTGCATTTCATCGATGTTACTACCTCCTCATTCTGTCGTTTCAATCTTTGACAAAAAGAGCTGCAGGGAAATTAATTCAGCAAAACACAAAAATCACACAGGGCTGACAAAGACGCAGCCACAATGATCACGTGAGTGGACGACACAAAATCAAGCAAACTCACAAAATGTCCGAGCTGGAACAAAGTGTCACACGCTTTGCTATCACTGGCTGATTAAAATACAAGCCACTCAGTGATTGAAAACGACAACCTGTTGCCTTTTTGCATGATATATGGTGTCAACATCCCTCCCTCAGGCAGGGGTCAGTGGTTAAACAACTTGCACGATGATACGCGTCCAGATGAAAATTGCAGGTCGTCTCCCACACCATTGTCGGAGTGGGGGAGAGAAGTGGGAGATTAATTTTCAAGCCCTTTACCCGACACTGTGTACCACAAGCACGTGTGAAAAAATTGGTGAAAATCTACCACGAGCCGTTTTCAATTCTGTGCAGTTCAGACATACATAAATAATTAAATACAGAGAATTGCCAGCAGTTGGCCACAAGAACAGCCCGGAATGGTTACCACCAAAAACGTCAGCTTTTACATCCTTGCTTCCTACAGCGGTTAGCATACCTCGTTCAATGTTCTGTAGATTTTTTGCACTTCGCACAATAATATTAAAATGTTTCAAAATCATTCAACAACAACATCAAGTTCAATAACTTCCACCAAGTCTGTCGTTAAAAAACCCAATGAAGGAGTTCAGTCTCGAGGAACAGTATTTTGTCTTCACGTCTTTCAGGCACGAATTGCCTTGAGCCAGCAATTCCATCAAGTAAGATCTGCACCCCGAGAAGCCATTTCGTCCACAAGGAGGATGTTTTCAACATCTCATTTTTATATCACGAAAAAGATCAATAAAAAAGGATAATAAAAGAAAATAAACGATTTTTTTATCGTTGGAGTTTGTGTTGGATTTTCAAATCTGATCATGATCCTTTGGACAATTAAAATTATTACTCCACACTAAAATCATGTTACAAAACTCGTTTCAGGATCACTATTCTCATTTGGATCCGAGAATACGAATCACTCTCTTCACTCCTCATCTCAAAAGGCACCAACCTCTCAAAGCTTTAGTTTTACTCTGGATGTAACTCACCTCATGTTTACAGAGAAACTCACTGCATGGGCCGATCTCCTCCAGCTCAAGGGCCTGGCTCTGTATGAGCTTGGCCTGCCTCGAAATCTCTACCTCTTCTTCATCGATTTGATGTCGCAGTTTTGTAATGGTCACATCTTGTTCCTGCCACAACATTGTCAAACCATTCATGATGCACAACAAAGATGTGACCTGACATAAAATGGGGGTGTGCATTGGGAATTGGATGATGTACATTGTTCACAATCAGAATTTGTGCGTATGTTGTCTGCATACTTTCACAACATACATACATACATACATGGGCCACACATTCATGGATATGCAAGCATGGACAGGCATGATATACCTGCAAACATATACAAGTACACTTGAACTACAACAAACACGATTTTGATGAAACTTGACCACAACCTTCATCACTTGTGATGATCCAAAGTTTGTTCACATATTTTTTTAAATTGGGGTCAAAGAGGGTTTTTGCTGGGGGTGGATTTCCCCCAAAAATTGGTCTTTGCAATAACATTGGTTCATTGGTACATTTTTCCAATTCCGTCTGATGTTGATTTCCTCCTCAGAATCATTATTCCACCGGGTTAGCACCCTGGGGGTGTTGCCCCTATTTTTGGAATTCCATTCCATCACCTTTTTCCTTTTTTCACCTCTGCCACGAAAGGTGGAAGGAGGTTATGTTTTCACCCTGCCTGTCTGTCCATTTGTTTGTCTGTGTGCAGGACATCTCAAAAAGTTGTGCAAGGTTCCCCATGAAACTTGGTGGACAGGTTGGGAACGTGGCAAGGCCGAAATGATTAGAGTTTGGTGAAGTTCCAGATCTGGCGACGAGAATTTTAAAGTGATTCTTCAGCATTGAGAGATTGGGTTAAAAACGACATCTCAAAAATTTGTGGACGGATACAGACGAAACTTGGTGGATAAGTTGGGTGGTGAAAAGAACAAATTGATTCGATTTTGGTGAAGATCTGAATCAAGATTAGGACACGAGAATTTTTAATTTTTTAAGTCATTCTTCAACATTGGGAGGGAGGGCCAAAAATGATGCATCACATTATATTTAAAAAGTGTATTGGGCCCAATATGTTCTCATGGATCAGGCATTGCATGGTGGAGGTGTGTGCTCCACCGAGTGCCCTTCTGGATTTTTCTTGTTTTTCTCCGATTTTTGTTTGTGGCAGGAGTAAATAAGTATGGATGGTGGTGTAAATAGTATCATGTGGTAAAATGTGGTTCACTTGTCATGTAAAAATCATGTGTTGAAACACTTCCGTTCATCCATGTATGATATTCCAATTAAAATGTGCATGAAACAATATCTGCATCACAGACGACACCGCAGGTCTATGTGGATGCTGTTGCATCACCAATGCATGATACAAAACGTGCAGCACGAGTTATAAAATATATACAGGAAGTGCTTTACAAAATCAGTGTTAAAACACACACACAAACACAGCAGAGCTTATGATGAATTCGGTGTGAAGTGTGTTGCTACTCAAACAGGTGAGTGACGAAGTGGCTGAGTGACCAAGTGGCTGAGTCCATCACCAAACTCATTTGAATCCCTACATAGGACTCCAATCCATCTCTCACCTCTCAGCCTCAAGGCTTCAGTTTGACACTGGATGTAACTCACCTCGATGAAAGCACGAAGCTTACTGTGTGGGCCGATCTTCTCGAGCTCACTGGTCTGCCTTTGTATCATATTCGCCTGCCTTGAAATCATCATCTCTGCTTGATCAATTTGATCCTGCAGATTTGTTATGGTCGTATCGTGTTCCTGCCACAAAATTATCAAACCATCAGTTTCTCATGACTGAAACCAAAGACCACCCAGAGATAAACACTGCCCTGACACAAACACCATATGGAGACAAAGAGAGATAGAGAAAAAGAGGGAGAAAGAGGTGTGGGAGGGTGCAACACTGCATGAGGAGGAGGCAGAGTGAGAATGTGCAGAGAGAGAGAGAGAGGGGGGTGGACAGAGGGGAGTTTGCACAGAGAGAAAATGTTATGCTTTACGAACAAAAAGAAAACCACACACACACTCCATCTTGTCGTAACTGTCAACTGCACATCCTCATCGGGACACGAACTGCACCACGATCAACTGTAGGGTGCTTGGCAAGTGGCTTAAACACTCAAACAAGCACTCAAACAGAACACCTGGCTTGGCAAGTGATTACCAATTGCGTCGATAAACCCATGCACCCAGAAACGCCCAAGTAATGTCCAAATTGGATAAAGGTTTCTTAGAAGTCAGAATTGCTGCTAAGTTCGATTCCGGAACTTAAATTTTGTCATTCGGCTTCGTTTAACAGATTCTTGAGATTATGGCATGTGCTCTGATTCACATTCTGATTCCTCCCCTAACCCTGTCCTTTTATACAATGCACGAAACAAACATGCAAGCACACACGCCATTCAATAGGTAATTGATAATGAGCACACCACGTTGCTTTCCATGGCTCGGATCCACCACACCACTCCACTCCACACAATAGCACCCGTGCATCGCGTGCCATTGTTTTGTCAAATATGCGCACCAATTCCCAAATGGCACCTCACCTTACTTCACATCTCCCTCACCAAACCTCACCACTTTGACCACAAACGCCTCCCGCAGATGTGGAAAAAGATCCCTGCCCCCCTCATACCTCTGCATCGCAACAATTCGCCACTCTCTTTTGAGGAGCACCACACGACTCGGATTGTCCTCGGCACCGCACGATGCTTGAACACGAAACAGACGTCAATAGCCCGACCACATCTCACCGGGGACATCCCAGATGAGCATCTGGAATTGATACAACCCTCATCCAGTGGTGGCAGGGAAAGTCCGCTGTGACTGCACTCGACATTCAGACTGCACTCGGAGCACGTTCAGGGCCGGGGTGCCAGCTCAGAGAGCATGCCCTATGTTGAGTCAGGAGTTCCGACCCGTGGCCAAAGTGGGTGGGTATCTGAGACGGTTTCCGGTCCCGGAGCTTGGCAGGGTAGGATCGGGCCGCTGTGGCCCAATAGAGCAGGATTCGGGCCACAGCGCTTCGCTTTCCGCTCATCACCCCACCCTTCGCCCGGAACTCATAAAAGGGGGAGTGCGGAGCCATTAGACTCTCTTTGCTCTCTGCTCGGCACTTCACTGGCATCTTCGCTTCGTTCCCTGTCTCGCTATTGGTGTGTGATTGCCAGAACATGCTTCTTCTTTGAGAGCCTGATCAGGGGCGACTGCCGAGATTCCCTGCCATGCTGTTGATGTTCCGCTACCCCCGTGCAGCCAGAAGGACCAGTGCGGAGCGCACGTTGCCACGGCAAAGTAATTAAGCAGTAGATAACGTGCCACATCACGAGCTCAGGCGTAGCGTCCCACGAAGGTACACTCGACACATGCAAACCTTTACACAGCTTGGTTAGGGATCTTTGTGCTTACGCATCTATTCTCCCCTCTCTCTATCCACCTCTCCATCCCATCTTCTTTGGACACACAAACAACATCATTACTGACTCGCAATCCCATTTTCCTCTGGCACGACACCGCACCCCCCACATTGCACAACACCACACCTCAGACACAACCACTTCATCTGCAAGGAAATAAAAAGTTCTTCACTATATTTATTTTTCTTCATAATAAATTCCTTGTTGATGTTTCAACCTGTCTCTGATTGTCATTTGCTTCCATTGATCCAGCATTGACCAATCCAAGATCGAATGGAAGGTAATTTCCATAAAAATTAACCTGTCGTCCTCGGCATGCACCAGCAGTAAATGCTCGGCCACCTGACTTGTTCAAGCAACACACTGCACCACAAAGTTAATTGTGAACAGTGGCCCCAGGTCCGGTTCTTCTGAGGAGAAACGAGGATTAACCCCCTCATAATACACTCGGTACCCGTGGCCGTAACGATATTACACACAAACATGCAGATATTGTCCACAAATATTTCTTTTACACGAGAAGACCCGTGAACCCGTGTCTTTCATCACCCCACCATCCGTTGTATCAATTGGTGTATCATTTCCGCCCTTGAGCTATTTATTTTAGACGACGACCCTTGTCTTTCAATCCGGACAAATCTCACACTCTCACTATGTCTCTTCGAAAGGACCGGTTAGAACCCCCCCCCATCCACTTTCTCAACAATCCTCTGGAAGAAGTCCTTTCTTTCAAGCTTCTGGGTCTGACTATTTGCCATAACCTTTCCTGGGAAAGCCACATTTCAAACCTCGTCTCCAAAGCCAGTCGCCGACTGGGAATCCTCCGTCATGGAAAGTCCTTCCTCGGCCCACCTGAGCTCCTGACCACTTACAAAGCTTTCGTCCGCAGCCTGATGGAGTACTGCTCTCCCCTCTGGGCTGGTGCTCCTGCCTCCCACCTTTCTCGGCTTCACGCTGTGGAAACCAAGGCATTTCGGATCATTGGCATCTCCTACAATGAGGCTGAGTCTTTGGGCCTCTTACTCTCTCACCGCAGGTTGGTCGGTGGTCTTTCTGTCTTCTACCGTCTCCTCTCCAGCCTCGTCCCCCCCTCTCTCTCTGCGATTTGTCCACACCACATTTGCGCAGGGCGCTCAAGGTCCGCCAACCACCCCTTTCTGGTAAAACTACCAAAATCACGAATCACTGCTCACCGTCACTCTTTCATTCCTCTTTTTTCCCGCATTTGGAATAAACTCCCTCAATCTATTCAATCCCATTCTTCCCTACAGGCCTTCAAAACAGCTGTTCACCACCACCTCTTATCATCCCCCATCCAAATCTTCAACCTATATATATATATATAGATACACACAGTGGGGAGAACAAGTATTTGATACACTGCCGATTTTGCAGGTTTTCCCACTTACAAAGCACGTAGAGGTCTGTAATTTTTTATCATAGGTACACTTCAACTGTGAAAGACGGAATCGAAAATAATAATCTTGAAAATCACATTGTATGATTTTTAAATAATTAATTTGCATTTTATTGCATGAAATAAGCATTTGATACATCAGACAAACAGAATTTAATATTTGGAACAGAAACCTTTGTTTGCAATTTCAGAGATCTGACCTTTCCTGTAGTTCTTAACCAGGTTTGCACAGACTGCAGCAGGGATTTTGGCCCACTCCTGCATACAGATCTTCTCCAGATCCTTCAGGTTTTGGGGCTGTCGCTGGGCAACACAGACTTTCAGCTCCCTCCAAAGATTTTCTATTGGGTTCAGCTCTGTAGACTGGCGAGGCCACTCCAGGACCTTGAGATGCTTCTTACGGAGCCACTCCTGAGTTGCCCTGGCGGTGTGTTTCGGGTCGTTGTCATGCTGGAAGACCCAGCCACGCCCCATCGAAAATGCTCTTGTTGAGGGAAGGAGGTTGTTGGCCAAGATCTCGTGATACATGCCCCCATCCATCCTCCCCTCAATACGGTGCAGTCGTCCTGTCCCCTTTGCAGAAAAGCATCCCCAAATAATGATGTTTCCACCTCCATTGTTCACGGTTGGGATGGTGTTCTTGGGGTTGTACTCATCGTTCTTCTTCCTCCAAACACGGCGAGTGGAGTTTAAACCAAAAAGCTCTATTTTGGTCTCATCAGACCACATGACCTTCTCCCATTCCTCCTCTGGATCATCCAGATGGTCATTGGCAAACTTCAGACAGGCCTGGACATGCGCTGGCTTGAGCAGAGGGACCTTGCGTGCGCTGCAGGATTTTAATCCATGACGGCGTAGTGTGTAACTGATGGTTTATTTTGATACTGTGGTCCCAGCTCTCTTCAGGTCATTGACCAGGTCCTGCCCTGTAGTTCTGGGCTGATCCCTCACCTTTCTCATGATCATTGAGGCTCCACGAGGTGAGATCTTGCATGGAGCCCCAGACCGAGGGAGATTGACTGTTATCTTGAACTTCTTTCATTTTCTAATAATTGCACCAACAGTTGTTGCCTTCTCACCAAGCTGCTTGCCTATTGTCCTGTCGCCCATCCCATGCCTTGTGCAAGTCTACAATTTTCTCCCTGATGTCCATTGACAGCTCTCTGGTCTTGCCCATTGTGGAGAGGTTGGAGTTTGATTGATTGAATGTGCACAGCTGTCTTTTATGCAGATAACGAGTTCAAACAGTTGCAGTTAATACAGGAAATGAGTGGAGAATGGGAGGGCTTCTTAAAGACAAAACGAACAGGTCTGTGAGAGCCGGAATTCTTACTGGTTGGTAGGTGATCAAATACTTATTTCATGCAATAAAATGCAAATTAATTATTTTAAAATCATACAATGTGATTTTCAGGATTTTTGTTTTAGATTCCGTCTTTCACAGTGGAAGTGTACCGATGATAAAAATTACAGACCTCTACGTGCTTTGTAAGTGGGAAAACCTGCAAAATCGGCAGTGTATCAAATACTTGTTCTCCCCACTGTATAAAAAAAAGATATATATATATATATATATATATATATATATATATATATATATATATATATATATATATATATATACACACACACACACACACACACACACACACACACACACACATACACACACACACACACACACACACACACACACACACACACACACACACACACACACACACACACACACACACACAAACTGTATGATTTATGCAATATATCAACACAAAAGTGCAAACATTGACAATTATACATGCATAGGTACAATAATACAACAAGGATGATGTAGATGTGATTATGAAAATGCGTATGTTGACATGTTTACGTGTCCTGTATTTACATACAGAAACGATGCACAAATTGCATGCATAAATGAATGACGTGAAAACATCAAACAGCGTTGGTATACATAGGCGGAGGATATTCAAACAAATATGATAGATGTGCAAACATGGATGATGTACAAACATGGATGATGTACAAACATGGATGATGTACAAACATGGATGATGTGCAAACATGAATGATGTACATACACAGATAGCATCTTTCAAATGCTGATTTTCGTCAACGAGCTTCTTTTCCTTCTGTGAAGCGCGCTCAATGATGGTTCGATGCTTTTGCTCGAACTCTTCAAAAAGCTTGTTTCGCATCACCGCCATTTCCTCCTCATGCACACTCAGTGCATGTTCCAGCTCGTGCATCTTGTGCTTTAAATCAAAGCACTCCCCTGCATATCACCAGAAAAACAGCAAACATGATGAAGATGATCAAACCAAAAGTTTTTCTTCATTATCATTCGCATCGACAAACCACAATGCAAGCAATATATTTTGTGGTTTGTTTAAATCCATGTGTGTTGTCAGCTGTGAGATGACAGAGCCACATCCATGTTCTTTGAATGACAAGCGCAAATGAGAGCAGAAAGAGACGGGAGAAGCATGGTAAAAAGAGGTTGCTTTCCAACTCCTGTTTACTTTGCAATCAGGATGATCCATGGTGGAATGTAACAGTTTTCTCAATGTACGATATATTATGTGATTTAATTGATAACATACAAGCGACAAATCTGTGATAATATTGTTCCAGCCCTGCGAAATCGCCGCTCCCCACGAGGCAATGGCACACAACATAAAGCGGACCCGAGTCAGTTATTACTTCCGCCACTTAAGGTGGACGGAGGTTATTGTTTCACCTCTGCTTGTTTGTTTGTTTGTTTGTGAACAAAATATCTCAAAAAGTTGTGGACGGATTTGGACAAAATTTTGTGGAGCTTGGTTATGTGACAAGGATGAAATGATTAGATTTTGGTGAAGATCCGAATCGGGATCTGGATCTGAGAATTTTTCAAGTGATTCTTCACCATTGGGAGATAGGGCCAAAAACGATGTATTGCAGGACATGTCAATAAGTTTTGGATGGATTTAAACAAAATTTTGTGGAGCTTGGATATGTGACAAGGAAGAATTGATTTGATTTTGGTGAAGATTCGAATCAGGATCCGGATTCGATAATATTTTTCAGTGATTCTTCACCATTGAGTAATCGGGCTAAAACGACATATAGCACGGTATTTCAAAAAGTTATGAACGGATTCGGACAAAACTTGGTGGGTGACTTGGTTCGGTGATGAGAACGAGCCGATTAAATTTTAGTTCAGGTCCGAATCAAGATCCGGTCGATCAGTGGGATACAAAATGTAAACTAATCAGCCTGGCAGAGGTATGCGCTCCATTGAGTGTCCTTCTAGTTTCATGAGTATTCGTTTGAGATCAGCTGTTAGGGCTTATTATATGCCATTTAGCAGTGTCTGCAGATAAGTGAGTGAGTGATGTGTCAGTCTGTAAATACTTGTCACAATCGCTTGAACAAAACACACAGTTTTGATGAAACTTGGTCTCAAGGTTCATATCTGATGCCGAACAACGGTGTCTTGATCGGCTCAAAATCTAAGCTTATTATGGGGGTCCATGGGGAGAGAAAGAAACATTGAACCCCCCAAAATGGGTATTTGCAATCGTCTCCGAAACGACATACACAATTGAGATGAAAATTCATCACAATCTTCATCACCCAAGATGTACAAAAGTGTATCGGCCGCATCAAAATCTGCGATCATTGAAGGGTCTACGGTGGGGGGGGGGGGAGAGTCTTCCCCCTCCTTCCTAAAATAAGTATTTTATCTCTTTTCCGAAACTATACACCCAATTTCATTGAAACTTGCCCACAACCTTCATCGCCCGTGATGTACCAAAGTTTGTTCACGGCATAAAAAAAAAAAATCAGGGTCGAAAAAGGTCTGCGGGGGGGGGGAGGGGCGGTTGAAGTGAGTGACTGTGTTTCCAAATCCAGGTGACCTTCAGGACGCGCTGTCCTATTTTTGTGAATGTCACCAGTTTGTCATGTCTTTTCCTCTGTTGGTTCAGCGGAGGCCACACGTAGCGAAGCCAGAAAATTGTACCCCACTGATTGGCGATTGGCTGTTTGCCGGTGCGACCTTCGCAACTCCACTCGGCTGCACCTGATCAGGTAAGTTAACGCGAGTATGCATCGACGGCATGAGACCAATCCCCCCAGCCCCCCCCCAAGTCCTTTGGTGTGCCCGTGCACAAGTAAGGTTTCCACGGAAAGTAGTGACACCCTGTCAGGATTGGCGGTTCCATTCGGTGCTCATGGTTGATCAGCAATCCAATGGTGCATGGACTTATCTCTGCTCGATGGCCTCATCACCGGGAGTTCGGGAGATTGGCATTGGCCTGGCTGCTGCCACACCATGGATGGAACTGATAAATTACAACAATGTTATTTTTCTGCAAATTACAGAAAAAAACTAGAGGGGGAGCACTCGATAGAGTGCAAAACCTCCACCGCCAACACTGCTGGGTCACTTAAGTGAACCTGATATCCTATTCATTGTAGTTCAAAACGGATCAGACTCGACTGAACCACGATTGAATAAACTAACCTAGATCGACGCGCATGTAGAAATGCCAAAAACAAAAATCGAAATTTTTTTGAAAAAAAGGTGAAAAATTTTGTTGTTTTTTCTCTCACAAATTATTAATTTTTTTATTGGAAATCACTTAAAACATGTAGAAATGCAAAAACAAAAATTCAAATTTTTATCAAAATGGCCGCCATAGCGGCCATATTGGAATTTGGACCAAGTCCAAAATCTTATGCCATGATCCTTGGACAATACCAAATCCCCCCACCAAGTTTCGTCGAAATCCGTCCAGGACTTTTTCCGTAATACTGTTCACAAACAAACAAACAAACAAACAAACAAACAGACAGGGGTGAAAACAGTAACCTCCGTCCATCTTTGATGGCGGAGATTAAATATGATCATACATTTTCACATTTGCCATATATTGATGGACCACAATTTGTAAAAAAAAAAAAAAGTAACATTCTCACACTGTGCAGAAATTTCCTGAGGTGCGAGTAACCTTCATCGCTGAGCAACACTCGGCTGTGAACATCAAATGCTGCACAAGATTATATTTGCATTGCCCTGGAGGAGGCAACACATTTCTGGGCTGATCCTCACAGATCTCACATTTCACCCCTGAAAAATGAGGGAATCCAATACATTGAGGCTGATTGGTTATGACTCACCAAGAGGCTTCCGTGTAAAGCCTGTATCTCACTGGGCTGCGACAGTTCGCGACGAGTTGGAGACACAAAATTGCGATAAAATAGCAATAATTTTCACTTGGAATCACACTGAATTTATTTTTGCGTATGTCTCACGAATATCTCACATTTGCGTATGCCTCACGTCATTGGGAACAAATTGCGATATAATTACGAAACTCTCAGGGGTCCCAGGACAGATTATCATTTTTTTTCTCCAATCAGTCACAATTTAGTTTCATCGGTCGCCAATCCCTCAGAAAGTGGTCTCACATTTGTCGCACCTTCTGACTCATGGAAACTAAATTGAGACGGGTTCGAGACAAACGCGACGACTCTTAAACTTTTTTGAGAGAAAATTAGTCGCACGAATTTTTTGAACAAGTTCAAAAGTCAAGCGACATCAGAGCAACGTCCTGCGATTCACGCGAGGAAATTGAGAACCACCGCGAACGTTTCGAGGCATTTTGGAGAATCCCGTTCGCATTTTGTCGCGAGCTGTTCCAGCCCAGTGAGATACAGGCTAAAGGGCTGTTCTTCTCCCACCACAGACAGGTGGATATCCAAGCAGTTCTTTCCCCATAGATTTCTCAGTAACTTGTTCCTCACAAGCCCAAACAGGCTGCACTTGTTCTGCTTGTAACCGAACCTTGTCACCCTCACCTAATGCAAGGAAACTGCTCATCTCTACTCTTCCCCCCACCCCACCTCAAATCCCCCACTGGAGAATCTCCTCCCTGTGTTCGTCCAATCATGTTATTCTGTCCAATCTGTTAAATTGGCACCAATCACCATCTCGTTATTCCCTATTTGTATTCATGATCTTTTCTATTCCCACTGACTCGATTGTCCTGCTCTCCCTTCCTTCTTCGTATTGTTCGTTTTGAGTTGAGTTAACAAGCTGGTGAAAGGCAGTCATCAGCCATCGCTGGCCTTGCGCAGTGAGCTGTTTCAGCAAATTCCATTTTCCATCAATGTGAAGTATTGGGCTTACCTCCACCAAGTGGTCTGTTGTCTATCTCACCATAATCACAGGCTGCAATGTGGGTCAAGTTTCAGCAGGGCATGCAAGCATTAGAGCACCCAATACACTTCTGGAAACAGCTCAGGAGGCACCACTCCTTGCATGGTAAGCGGCAGCCAGTAGGGGTGGTCTAAATTAGCAGCATTTGCTGCAATCTACCAACAGGCTGTTTTCTTTTCTACTTGCTGAAGTAGATGAATGAACTTGCCAAGCATTGAAAAATGTGGGGACAGGAATACTCCACAATAAAGGGGAGGGACTTGTAATACTCTCTCCCACCTGGAGTGGTACTCCATGATACGTATTCACATTCATAATTTGCATTCCCCCCTCCCCTTCCTCAAAGACCACCGGCAAATATAAAAACACCCCGATGCACTAATTATGGTCATATTGATCCAATGCAGCAAGTCTGGATGAAATGAATTGGCCCAGAACTCTCGGAGGAGTAGCGCAACAAACAAACAAATATGCACACACACAAACAAACAACGATCCATGAATTATAGTGAAGATGCACATCGTGTACGGGTCTGGTGGAAACAGCGCCACCTTTGGTGGTAGCCGATATTATCTATCATCTTCATTATACAATGGGCCTTCTTAAAATTACAACATGGAGAATGATGTGCTGTGATCAATAAAATTTCTTTCAAAATGACAAAAATCATAATGTGCATTTCCAACAATGTTCCGCAGCACAATTCCCACCTCAGGTGGGCTGAGGAGGGTTCAACAGCCTGGAGGGAAACACTGCCCGCTCGTATTTACAAGATCCGGATTCAGGGCAGGACAGGACAGGACAGGACAGGACGGAGAAAGAACAAACTTAAGTTGTTTTGAGACTGCTTGTTTTGTCCACACCATTCGAGCATCACATCCATCTCAGTGGAACCCACCTTGCTGTTTATGCTCCATCTTTTGGTGTTCCACATCACACTCGGCATTCTGAGTTTTCTCAGCCTTCATGTTTTTGGTTTGAAGGATCAACTTGGACTTGAGGTTTTGACACAACCTCTCACTCTGTTGTAGTTTTTGTTCCAAACGCATGATATCCATATTAAGATCCATAACCTGCACCAGCACGTATCATAAGCATCAAAAACATGGAAACAAAATTGTCTTAATTTCCATAAAATGCAGATGGCGTCTGCACAGATGATTTTCACATCTTCGAGCAATAAGTACAGCTTCTAACTATCAATTAATTAGGATGAAACCACAATGGTGAATCTGTTCCCACGGGTTCAGGAAAAAAACAGAAAGGTAGACTGAAAAAAAAATTAAATATATATGTACCAAAAAAATTGTGTACTCGACATATGAAAAGAAAAGCTCTCTCTGTATACTCTACACATTATAATATAAAGCTCTTTCTGTCGACTGTACATATTATCATATAAAGCTCTGGCACTGATTGACTGACTGACTGATATTAAAGATTGCGACCTTCTGGGTGACGTAGAAAGCTGAAATTTTCATGCCGATGGACATCGAAGCCAGTACAGCAGAAAAAAAAAATTGCAGAATTGTCAAACAACATTCATAAATCCATCCAAATCCCTCGAGACCATACTCTGTACAGAGTGTTGGTGCTGCCAAAGCAGTCTCCTGTGATATTAGGCACAATCCCAGATGGATCACCACTCCAACACAGGATACTCAAATGGCTCAAACATCCCAGCAAGCAGGTACTCATTTGGCCAACGTTGAAAGGATAACAGGCTGAGTCAACCCCACCTGGTGTTAATTCATTTGCTGAGCATGATTTGAACTCAGGACCCTTGGATCCCAAGCCCACCACCCTCATCATTAAGCAAATACCAGGCATATTCATATCTGAAAATAAAAATAAATGAAAAGAAAAGAATGAAAGGAAAAAAAATGAAAAATCAAATTCAGGTGAGCAACCCATGACAATGGGGAAACGTGGTTCGTATTCTCACACATTGTGTATATACACACAGATATGTATACCTTTTTAGATATATGCACATAATTTTTTTAAGAAGAAGGCACTTCGAGCCAAAAGTGAAAATCTCAATCGACTCCACTAATTTGAGCAAAAATGCGAGAGCAGGCCCATTCTCAGGCAAAGTTTCACCGGCTTCATCACACATAATATATCGATTTTGTGCCTGATGTTGATTGTGTCTGATGAAGCTGGTGAAACGTTGCCTGAGACCGGGTCTGCTCTCGCATTTTTGCTTTGATACGCAAAGTCAAACTCGTTATATACTTTTGGTTCGAAGCCCCTTCTTCTTTAAAAATGTGTAATCCCAACCGCCCCAATCTTACTGTGTCTGTATCTGTCTGTCTGTCTGTCTGTCTGTCTGTCTGTCTGTCTGTCTGTCTGTCTCTCTCTCTCTCTCTCTCTCTCTCTCTCTCTCTCTCTCTCTCTCTCTCTCTCTCTCTCTCTCTCTCTCTCTCTCTCTCTCTATATATATATATATATATATATATATATATATATATATATATATATATATATATATATATATATATATATATATATATATATATATATATTGTTGTGGTTGACGAAATTCGCAAACCACCATTCAGGTCCCGTAGGTGAGATATCTCTGTAAGTATATGTGTAGTTAGCCCAAACCCGTTGTTTAGCGGGAATAAATGTCATTCATTCGGGCTGCGACCCTTTTAGATAGCCGTTTTTCTTTTACTATCTTTATTTTTGACCAACCGCCATTACTACCACCACAACCACCACCAACCGCATCTCGACAACCACAGCCACCTTCTCCAGAACCGCCTTCACAAACATCCACCTTCTCCACAACCGCTCACACAACAACCACCAACTGCAACGCCGCTTCACAACAACAACAACAACGCCAACAGCCACGACCTTTACCGTCACATCTCGCTCTCGCAACCATTGCATCACCGCCATGCCTGCGCCGCTTGTGGGCACCGATCCTGGACTCGTACAGGGCGCGCACCGAGCAGCGGGTGCAAAAAGCGGCCTTTCCGAGAAATCGGATCAAGAATGATTCACGCCCACTTTTCCTCCGTCCAATGGGCGAGCGTGGCTCTGCCCCCGAGCCGATCTTGATCCAAAAATCTGCATGTGGTTTCTCCTGTCGCACTATAAAGAGCCGAGCGCGGGGCGAATCGAGAAAGAGTTGAAGAGTTGTGGCAGCGGCGAAATCAGTCGAGAGAGTGTCTGTCGGGGTCCGGAGAGTCTGGAGAAGCCAAGGAGCTTTGTGGAGGTCTGCGCTCGTGTCAGAGTCGGGGAGCTGCGGAGAGGGGAGGCTGGGAAAGCGGTCGAGGTCGCAGTGGCGTCGCTCGTCGCGGGACCCAAGCCAGCCAGATATCCTCTTTCCCCCGAGCATCAACAACCCCCCCCTGTTTCCCCCCGTGCTGAGATAGTGTGAGAAGGGGGCCCCGTTCCCACCCCATTCCAGGCAGTGCCAGCGAAGCCCGCGGAGTCGGGGCGCCGCCGCCATTTTGCGGCTCATCACCAGACGGGTCGGCTCGACGCGGTCTCGGCCCCAGGCCCGTCTGTCCCCCTGGAGTTGAGGGTGGCCCCTTTTTCTTTTGCTTTGGAGTATATGTGTTGTCGGCGCCGTCTGTGAAGTAAAACTGTGTAAGTGTTGCCGTGTGCTCGCGTAGTCGGTAGTAGATCTGCATTGTGTTTCTCTTTTACATTTGCTTTTTGTGCATAATTGTTGTGTTACTTTTACATTTGCTTTTGGTGCATAATTGTTGTAATTGTATATGTGTGCTTTCCGTTTGCCGCGGAATAAATGTGCTTTATGTTGAACTGTTTCTCCCGTTTCGCTTCATCTTTTCTTTTATTGAATCTCCATCTTACTTCACGTAAAGGGTTGGTCGTGGGCTAAATACGCCCGATAATTAATCGGAACAGTCGAGGTTGACGATAACACCGCTCGGTTATCCCGATAGTACAGAACGGGTCGCTTAAAGTGGCCCGTGTCCGAAGTCAACCTGCGGCGAGGTGCGATCGCCCGGTCTACCCTCCGTGTGGGTACTTAGGTAGGTCGAATTTGGCCAACAACCCTATCCCACGCGGGGGGCCGATTGGCACGATCGTGGTGAGGCCGAAAGGCCCACCCGTGACTAGTTCCCGGCGTTAGTCCGAGAGGGTCACGACGGGATTGTCCGTCCGGTGGGCGACGTGCCGCGATTCGAGTTACGTGGCCGCTCGCACGCCGGCGGGCGCGAATTCGCAACACTGTTGTCAGGAGTGGGACACAAACCCATCCCCCTCCTCGCGGCACTGGTGTCGGAGAGCGGGAAAACGGGCTCTCCTGTCTCCAGCTAAATTCACGGGAATCGGTCCAGGGGTGAGAGGAGCGACCCCCGATTCCCTCCAAATTACGAGCGATTCAAATTAACCCTTTACGAGAAATAAGATGGCGTCTCAAGGCGAGCGGGAGCCGGGGGGATTAGAAATGGATTTAGAATGTGTAGAATCCATGGTCCAGGATGAAAACCCCGTGCAGGAAATGTTGGTTGTGCAGGAACACGAACTCCCCCAACTGAACCCAGAGCCCGAAATAGGTGCGGCGGCGGCCGCGGTGTATGACACCTCCCCTCCCCCTCTCCACCAAAACCCTTCCCCGATCCCTGCCGAAACGGCTCACCCAAACGCACCCGACATGACCCAGCTATTCACCATGCTGGCAAAGATGAATGCGGATGCGCAACAAATGAATGCGAACATGAACAAGCAAATGAATGAAGTGAAAACGAAAATGGATGCAAACACAAATGAAATGAAAAACGAAATAAAAGGCATGAACAAGCAAATGAACGGAATGAAAACTAATATGGAAACAAATGCGCAAGGAATGAAGGAAGAAATGAAAGAGCTGCGGGGTGACACGCAGAACATGGGGGGCATGCAGCCTGCATGCATGGCGTGCAGGCGGCAGGCGGGCATGAAGCCTGCAGGCGGGCATGAAGGCCGTTACCAGGGAGTTTAAAATGGCGACTCCACGTGTGGGAGCGAACGAGCTGGGAGGGAGTGCAACGGCTGTCGGGCCCGCGGTGGAGGCTGGTAAGGAGAAAATAATTCGGGGGACGTGTTGGGCGAGAAGAGTGACGGTGACCGAGAGGGAAAAACTAATTGGGGTGACGGAGACGTGCACGAGGGAGATAACAAGGGAAGAGACGGAAATAATAGTTGAGACAAGGGAGGTAAAGGGTGAAGAGGTGACTGAGTTGACAAAGACCCCGTGTGCGGAAGCGACCCCGTGTGTGAGTGGTGTGGTGGTAAGTGTGCAGAAGATCGTGCTTCCCAGCACGCCGTGTGTGGATGAGGCACCGCGAGCGAGTGCCCCCGCGTGTGTGAGTAGTATGGTTTGTGTGAGGGAAATGGCACGAGTGAGTGAAAGGCCGCGAGTGAGTGAAGCCACGTGTGCAAGGGTAATGGCATGCGTGAGTGAGCGGCCGAGTGTGAGAGAGACAGCGTGTGCAAGGTCGCTGTGTGTGAGGGAGATGTCGGTGGGCATGTGTGAACATGCAGCCGTGTCTCCCGGGGCGAATGTAATGGAGTGGAGTGTGAGCGTCGTAACACGCAGGTGTGCGTGGGTGGAATGGAGACTACGACGGCGACATGTGAGGGACAAAAGCCGGGTAGCGGCTGTAGCTGTTTCGGGGACCGGGGCCGGGTTCACCCAGCAGCGAGCGCGAGGTCCGTGCTGTGCAACGCACGAGGCCCCCACGTGCTCGCTTGCGAGAGTGAAGTCCCGGTCCGGAAACGCACGCGGTGGATTTGCCGATCCCGCGGACGGACAAAGTTTAGGCAGGATTATGGATTTGGACCGGACGGGTTCTCCACGCGATCGTGTGTGTTAAGCTCCAACGGGCAAAGCACATGTGTTCGCGTGGGGAACCCCTCGAGACGTGGGGCTTGTGTTTTTTTTTTATGCGCACGGTGACGTCATGGCTGCACGTGGGGTTGGAATCCGGCAGGAGGGGTATCCCTGCCGGATGGTACCGTCCAAGGAGGGACGAGGTACTCGTGCAGCTGCATGACGTCACGAGCAGGTGCAAAGTGCGCGAGCTGTGAGTTGCCGCGCTGGTGCTGCGCATGTGAAAAAAAAAGAAAAAAAAAGCAAGCCTCACTTTCGGGTGCACAGGATTCCCGGGCAAGGGGTGGAAGACCCCCTTACCAGGGCACAGGATGGAAACTAATTAGAGGGAAGGGTTAACTTAGCTAGACCGGCTCCATGGGGCAGGGGTAAGTCCTCATGGAGCCAGTGGAATGGATTAGTTAGAGGGATTGTAGCCATATTTAGGTTGGGAAAGTGATTTTTGGGACATCTGAGGACATGGACAGACTTGTGAGTGTGTAGAGGGGGCGTAGTTTAGCGACGTAGTGTTAAATGGAACGTGCTGTAGTTTAAGGGACGACGTGGGAGCACGAGTTAGTTAGGGGATGCAGATAGAAGGATGGCAAAATTCAGCGGTGTGTGTGTTGAAGAGTTGGTGAGTTGTGAGGTGGAGACATGTTGAGTGAGTGAGGCCAGCAGGTCTGTGTGTGTGGAGTGAATGGGGAATGCATGGTGCGATGAGTGATTGGGGGGAGGAGTGACTCCTGCCCAAGGGACCCCGGGGTCAGTATAAAGTAAGTTAGCTGGGTTAGTCAAATTGAAAAATGGAAGTCGTTTTGCTGTTGGTGGGATAGTAGGCTCGAAACCCGTTTGGAGGGGTGCAGGAGCCCTGTTGACGGGCTGGGAGCGTGGCTGCGAAAGGTGAGTATTGCTGAGTGGGTACCCCGGGCACCAGGCTAGTCGGCCGTGGTAGGCCAAGGGCCCATGGGGGGGCCGGGATAGCGTAGTGGGCACGGGTGCGCCCGCTTGGTGCGGGGGCCCGGGGCGCCGTTAGTCGCGTGGGCAGTGGTGTGGGCACGGGTGACCCTCGGAAAGGGGCCCGGGAAGCCAGCCTGCCACGTGTGCGTTTCAGGGGAGAGGCCATGGGGGGCACTCCCCGGTGTTTAGGGAGCTGGTAGGCTCGGAGGCAGTGTAGTGCCCGGGGGTGCCATCGCGGGAGATTCGGCAGAGGGTCGTGCCTGCCAAAGGGAGCCACGCGTCCCAGCCATGAGACCGTGTGAGGGCACGGAAAGAAAATTGGGGGGCGAGGCCCGAAATTGTAAGGACACCAACGCAGGCGACGGGAATCTGGGTTTATAGAACCAATAGTTTAAGCGAGAGGCGCTTGTTGAAAGCCCCGGGGTAGTTTAACAGTTAAATGGATAGGGTAGAATAGGAAGTGTACCCCTCCGCACCATCCATCCCCTCGCTCTCGTTGTGGGCCGCTGGACCCACTTTGTGTTATAGATCGCTGAAGTCTGGGGAGGCCATTCTGAGGCTTGAGTTGGGCCTCGACACAGGACGCTAGCTCTCCCTTATTCCCCTCCGGGAAGGGAACGTAGGGGTTGGGAGTAGGCTAGGTGACAGGATAGGTTAGCCAAACAAGGAAGATAAAGGGGGTTAGGGGACGAATTATAGTGGGGAAGTAAAAATAAAAACAACCAAAAAATAAGTTGGGGCTAAATTGGTTTTGGACAAATTAAGGGAGTGGGTATGGACAGTGACAGGCAAAGGCGATAGGTTGGGAGGGAGACCGTAGAGTAGGTCCGAGCCCGCCTTCCGAGTGGCCAGCACCACCGCACTCCCTCCACCAACCTCCACTGAACGGCGAAGGCTGGCCAGCTTCATCGGCAGCTGTTGTTTTGCTGCAAGGCCTGTGCCGGCTGGATCGGCTGCAGCTGCTGTGCTGCAAGGCCTGTACCGGCCGGATCGTCTGCAGCTGTTTTCTGCAAGGCCTGTGCCGGCCAGTTCATCTGCCGGCTGTGTTTGCCTGCAGCGGCCTTGTTCTGCAGGCTGTGTATGCCTGATCACCTTTGCCATGCCATGCCCACTGCCCCTGTTCACCAGCCCCGTTCAATTTTTGCTTTGCCCACCCCCCCCTGTTCATTGCCATGTGCGCCAGGATCAGAAAGCAACAGTTTGCAAGCTGCAAGAACTGCCCTGTTGGCAGCTACAACACGGGCCTGCAGTGGCGGCCCATGCACCATGTTTGTGTCCATCCATCCATCCGTTGTGTTCATTGCGTGTGCCACTTGAGCTGGCACGGAGACTGCGTTTGTGCAGCCCATGCACCGTTGTGGTTCACTGCGTTCAGTTAAAAAGGGAAGGCCTTGGACTGCGAGTGAGCAGCCGGCCACGTTCCCCGTCACCTGCATTGTTTGAGCCAGAGACTGCATACGAGCAGCCTGGCTCCCTGCTAACTGCTTTCTTTTTGCAGAGTTCATTGATCCTGGGCCATGGTTTAGTGTAAAATTTGTAAGTTAAGGTAAAGATGTACTGTACATATGAGTGCACCCCCGGCATGTATGTCTTAGCGCCGGCAATTTCATTTAAGTCGTCCGTGTGAGTGAGTTTGTTTAGGTAGTTACTCAGCCCTCAGGTTAATTATTTTGGGGACACGAATACCATGAATGTCGCACTCAGGGATCCGTAGGTAAAATGTACTAGGGGAGAACTAAACATGATGGCACACGAAAATTTGACGACTCGGGACGAGTCTGTAAAAAGGGGAGGGGGTAGTGTTGTGGTTGACGAAATTCGCAAACCACCATTCAGGTCCCGTAGGTGAGATATCTCTGTAAGTATATGTGTAGTTAGCCCAAACCCGTTGTTTAGAGGGAATAAATGTCATTCATTCGGGCTGCGACCCTTTTAGATAGCCGTTTTTCTTTTACTATCTTTATTTTGGACCAACCGCCATTACTACCACCACAACCACCACCAACCGCATCTCGCCAACCACAGCCACCTTCTCCAGAACTGCCTTCACAACATCCACCTTCTCCACAACCGCTCACACAAAAACCACCAACCGCAACGCCGCTTCACAACAACAACAACAACGCCAACAGCCACGACCTTCACCGTCACATCTCGCTCTCGCAACCATCCCATCACCGCCATGCCCGCGCCGCTTGTGGGCACCGATCCTGGACTCGTACAGGGCGCGCACCGAGCAGCGGGTGCAAAAAGCGGCCTTTCCGAGAAATCGGATCAAGAATGATTCACGCCCACTTTTCCTCCGTCCAATGGGCGAGCGTGGCTCCGCCCCCGAGCCGATCTTGATCCAAAAATCTGCATGTGGTTTCTCCTGTCGCACTATAAAGCGCCGAGCGCGGGGCGAATCGAGGAAGAGTTGAAGAGTTGTGGCGGCGGCGAAATCAGTCAAGAGAGTGTCTGTCGGGGTCCGGAGAGTCTGGAGAAGCCAAGGAGCTTTGTGGAGGTCTGCGCTCGTGTCAGAGTCGGGGAGCTGCGGAGAGGGGAGGCCCGGAACGCGGTCGAGGTCGCAGTGGCGTCGCTCACCGCGGGACCCAAGCCAGCCAGATATCCTCTTTCCCCCGAGCATCAACAACCCCCCCTGTTTCCCCCCGTGCTGAGATAGTGTGAGAAGGGGGCCCCGTTCCCACCCCATTCCAGGCAGTGCCAGCGAAGCCCGCGGAGTCGGGGCGCCCCCGCCATTTTGCGGCTCATCACCAGACGGGTAGGCTCGACGCGGTCTCGGCCCCAGGCCTGTCTGCCCCCCTGTAGTTGAGGGTGGCCCCTTTTTCTTTTGCTTTGGAGTATATGTGTTGTCGGCGCCGTCTGTGAAGTAAAACTGTGTAAGTGTTGCCGTGTGCTCGCGTAGTCGGTAGTAGATCTGCATTGTGTTTCTCTTTTACATTTGCTTTTTGTGCATAATTGTTGTGTTACTTTTACATTTGCTTTTGGTGCATAATTGTTGTGTTACTTTTACATTTGCTTTTGGTGCATAATTGTTGTAATTGTATATGTGTGCTTTCCGTTTGCCGCGGAATAAATGTGCTTTATGTTGAACTGTTTCTCCCGTTTCGCTTCGTCTTTTCTTTTATTGAATCTCCATCTTACTTCACGGAAAGGGTTGGTCGTGGGCTAAATACGCCCGATAATTAATCGGAACCGTCGAGGTTGACGATAACACCGCTCGGTTATCCCGATAGTACGGAACGGGTCGCTTAAAGCGGCCCGTGTCCTAAGTCAACCTGCGGCGAGGTGCGATCGCCCGGTCTACCCTCCGTGTGGGTACTTAGGTAGGTCGAATTTGGCGAACAACCCTATCCCACGCGGGGGGCCGATTGGTACGATCGTGGTGAGGCCGAAAGGCCCACCCGTGACTAGTTCCCGGCGTTAGTCCGAGAGGGTCACAACGGGATTGTCCGTCCGGTGGGCGACGTGCCGCGATTCGAGTTACGTGGCCGCTCGCACGCCGGCGGGCACGAATCCACAACAATATATATATATATATATATATATATATATATATATATATATATATATATATATATATATATATATATATTATATACACAAGTCTGGAGACGGCGATGGTTCACGAGCAATGTCCACGGTTCTCCTTTTTTATTTTTGACCTTCGAGGGGACGCCACGGGCAAACTGGCAGGAATCGGGAAAAACGTAAATGATGAAAGTTGTCGTATTTGGAGAGCACTACTTGCATACCAACTTTCATTCAAAACAGTTGAAAACCGAAGGAGCTCGATGCCCAATTTATTGATTATTTTGGCATTTTCTAAGTTCGTGACCTTGTGACCTTGACCTTGGGACGAAAATGAAAAATCGAGCTCCATGGGCGATGCAAGTGCCATTGGGATAATCAAATAATGAAACCCCTGCCAGATTCGACAAACACCCTCGGAGAAGATGTAACTTGAAATCGGCTACACCCTAAAAACACGTTTTTTGGGCGTGGCTCCGCCCATAATGGGCACACCACGCCCATTCTTAAGAAAACACAACGAGATCATGATATAAACCTCCCATCCAAATTTTATCAGGATCGGATCAAAACCCACGGAGCTATGCTCGGGACAGACAGACAGACAGACAGACAGAAAAACGCCCATAACGAATATTGTGGTCACTTACTGACTCGTGAACCAATATATAGAAATATATATAGAGATATTGTATATTGTGACATCCACGGGACTTGAACAGTCCCGCCAACGCAGAATGAGCCGAAACGATGGAGGCGGTTTATTTATTTATAACCCAAACATGGCGGTTCTAATCGCTCTACCGCAAACGGGATGAGGAAGGTGGCACGATTCGCTTTTCACTGAGTTGATGATGTTTATTTGTTTTTATTATTGACCAGGAATAACAAGACTCGGCAAGAAGAGGGATCCGGGGCGATTCGACGGGATGGTGTGGGATCGGGCGTGGGGAAAAACACAGACAATTCCAATGAATATACAGATCTCAAACCTCTAAGGCGCCAAGTTCACACACACACACACACACACACACACACACACACACACACACACACACACACACACACACACACACACACACACACACACACACACACACAAAACGTAGCTATTTCTGGTGGTCAGGCTGGACCGTGGTGTGGACGCAACTGTCCCTGGATCGGCGTCGGACGAGCTGGCCTTGCTCTCGTCAGGGGGAGGGGGGGGCAGGAGAAACCGTGGTGCTGTCGACCTCCTGGTCTTGGCCCAAGTCCGCTCACAGCCACCAGGGAACCAGTTCTGGCGCCAAGTTGCGAGCAGGAGAGGGAGGCAGGTCCGCCCGCCATTCGACCCCGTACTCCGAGTCAGCAGAACCCCAGAGCCAACCAAGGTGAGGCACGAGGCTCAGCAAGGCTCCAGGACACGATGAAGAACACGATCGAATCAGCACAACAACAAGGATGCTCTCCGGGCTCCAGCCTCCCCACCAAAAAAAAAACGATCTTTTGGTTGTAATCTTCTTCCTCTTCCTTTTCGACCCCGAACAGAACCTTTTTATCCTCCTGTCCTCGTCACTTCCAATCGAGCCGTTTATTGGCCCACCGCCGTCGCCTTCTGCCAATCGTGATCACGGGGCGGAGCCATCCACTGCACTGTCCTGTGACGTCACGGACAGTCTCCAGAGAATACCAAAATGGGTTTACGCAGACACACTTACCCTATCCCGTGTCCCTATCTAATTACGTGACAATTATCATTTCCCCCCTTGAAGAAATGAACATTTACTAGACAACTTATCACCACTGAATTGCTACTTATTACATCGAGATCCTGGTAAACTCGAACAGCATGGCATACCTAATTAAACATACTAATTACCCTTTGAATGCATACCCCCCCCTCAAACGTAACAATATATACATATACATATATATATATATATATATATATATATATATATATATATATATATATATATATATATATATATATATATATATATATATATACACACTTACAGACATATATTTACATACATCCAAACACACACACACACACACACACATCTACACATGTAAATAAAATCGATCATTCAACAAATGTCTCCCAGTGTATCTGGGGATGGTTACACAGGCAGAATGATCTCGCAAGGACAAATGAATGAACCAGTGGTATAGGAGAACAGATTGGGGATGCACTTGATTGAAGAGGAGCGACACTGTTCCCTTCCGAACAAAATTATTCGGATGTAATTTTTGCATCTTCTTCATCAACCTCCATTAATCAAAAATGATCTCCTTCATACAAAATGGAGCATTGTCACAAGTATGTAACCTTCGTACCCTTGAAACTTTCTCCAATGAAGCGTTTTTTGAGCTGACCATCAAGTTTGTTGCAATTTATTTAGGGTTAGAGCAAATCAATGGTGAGTTAACTCGTGGGCATGATCTTAATCTCAATATGTGGCACAAATAACAATTCTTCATACCTGCATTTTGTGATCCAATCTGATATCCAGGATGTGTCGTGTGGATTTGTTTACCCTCTGTCGAAGGTTCGTAATCCACTCAAACACGGAATCCCCGAGGGGGTTTATATATGATGGACCTGCAATAAAAACAACAAACACTAAACAGAATAATTTATTCGCCTTCATCCGAAACATGTGGATTGACAGATATGTATTTCCTCACTTTTAATGGACAATGATAATTGAACGTTTATTTTCAAAGATGAACCAAAACTCGTGTGACACATGTGATCCCCAGGAAGGACAAATCACAGCACATACGTTTGAAGCCAGTTTCGTCTTCGCATTCTGTTTAGTAATTCAGAATCTATCATTTTCATGTGGATAGATGTGTTGCGACTGTGAGTGAGAATAAGTTTATGTTCTTTCTTTTCATCACATTCTCAACTCAAACGATTTCTCACAACACAGACACACGGCACCGAAAACAAATTCCCACGTCCTTCTCTTCAGTGTTCAACCGCAAGCAAAGCTTCACCATTGAGAGGGGGGCAACGGCAAATTTAAACTCCTTCCCAGCCCCAGACAGAACCTCCACAAAGGCCCCATATTGCCCAATTGAATTGCGTTGCCAGGCAGAAAGCAGAGACCCAGCCAATCAACACCAGGGGGTTGGCGACATCCCTCACCAGCTCGGACCAATGGTGAACCAAGAAGCCGTAAAACAAGGGTGGGGAAGGGGAATCAAAAGAAGAGATGCAGAAGATTTGAAAGCAGATTGGAGGAAATTGTAGCGAGATTACAGATTTGCTCCTTTGCTCGCTTTCTTTCAACTTTCCTTTCCAACTTTCTTCTTCTTCACTTCATGATATTCCATATTTTTCTTGTCCTCAACATATTCTCATACTCTCTCTCCGTTTTACACCTCACTCACAGACGTACACACAGAGTCCGGCATGCCTTCACCTCAGCCCAGCTGTCATCACGCCACCACAGAGCTGCCCACTTCGCCTCAGCCCGAAAACATCTAGCATCTCCACACGACCAGGGTGCAAGCGGAGCGGAGGAAGGAGTCTGTGAGTGAGTGAGCTGGAGGCGAACCCGAACCGCTGAGCATTGGGGTGACCATAGCTTCATTCAAGTTGTGGAGGTGATTTGGGGGGAACATAGTAGACCCCTCACTCCCTCTTTCTTACGACTATTTCTCATCCCGCTTCCCACAGTTTCTCTCATTTATTCCGGTGCCTGGATCCATTTCAATAGACGTGCTCGGTAATTGTTTAAAGGATCCGATGGCGGGTATATTGCGTAGGGGGCAAGAGGAATGCATCCGAACTTGTACATTTTTAATATTGCTTGCATTACCTTTCCTGATTATTCCTGCCATTTTCCAGTTTGAATTCCCCAACCGCCATTTCCTCCGCCAATTTCCTGCTTGTGTAATAAGTTTATGAAAGAGGACATCGTGTCTCGACTTATCCTGCTTGGGTTTGATCTGAGATCGGGCTTCTGAAGCAACTGGCCCAAGTGATTCATTGGTCTGATCGACGATAGGGTGCGGCACGCAACGCTGGTTCACGAGGTCAATTGAAATTCCGAAAGCAGCTGCCGGCACGGTTCCTCCTTTGCCTCATTCATCGGATAGGTACGGGAAAACGACCCTGGGTGCGAAAATTCAGTCAGAGATGAGTGTTGCAGATGGTGTCCGTGGTATTTTGATGGACATGCCGGCCATCCGTCATTATCCGGGCCACGTCTGTGAGATTTGCTTCCTGAATGTTCAGAACTTTGTTTGGGGAAAAGTTTCCTTCTGAAACAGGATTTCTGAATCATCTGAACTTGCATTCAAACTTTTGTTGAACTCGATTCATCTCAATTTGAGTCTCACGAAATATTTAAAGAAAAAAAAAATCTTTAACGTAATATTAAAAGCCTATTTGATTCAGATCTTCATCGAAAATATACAACTTTGGAAATGACGTGTGAATGGTAAATGAGGGCTTTTGCGCATGTGCTGTGTGTGTTTTCAGTAAATCCGTTTTTCTCGCAGGGGACTTTTATCCCACCATTGCTGGAGTGTGAAGTGTGAATTCAAATAATCTTTTAAATATAATTTCAGCATTTAAACAGAAGTGGGAATTTTGAAATGGTGAACCAAGATTGTTGTGTTCCTGAATTCAAATTGGGCTCACGGAAATTTTGGAACAAAAAATATCCAAAGAAAAGTGTGGGTTCGGACCATTTGCTTTCGGACAAACTCGAATGTCCGTGATAAACAATTAACATGCGCGTGCGCACGCGCGCACACACACACACACACACACACACACACACACACACACACACACACACACACACACACACACACACACACACACACATACACACACACACACACACTAACTTTTTGCAAACGATGCTAAAGCTTGTATAATTTATATTATGGCCCTGGAAGCAAACAAGCAGTGTAATGTGACGGATCCCCCGGTCCAGGTCAGGTGGGGCTTCTCGGACCGGCTTCCCGACCCATTACGGAAAGTCGATAAGACGCAGATAACTCTGGGGCACGGCGGACGCCATCTAAGATGATTAGTTCAGGTAGTGTCCTCGTGTGAAATTCCTGCATAACCTT
>NC_140972.1:21029371-21084371 GCF_056783735.1 Eptatretus burgeri
TTGGTTTAAACGGATCGGATTAAAACGGGACATTTTATGGACAAACAAACCGGGGATTTCCCCCCTCACTTGATATCTCCATTTACATTCACTAATCCCCGTCATGGCGGACACTCCACGAACCAGCCGTACCCTGTTCATGGACGGGGTTCCTTGTCCCTCGGTCGACCTTGTGGGGTGAACGTCTCGGTTTGAACCCAATCTTGTTTATCTCCTCGTTCACCTCTTCCCACCATTCCTGATTATCTTGTCCAGGACCCTCCACACGGCTCATCTTGACCACTTTGAACGATTCCATCTGTTGATCACCAAACTCGATGTTTCTCCTTCAGATCCCGAATCACAATGACCTCGCGTCACCAACTGCTCTTGTCCTGGTTCCGTTGTCATGGTGACAATGAGAATCAACATTTCTTTAACAATCCTCGTACCGTAAACAAGCTTCTCCAAATAAGTTATTTTTAACAAATGTACATTATTATTATTGTTATTATTATTACTCAGGTTATAGTTCGGATGGTAATCAAAACTACATTTTCACTTCATTAACTTTGCTGTGAATCACAAACATTTATTCATCTTTGTCTGATTAAAATTCCTCACGTTTTTAAGGGGGATTAAAACAGGACAAAGAAAACGAACCTGTTTAACGGAAAGAACCAAAAATAATTTCATAAATCTCCTGTTGTTCCACAAATTGTCCACACGGTTTAAATGGTGATCTTGTCGCCTCAGTGACGTCACTCGAAACGCTCGAGCTCACGGAACATCTTTTCCCGCGCAATCTTCAGCAAATGTACATGGAAAATCTTTCAAATAAACTCTTTCCTTGTGTTTCTGTCAGATATTGTAACATATTAATGGTGATAATGTTTTCATGGTTACCCTTGTAATTTCACCAACTGTTGGTGTTCACTCGTTTCACGGAGGCTTCGAACCTTCACTGAGACATCCGGTCCGGAAGGGGCGGAGCTTGTGAGACACGTTGAGGGCAGCTTCTTCTTCCGCTTCTTATTATTCTGCTTCTTGAAATTGGCCGCTTGGCTTCCGGGTCGCTATTTTGTTGGGGTGCGGCTGTGCCGCTGATGCTGTGCCCCAACACCAGGACACGAGCACTTATTTCGCCAACCTCAGAAGGATCACAGGCTGAATCAACCCCATCTGGTGTTAATTTAGCATCTCACAGGGCTCAAACCCAGGAGCCGAAGATCCCAAGCCAGCTGACCGAACCACAAAGCCACCAGGCTGGAATGGCCGGCAACGAAGAGGCTTGCTCTGATTATTGCCTGTTTGGGAGAAGTGTGGCTTTGTTTACAATAAACCTTGGTGATGAACCCGAAGGAGTGAGACTGAGTTCTGGAGATATGACAGTTTCCCAGCACGATGGACATTCGTTTTGTTCATGAACATTAAATAACAGGCATGACAGGAACCACACAGCACGATGGGGTCGTTCCAAACACCGCCCGGACACTATTTTTTCCCCCATTCAGAACTGGTGTTGAGCTCAATTCCGCTGTTTCAATTTGAAGTCTAGAAATTAAATGAAGTAACGAACACCGCCTGGGGAAGTCCGGATATTAAATAAAATAAAGTAACCACCCAGAGACAGCCAAAAATTAAATAAATTAAATAAAATAAAGTGACCACCCAGAGACGGACAAAATTAAATGAACATACGAACACCGCCTGGAGAAGTCCGGTCATTAAATAAAATAAAGTTACCACCCAGAGACGGACAGAAATTAAATAAATTAAATGAAGTTACAAACACCACCTGCAGAAGTCTGGAAATCAAATTCAATAAAATTACTCGCCGAAGACTCCGGAAATTGAATAAACTAGTGCGGTCCCGTCAGTGCGTAAACGACGACTGGATTGGGGCATTTTTCACCCCCCCACCTCTCTCGATCCTCCTCTCTCCCCCTCTCTCGTGCCAGTACCCTCTCTCGTGGGTGAGGTGTGCCAGTATGTGCAGCTTCATTCCTTCGCTCTCGTAGACAATGACTGGATTGGGGTATTTTTTCAATTACATCGGACCAACCGTATCATAAATGGCCATAACTTTGGGAACACCTGGGAAACATACTCAGGTCCCCAGCGTCAATTGTGACATCATATCAAACGAAGAAGAAGAATTGTGACGCCCCCCTCTCTCTCGCTCCCCCGAGTCTCGCACCTCCTCTCTCCCCCTCCTCTCTCTCGCCCCTCTCTCTCGGCCCCACTCTCACCCCCTCTCTCACCCCCACTCTCACAACCCCTCTCTCGCCCCCTCCTCTGTCCCACTCTCTTTAATTGTGACGCCCCGTCTCTCTCACCCCCTCTCTCCCCGCCCTCTCTTGCCCGCCTCTCCCCCCCTCTCTCACCCTCCTCTATCCCCCCTCCTCTCTCGTTCCTCTCTCTCGCCCCCATTCTCAAACCTTAATATCAAACCTGGAAAAGCCACATCCACGGGTCCCCAACAATATTCCTGGAAAGTTTCAATCAGATCGGACCGTCAATCGTGCAAAAATAAATAAATAAATAAATAAATAAGCATTAATTGTGACGTCATTCGTGATGTCACAGCACCGAGTCTTGTCATTGGTCGACAGATAAATGGCCGTAACTTGGGAACCGCTCGTCCGATTGATATCAAACCTCGAAAAGGCACATCCGCGGGGCCCCGGCAATATTCCTGACAAATTTCAATCCGATCTGACCGGTGGTTCTCAAGAAACTGCGGCCGCAGACAGACAGACAGACAGACAGACACACACACACACACACACACACACACACACACACACACACACACACACACACACACACACACACACACACACACACATTGCTGGAATTATAGATAGATTAAATGAAGTTACAAGCACCGCCAGGAGAAGTCTGGAAATTAAATAAATTAATTAAAGTTACCACCCGGAAACTCTGGAAATTAAATAAATTGAATAAAGTTGCGAGCACCGCCAGGAGAAGTCTGGAAATTAAATAGATTAATTAAAGTTACCACCCGGAGACGTCCAGAGGAATCCGGATATTAAATAAAGTACCGGTACATTCAAAGTACACTTCCCCCATGCCAAATAAATAAATAAATAAATAACAAATCCTCCAGTGCACGGCACGGTCAGGGCAATTTCAGCGCCCGGAGATGCCACCCTGCAGCACATGGAGACGGAATTGGGAGAGTGCGGTGTACAATAATTAATTAATTAACTGCATAATTTAAATAAATAAATAATCGCAAAATAAATAATTTCTTCTTTGCGAATGGCAAACCCAAACCACCATTGTTTCGTCATATCTATAACTTTTTGAAAATTAAGTAATTAATCGAAAAATTAAATAACTAATTGATTAATCAATAAATCAAAAATACCCTTTATTAGAGAACATTGTACTTTACGGTACTTCTACATATCGACGGCCCCCTGTGCCAGTGCGCATGCGCAGCCTGAGCCGGAGCCAGGGATGTTGTGGGTGTTTCAACCTGTTCAATACTTGTTTGATTATTGTCGTTCCACGCTAATAAAGTGGTCGAACAAATTGAACTCTGTTCTTATTTATAATCAAACAACTTGATGCAGTCGAGTAAGGATCGTCGGTGCTGAGGACACAACTGGGTGAAAACGGACCACGAGAACGTCGACAGTGAGTTTGGATTTCTCGGGTCCTGTACCCAATCTTTGCCCCCAGGACACTGTACACACGTGTGCATCACCGAAAATAGAACGTTTACTCCAGAATAACTGTTCCTATGGCGCCGGTGGAAGCAGAGTGCCCGATCGAGGGTTGTGACTATATGGCTACACACGCAGAGGCGGCAGTGGTGGCGGCCATGCTGAGTATACACGCCACTGTGCACGTCGCCGCCCCCAGGGCGGCGAGCTCGAATGCCAAGATGGAGAAACTCAAGCGTCCCTCCATAGCACTGGCCGGAACGGGCGAGGCCTGGTCGTACTTCATAACCCGCTGGGGCAAATACAAAACAGGTACTAAGCTTGTCGGACCCGACATAGTCGCACAGCTACTGGAGTGCTGTGAGGAGGAGCTGAGAAAGGACCTCACTCGCGCGGCGGGTAGGAGCCTCGTGGGCAGCGATGAAGAAGACGTCCTCGCCGCCATGAAGGCGCTCGCCGTCCGGACGGAGAACACGATGGTAGCTCGAGTGGCCCTGTCTAATATGCGGCAGGGACACGAGGAGCCCGTCCGGTCGTTCCACGCCCGCATCAAGGGGCAGGCGGACACGTGCAAGTATGAAATGAAGTGCACCAAGGCGGGGTGCGATCAGGTCAACGACTTCACGGAAGAGATATTGCGCAACGTGGTTGCCCGTGGCATCGCGGACCAAGCAATACAACTTGACCTACTCGGTGAGAAGAACCAGGACATGCCATTAAAGGACATGATAGAGTATATCGAGGCCAAAGAGTCTGGAAAACGCTCGGCATCGCGCCGGCTTGACACTCAGAGCACGGACGCGATCAGTAGTTCGTATCGGCGGGGAAAGCGACAGGACGCCCGCGCCAGAGTAGGAGCCAGGCCGGAAAAACGGAAGGCCAAGCCCGAAGAAGTATGCATCTACTGCGGCGAGGTGGGCCACGGCAAAACTCCTCAATGGCGCGCCAGACGCGCCGAGTGCCCCGGATACGGTAAAAAGTGCCGGAAGTGTGGCCGCCAGAATCACCTCGACAAGGCGTGCCTGGGCGGCCAATCGGCAAGACGCCCATCTAAGGAGACCGACAGGATGTACGACGAGCAGACGGCAGCCTTTGTCGAGCTATGCACGGTCACCATGGCCAGCACAGAGGACGAAATGCGCGCGCTTCCCCTCGCTCACCACCAGTACGATGATATGTGCGATAAGTGTATGAAACGCATATCCGACCCGCAGCCATATGCCAACCTCACTCTCACCAACAAGCGCGAGGATTACAAAGCGCTGGGTTTTAACCTCCTGAAACACATCCGCGCAGTAACCCTACCCGCTATGGCAGACACGGGGTGCCAGAGCTGCCTGATCGGCATTAAAGTCGTCCAACAAATAGGCCTGAGTACCGAGGACCTCATACCTGTATCCATGACCATGAAGGCCGCAAACAACAGAGGAATTCGTATCCTCGGAGCCGTGGTAGTCAGATTCGCCGGTAACAGTGACGACGCTCGGAGATTGGAGACGCGCCAAATCGCGTACGTGACGGACTCTTCAGACCGCATATTCCTCTCCCGCGCGGCCTGCATGGACCTGGGAATGATCTCGGACAGATTCCCGACACTCGGAGAGGTGAATCTGACGACCTCGGAATTGTGCGACTGCCCGCGACGCGCGGAGCCGCCGACCAAACCGACCGCACTCCCCATGCCAGCGACCGAGGCCAACAGAGAGGCACTACAGTCACATTTACTCAGGATGTATGCTCAGAGCACATTCAACACGTGCCCACACCAGCCACTACCGAGAATGACCGGCCCGCCACTACGTCTTATGCTCAGTGAGAACGCGACACCGGTTGCCCATCACACTCCCATCTCCGTGGCCATGCATTGGCAAGATGAAGTAAAAGCAGGCCTCGACCAGGACGTTCGGCTCGGCGTGTTGGAGGAAGTACCCGTCGGCATGCCGGTGACATGGTGTCACCGCATGGTAATTTGCGCAAAAAAGAATGGCAAGCCGCGACGCACCGTCGACTTTCAGGCCTTGAACAAGCATGCGTTCCGCGAGACCCACCACACCCAATCCCCGTTCCACCAGGCGAGACGCGTACCTAACGGGAAGCGCAAGACAGTATTCGACGCATGGAACGGTTACCATAGCGTCCGCCTACACGAGGACGACCGCCACAAGACGACCTTCATCACTCCATGGGGGCGCTACCGGTACCTATCTGCCCCACAAGGGTATATGGCATCGGGGGACGGTTACTCAAGACGATACGATGAGATCGTCGCGGACATTGGTAACAAGACCAAGTGCGTAGATGACACGCTACTATGGTCAGACACGATTGAGGGGAGCTACTTCCAGGTGGTCCAATGGCTGGATATATGCGGCCGGAATGGAATCATCCTCAACCCGGAGAAGTTTGTCTTCAGCGCACCCACGGTGGACTTCGCGGGCTTCACCATCACCATGACCGACGTGCGACCGTGCAGCCGCTACCTGGAAGCAATCCACGATTTCCCACAACCGCGTAACATCACCGACGTCAGATCGTGGTTCGGGCTTGTCAACCAGGTGGCATACGCCTTTAGTATGGCCGAACGAATGCAGCCATTCCGGAAGCTCCTGAAAAGTGGAGAACGCTTCCAGTGGTCCATGGAGTTAGAGGACATATTCCGCGAGTCGAAAGACGTGATCGTACAAGAAATCGAACACGGTGTCCGCATATTTGACAAAACTAAGCCAACATGCATCGCCACGGACTGGTCGAAGGAGGGAATCGGATTCTGGTTGCTTCAAAAGCACTGCCGATGCGTGCCAGTTAGACCATTCTGCTGCACTGATGGATGGAAAATAACCCTGGTCGGCAGCAGATTTACACACGCGGCAGAATCCAGATACGCGCCCATAGAGGGCGAGGCTCTCGCAGTCGCGGACGCCTTGGACAAGGCGCGCTACTTCGGACTCGGCTGCGAGAACCTGATCGTTGCGGTAGACCACAAACCACTGCTGAAACTCCTTTCGGACAGAGCACTTGACGACATACCCAACCCCCGCCTCAGGAACCTCAAGGAGAAGACCCTGCGTTATCGCTTCCGCATCATACATATCCCGGGCATGAAGAACAAGGCGGCAGATGCCATGTCGCGCAGGCCGGTTGGCACCACGCGACCTCCACTCATGAACCTTCCAGATGACAATGCCACCATAGCGACCCACCTCCAACCAAGCACGCACACCGACGTCCTGTCCCTCTTACGCCAAACTGAGCCGGAGTATGACGACGACGTCGAGGAGGACAACCTGGCATGGTGTTCCGCGGGCCTCGAATCATTGCGATCAGTAACATGGGATCGCGTCAGGGAAGCCACCAGCAGCGATGGCGATATGCACATATTGGAGGGAATGACAATGAACGGCATCCCCGACTCAAAAATCCAGATGCCAGAGACAATTCGCGACTATCACCAGTACCGCGAGAACATTACATCGACAGATGGAGTGATCCTATACAAGGACCGAGTAGTCATACCACCCTCACTCCGCGGCGATGTGCTGAGCGCCCTACACGCTGCCCACCAGGGCGTATCAATGATGACCACCCGCGCAGAATCCTCTGTATTCTGGCCAGGCATGTCGGCTGACATCAGCGCCACTCGGAAAAACTGCGAACACTGCCACCGGATGGCACCATCACAGCCTGGAGCGCCACCAACTCCACCTATTCCGGTCGTTTACCCCTTTCAGGCAGTGTGCTCAGACTTCTTTGTACACAGGGGTGCACACTACCTTGTGACGGTGGACAGATACTCGAACTGGCCGATCATCTCAAAGTCGACGGGTGGCGCCGCCGGACTCATAAACCACTTACATCGCGCCTTCGTGACGTACGGGACACCAGAAGAGCTCGCGTCGGATGGGGGACCGGAGTTCACCTCCACCGAGACCAGGTCATTCCTGCACAGATGGGGCGTACACCACCGCTTGTCATCGGTGGCCTTCCCTCACAGCAACTGTCGCGTGGAGATTGGAGTTAAGACAATGAAACGACTTATCACGGACAACACCAGCCCGCAGGGAGAACTTGACACTGACGCTGTGCAGAGAGCGATACTACAATATCGTAACACGCCTGACCCTGACACGAAGATCTCCCCGGCAATGTGTGTCTTCGGCCGCCCGATACGCGATTTCATCCCAATTATCCCCGGAAAGTACAGACCGCACGACACTTGGCATGAGACCCTGAAAGCGAGGGAGGAGGCCCTCCGCAAACGTCATATCCGCACAGCCGAGACCTTGGCAGAACACACCAAACGTCTTCCGCCACTTGCTGTAGGGGACCTAGTCCGCGTACAGAACCAGACAGGATTCCACCCAAAAAAATGGGACAAGACAGGCAGTATCGTGGAGGTACGCCAACACGACCAATACGTGATCAAGATCGACGGCTCGGGCAGAGTCACACTTCGGAACAGGAAATTCCTGCGCAAGTTTAGCCCAGTTCGCAATGACCAGCTGCCACCCCGGTCTATCTATGATGATCTAGCAACCCGCATCACTGTACCTGCACCCGTTGTAACACCGCAACTGCCTGACCTCGACAGCGAACCCGTGACATCTGCGACGCCAACGGGGCCCACGCCGGCACTGACGTCAGTATGCACACCCCGGCGCAAGATGACACCCGTTTCAGACACGCCAGCAGCACCAGGATGAGGCACACCGAGGCGCGCGATCCTTCAGACGCCACCATCGGCCCCTGAAACCCCGAGAGCCCCATCCCCACTGGGGCCCGATGTGACACCACCAGCACCAGCAATAGGTCAACGCCGATCCACCAGAGCGACCAGCGTGCCTGCCTGGCACAAGGACTACTCCATGGAATAGTCACACGATGGGCGATATAAACTTTTGTTCATTCATTAAACTTAATATTTTCTCAGCCTTTATCTATTAACATAATAAAGACTCGGAGGGAGATAGAGAACATTGTACTTTACGGTACTTCTACATATCGACGGTCCCCTGTGCCAGTGCGCATGCACAGCCTGAGCCGGAGCCAGGGATGTTGTGGGTGTTTCAACCTGTTCAATACTTGTTTGATTATTGTCGTTCCACGCTAATAAAGTGGTCGAACAAATTGAACTCTGTTCTTATTTATTTATAACCAAAGCACTTGTTCACTGTCATATCAAAATATCAGCGTCCGAGCTCAAAAGGTGCCTGAGATATTTATTGCCCAGAAGTTAAATAAATAAATAAGTAATTCATAAATCGATAATAATTAAGTTATAAATCAATCAATTGATGAATCAAAAAATAAGAATAATGATTTTTGCCAAAGCACGTCTTCACTTTTGTCCCCAAATTTGAACTTCCTAACTCAAAGGATGGCTGAGATATCATCCGGACAAACAAGAAAACAAACAAAAATAAAGAAACAAAGGGAGTAAAGACTGAGTCCTCCCTTCCTTCGGCGCCCCGTGATGATGTCATGCATCCTCTGGATGTGGAATTGGGAAGGAGCGGTGGACAATTCAATGAAGTTTTCAACTTCTCCAGGTGGTGTTGGTACTGTATCTTTATTTAATTTCTGGATTTGTCCAGGCAGTGTCGTAACTTTATTTAATTCATTTAATTTTGGATTTGTAAAGGCAGTGTTCGTTAATTTCCGCAGAATTTAATTTAAACAGAAGAATTGAGCTTAACAACAGTTCCGACACTAAAGATACCAAAAAGTCAGTGATGTCTCCTGGTGGTGGTTGGTACGACTGGCACGATGCGCCAACATATTTGTAAAAATGTAGAATGTAAAAACGTTTCTTGTGCTCTCAGGACAGGACGTCATGAATGCTGATTCATTTAGATCTTTATCCCTCGGCCGACGAAGTCATCGGAGCCAGGATGTTTTCGGGTTTTCCGTCTGGCTTTTCAGCCATCCATGATAGGATTTCATGACCCTGATAACTTAAGAACAGCTGAACGGATCGAAGTCAAACTTGGAACAAGTTTGTATAATGATATAAAGATAAACTGATTAGATTATGGGGTCAATAGGTTAAAGGCCAGCGGTGCAATTAGCCAAACATTCTGTTACTGCTCTAACTTGTGTACTATGGATGGGATTTTGACCAAACTTGGTGTAAGTGGAAATTGTTTCGGTTTTGGAAATAAACCCCCAAGTACAGCAGAGACACGGAGGTTCCCAGAATGAGTTATGTCATTAATTAGATTCGTTGGTTCGATTACCCTTCCTGTGTCTTAGAGGTTTGAGGGATATATGCGTTGTGTAGGTTAAGCTCGGACCTCCTCTTCTTGACAAGTTCTCCAGATACTGCTCTGTCACAGAATAAATTATTGAGTTTAAGTGAGAAAAACCTTGAAATGTATTCTGAAAGAGTACATGGAAAAACACACAAGTAAACTTTCTGAAAAACACGAGCATGAATTTTTTTTAACAGCATCAGCAAATTGGGCTGTTTCATTTCAATTGTAAAAAATTAATCAATTTTCCACTATTTTTTTTCTAAATTTGGTAGAATATTTCCCAATGAGGCTAAAAATGTTTTGGTCTGTATATGCCACATCAGTCTCTTGAAAGTTGGGGTTTGTTCTAACTGTTCACTTTCGCTGGGGTCAAGCTCAGCTGTCAGAAAGACTTCAAAGCCAAGGCTACGGTGTGTAATATATTTGGATCCATTATTGATTCATTCTATTTTTGACTCTTGAGTGACTCGAGGGTTAAAAATTATTATATCAAGTCACAGACGAATCAAACTTTACATTATTTTATGCATCGAACAAGAAAATAAAAATCTACAAACCAATCTGTCTGGTGGAGCCGATCAGTGTGAACTACCAGGCCGTCAGTCCTGCCACTTGTACACGAAATAGGCCGTTTTCTGGCACTTGCAAGTGGCTCAAATTTATATGGCTCAGGGCCAGAAACTCCATAGTATAAATTCCCATCATCCTCAGACTCTTCCTCAGCAATATCGGAATGAAAACACTCAATTTCATCGCCGCTGAAATCACTCTCTGATTCGCATCTCGCCATTGTTCACATGCTGTTTCCGAATGTTCACGAAGTTTTCGGAGAACGTGACGTCATAGCATCTTCGGTAAATTCCGGTCTGTTTTTCGATCACTGATAAAAGTTTTGACTGAAAAGTTAATTTTAGCATATTTTGAGTTTCAAATGTAAGAAAATAAAGGCCCAACGATTATTAATGTGATGACAACTTTCGAATCACGCGAAGTCATCAGCGACCCAAAAGCTGCTCTTCAAACGAACACAATCTTGAAATCTTTGGAAAATATATTTTTAAGAGGATGAGATCCTTGACCGAGGAGCACAAAAAAACATTTTGGGAGAATAACAAGTCAGATAATCCTTTTTTTTAATCAGACTATTTTCACCGCCATTATGTATATGAGAAACCCCCACCCCACCCCCCCTTCCCCGTCTATTTGCATGACCTCATGGGTGCACAACTCGATTGGTGATGCGTACATATGATTTTCATCACACATTATTCTGGTGTTCAAGATGCTGATTTGCCAAGCTTTTAACTGTTTCAATCGCCAGGGTAAACAAATTACATGTATTCCACAACTGCAGGAAGATGGTGGATGTGGGGGTTATCCAATATTATATACGAGCAGAGCCTACCCCTCACTTCGCTGATGGACCATTTCGTCACACATTGTGCCAAACATTTTGGGCAACGAGAAGGAAAGGAAGACAAATTTACCCTGCATGGAATGCTTTAACCCCTACTCCCCACCTCCTCTGCCCGTCATGTCCCATCTCACCCCCTCTTTTTTCCCCGTTCGCCCTGATGTCTTTTCTTGCAAGAAATGTCTCACACATGATGACAAGCCTTGATAGGCCTTTCCTCTTTTTTCTGGGAGGGGGTGGGGAAGGAGAAGGGAAGGGGAACAAATTTACCTGTGCGAAGAGTGCTTTAACCTCAGCGTTGTCCCGGTAAAAAAAGGAAATTGTAACACCCTCTGCCACGACCATCAGGAAGTGCTATGTGGTACAAATTTACATTGATAATCAAGCCCCCTCCCTGACCCCCGAGTGAGACCTAATCCCCACACAAAGTTGCATTTGTAACTTTTAAGATTTGGTGTGCATAAGAAAGAGAGAGAGAGGAGAGAGGAGAGAGAGAGAAGAGAGAGGAGAGAGAAGAGAGAGAGAGAGAGACAAAGAGACAAAGAGACAAGAGACAGAGATCCAAGTCCAAGTGTCCAGGTCCAAGTGGTCTGAAGCTCTGAATGGTCAAGGATCTAATGTCTGAAGGATGTAAGGGGTCTGAATTATGTGAAGGTCTGAGGGGTCCAAAGGGACTTCAGTGGTGTAAAGGTCAAAATGTTCTCGGGGTCAAAATTGTATAAAAGGTCTCAAGGGTGAAAGGGATTTAAGGCTCTCTGAAGTGTAAAAAACTGGTCTTAAAGCTAAAGATTGTCTTAATTATCATAAAGGTAAAAGGCGTCTTTTAGGTCTTGGGTTCATTGGGATTTTTTGGGTCATCAGGATCTTTTGGGTATTTTGGGTCATCTGGATCTTCAGGGTCTTTTATGTCCTCTGGAGTCTTTTGAGTCTTCTGGGTCAAATGGGTTGTGGTGGAAAATTTAAAGCCTCAATCAAGTTACACCAGTCACAGTGAGAGTTCAATCATTTGTTAACATGTGCGCATGGAGAGAGACAATCAATGCAAAGTTTTATCTCTCTGGCTTGATGTTTCAACCAGAGTTTCTTATCGAGGGAAGAGTAAATAGGGAGGTGGCCGGCTCATGTGCAAGCGAGTTGACCAACACCAGGTGGACACATTCTGATGAGACAAACAGAACTTTTCCAAGGATGTGGCATTGCCTTCGGGAAAACAACAGATGTGTTATCCAGTCAGTTAAACAAGATTATGTTTCAGCATATTGAAACAAATTCCTTGGGTTTGACCTCGGGAACTTTCAACCTTTATCAGGCATTTTCAGTGCTTCACAGCCCTCCATCTCCACGACTCTTCCATAATGCATGCTTCATTCCATCAAAATAATGCCATGTGTTCCAGAAACCTTGATGTTGTGCGATATCATGTGATCCCTAAAGTTTTACACCCTTGCAAAATGTTATTCAGCATATTATATGCATTCATTCATAAAAATAAAGCATTCTCATGCCTCACTGGCACTGAGCAAAGGCAGCTGTCTTCAGACAGGGTTTTATTTCATTTAACTTGCCAAACAAGTGGAATGGAAGAAAAGATTATATTTGTTATGCAGTAAAGTAGCACACCATCATCATCATCGTTCCACGTACTTTTCCATGCTTGCATGTGTCAGCCGTAGTTCACCTAATGGCTGCTTTCCAGGTTGCATGATCCCTCGCCCTCTTGTTCGGCCTGAAACTCAATGATCATCTCTCAGCAACACATCCCATGTTTTCATCGGACGGCCTCTCTATAAAACTACCATCACTCGGGACGGCCTCAGCAACACTATATCTATCCATTATAAAACTACCATCAGTATGCGCTGATCCATTATCAAGTATATATTTTAAAATCTGAGTTGTATATGCACACTGAGAGTTGTGTTGATAAGAACGAAATATTTTAAGATAATTTTTACACTTCCACAGGGTCGTTTGAGTCCTTCAAGGTCTTTTGTGTCTTTTGGGTCTTTGAAATCCTCCGTGTCTTCTGGGTCTTCAATCAGGATCTTCAACGGTCAAAGGGTTCTCAGTAGTCTGAAGGATCGAAAGGTACATTCCAATCGTGCGTAATTAATGGACATGTGTGAAGTCAGGGTACAAATGACATTCAAACAGCACGTAATTAATAGGAGACATAAAATCAGACAGCTTCACGGCTGCACGATGTTTTTAGTTTTTTATGCAGTATTCATGTGGATCGGCTGGCTGTGCTTGCTTCACCAAACATCCTTACAGAGATTTATGTTAAACTTTTGCTGTGTTGTCAAGATATACACCAATCATAATACAAACATTTCTTTTGTACAAATATATTTGTAATATTGGTAACATTATATTTATTTGTAATTTGAAATATAAGAAGGTCCAATTGGTCTATACCTCAAAATGGTCAAGGGTCTCAGCTGTCTCATCTTTCTGAAGGCTGCATGGGGTCAAAATGGTGGTCAGGTCGAAGGGGTTTAAAGGGACTTAAGGAGTGGAAAGGTCTTTCGGTGCTCGGGGGTCTAAAGGGTGTAAAAGGTCGAAAGGATGAAGGGATCTCAAGGAGTCGAAAGTGTCGTAAAGGTGAAAGGGGTTGAAAGGGTCTTAAAACTCCTTTCGACCCGTTTTACGCCTTTTACCTTTTTTGACGGTCAAAATGGTCTTCGGGGTCTTGTGGGTTATCAAGGTATTTTGGGTCCTCGGTGACTTTTGTGTCCTCAGGGTTCTTGGGGTATTTTGGGTCTTCACACAGTCGAAAGGGTCAGGTCAGGTCAGGTATGGGAGCATATGCCAGAACAGCGCGTCGCTGCGTCCACTTTCCGCCGGTACTCCAGGGGCCTCCGTCTGGCCATCCCCCGAGCATATGCCAGGCCCATCCCCATCTCCTTGAGATGATGGTCAACCTGCTGCAACCACGAGGAACGTGGTCGGCCCACTGGCCTCCTCCACTCACGAGACTCCCCCGCTGAGAGAATCTGTTGAGCTGGATCAGCGTCAGGAAAACGAGCCACATGTCCATACAGCCACAACTGATGCTCACGGACTATGCAGGTAACAAATCTCATCCGAGTCTCTCTCAGCAACCGCTCGTTGTACACAAAATCCGACCAGCGATAGCCAAGGATTTTCCGAAGAGACCCGGTACCAAAGGAATTAAGTCTCCGTCTCAGATCCTTGGTCAGAGTCCAAGTCGCGCATCCATAGAGCAAGACTGGAAGTACCAAGGACCTGAAGACTCGGACTTTGTTCCTCCCGCACAGGTACTGGCAGCGCCACACCCCATGATCCAGTGAATCCATGACTCCCCAGGCCCGAACCAGACGTCTATTGACCTCTGACTCACAGCCAGCAGAGACATGAATATCACTGCCAAGGTAAGTGAATCTCTCCACAACCTCAACATCCTCACCACAAACAGACACAGACAGGACAGCAGCATCCAAGATGTCACCGAAAGCCTGGAGCTTAGCTTTGACCCAAGAAACCCATAATCCCAGCGGCTCTGACCCCTCATTCAGCACCTCGAGGGCCCCCAAAAGGTTAGCTAAAGTCTCCGCAAAGATGACTGCATCATCTGCAAAATCAAGGTCCGAGATCTTGACATTCCCAAACAATGCACAGCAGCTTGATCTCTCTGACATCCTCCCTAAAATCCAGTCCATACAAGTGCTGAAAAGTGTGGGGGCAAGTACACACCCCTGACGAACTCCAGTAACAACTGGACATAAGTCAGAGATGGTACCACCACACTTCACAGCACTCTCAGTACCAGAGTAGAGTTCAGACATCAGATCGATCAGCTTTGGTGGCACCCCACGAAGACCAAGAATCCTCCAGAGGACATCCCGATTCACTGAATCGAACGCTTTACAGAGATCAACATACGCTGCAAGCAGCCCCTGCCGAAACTCTCATCTGCGTTCGGTGATGACACGAAGAGCAAGGATACGGTCAATCGTTGACCTCTTTGGTGTAAAGCCTGACTGCTCTGGATGCGGGTGCTCAAGCAGATGGTGGCGAACCCCATCAATAAGTATCCGAGCAAAGACCTTGCCCGGCACTGAGAGCAGCGTCACCCCTCGGTAGTTGGTGCAGTCTTGGCGATCACCCTTCCCTTTCCAGAGAGGAACAACAAGGCCCATCTTCCAATCAGTTGGGATGATGCCTGTGTTCCAGGCAGAGCACAAAACTGCATGCTACGACACGAGTGCAGCATTTCCACCAGCCTTGAGAAGTTCAGCATGGATGCCACAGATCCCAGGAGCTTTGCCCCGTTTCAACCGGTTCACCGCAGCCCGTGTTTCCACAAGCGAAGGTGGACCACAGTTGATTTGAGGGTCAGCAACAGGGATTGTAACACCCTTGACGTCCAACTCGACAGCTGGGGGGATCAGCCCGGAACAACCGCTCAAAGTAACCGGCCCAGCGGGCCTTCACTTCAGACTCCTCTGTCAAGAGCCTACCACTCTCTGCTCGAACTGCAGTGCTCCGAGGGATGGGCTTAGATGAACGCAATGCGCGAATTCCCCTGTAAGCGGGACGAGAATTACCTGTCCACAGGTGATGCTCTACCCCCTCACAGATTCCTCGCACATAGGCCTCCTTGTCCACCCTCAGTGCACGTACAGTTTTACGCCTCAGCTCCCTGAACAGCTCAGCTCTGCCATTCGGCCTGGCCCTGCGACTCTGGTCAATGGTATCCAGTGTCCCTTGAGAGACAAAATTCTTCTTTGCCCTGCGGTGAGTTCCAAGACATCCACCGACAACATCAAGGAAGGTGGTCTTGAAGGCGCTCCACAACTCTTCAGGACACACCAAAGCACCCAGAGCCCCCAAGTGTCCACTCAGCATGTTCGCAAACTCCTCAGCAACTCTCTCATCCCTGAGCTTGCCAACATCCAGCCAAGGCTGGGATGGTACCATTCTCCAGGATTTAAGGTGCAGCTTTAGAGTTGCTATAACAAGCCTGTGGTCAGTATTGAGGAACTGAGCACTCCGGTAGACCCTGCAGTTCTGGATCATCCTCCAGCGACCGTCAATGAGGACATGTTCAATCTCCTTTGCCCCACCGCCAGCATTGGAATACCAAGTCCAGCGATGAGCTTGTGGGCGCTGAAACCATGAACCAGCCACCCTAAGTCAATGACTTCTTGCAAAGTCAAGGAACTTAGTGCTATTCTGGTTCATAGTTCCTGACCCATGGGGACCACCACACATCTCATAACCATCCCTATCAGTTCCAGTCGATGCATTGAAATCCCCCAAGACGAGAAGTATATCTCGTCTGAGGCACTGATCAACCACAGACTCGAGTGTGGCGTAGAATGCATCCTTCACGGTGAGATCACTCGCCTCAGTAGGAGCATAAACAGAGACCAGGGAAATGACACCGAAGGAGTGACGAATCCTTAATCTCATAATACGCTCGTTGACTGGTGTTACCTCAATTATCATTGAAGTCAGCTTATTGGACACAGCTACAGCAATCCTTGAGTTTGGTAACCATCAGAGAGACCAGACCAATAGTAGGTGTAACCACCCACCATTATCTCGCCGCAATCTGGTCTCCGAACCTCAGAGAGAGCTGCAATCCCGATGTCCAAACGCTTGAGCTCAGATGATAACAGAGACAGGTGATCATCCTCTCTTAGGGATAGGACATACCAGGCACCCACCCGAAGGGACCGCCTCAGGTTAAGCCAAGGAGACCGCCGTCTGGTGGACGACACCTCAGCAACACTCCGACACACACTCCCGCAATCTGACCCAGGGATGTTACCCCGTGCTTTCCCTCCTATCACAAAGATTGGGGGTCCCGAAGGCTTTGCCCCAATCCCGTCATCCGGTGAGCTGCCCTGTGCGAAGGGAAGCTGCACAGGAGGTACTCCCACGGAGTGGGTTTTCAGATTTTTTTGCGTTTTTGTGTTTTGCGGAATGAAGGGTTTTACGGTGGCCGGAGTGCAAATCCTGCCACCAACCTCCTAATAAAAAAGTAACCCAACTGCAGGAGGACGTCCGCAGACACAGTTGGGCACTAGATATGGATGGCCGTTGGCTCACAAGGAGCTCCTCCGCCCTTCCGCTCCGCACTCCGAAGGGGTCTCAGCAGTCCAAAGGTACAAAACGGACATTCCAATGGTATGTAATTAATAGATTTATATGTGTGAAGTCAGGGTGCAACAGACGTTCAAACAGTACATAATTAATAGACATAGTCACACTGCTTCACCATGGCGGGTACATTCAATTGTACGTCATTAATTAGCGTACATGGAGTCTGCAACTGATGTTCAAACAGCACGTAATTCATCGTGTTTTCATCAAAATCATATGTCTAGTTTCACAGAAGAATTTGCATAAAACTCTTCATGAAACAAAAACATTTCTCCAGCGATTTATTCCCACTCAAGGTTTAATTACAATTCCACAAACTTGTCGTCGTTGTTATGAAACTGCACAAGAATATGTTGTCCAAAACACAACAACCCCAACACCGTGTTGTGGGAATGATGCTTTAGGGTTAATAAAACTGCTTGGTTTCGTTCACTTTTCTCCTTAACATTGTTTGAGAATAAACATCATGTAATTAACTGTGAGGTTAGATATGCATCGCTATAACATGGAGACAGATGTTTGTTTTCCCGGCCCTAATGTTGTGGAAACCCCCAATTATAACCTCTGTGTTTTTATGTTATTTTCATCTGTTCTCATTTCAACACACATACACAAGAGCCTTGCATTCAAGACGGGGGAGAATGTGCAACAAACCTGCATTGTGAAAGCCGGCAATTAGTTTCGGTGCTTCCTCGGGTAAATTCCACGGTCCCTTCGAGCATTGTAACGTGGCAAACAGGCCCAGGAAGTTACTTGTGGCTTTGAACATACCTGGCGGTAGCGGTCATTTTGACCCATCCGCTGAATTTGAACCGGGAAGATTGAATGGGCCGTGGCTTTTACAACTGGACCAATAAATTATATTGTTGCACGGATGCGGTCAGGGATAAAGGGAAACCACGTGGCATAGTTACTTCACTTTTAGATGTTCATCATCAGGCGTACAGTATTTGTGTACGAGGATCATAACGTATCGATGCTCCAGTTCTAATCCTTGAAGTGGATTCCCTTCGTAATCTGTTTACATGAGCATTACTTTCTTTTTTCTTTACTTACATGTGCTTTTGACCTGATGTCTGCACCAGAGAAATCAGAAGCTGAAATGGTGACCAGAAGTGGCGAGTCATGCCCCAAAGCTGCGAGTGGTGACCATAAGCAGTGAGGGGTGACCTGACGGTTCGAGTCCATGACCTATAAGAGTGGAGACAATTCATAAGAAGCTCCATCTGCCAGGCAGCATGATTGAATAATAAGGAAAACGAAGTGTGCCGAAGTGATGCCTCCTCAAGTAATATCTCACCATGTCCAGTTTCATGGGGGTTTTGTCCTCTTTGGTCCTCACTTCGTTATCCTCCAGTCGTGTTCTTGCATCACTTCGTGGGGTTAACAGAAAAGAAACGTCACAAAGGACAAGGTTGGAAAGTTCATGAACAATTATGAGAATACAACATGGTGGAGGTGGGATAGCTCGCTCAATTATCTGATCATCTTACAATGGATAAAAAGCTGAACATGAGGATGTGATCAAGCTTCGTTTGTTTTATTTAAAAGTGGTACCATACCAGAAGATGTTATTTCTTCCTTCTTGTCAATTCTTGTTGAGATGATTGAAGCTGAACTTCTAAATCAGAAACCATCTGCTTGGCTGCCTCAAGTTGTTGCTGCAAATATTGGTCTGAACTTGCCATACCCTGCTGGACACTGCAAGATCCAGGAAAATAACTCCAGGTTAGGGCACAACATACATCAGAAGATACACAACTGCAAGTGTACATCCAAAAGAAGAACCATTTGCACAACAAACTGTGTGGATACCACAAGAGACAAGTGTGAGAGAAGATAGTCAGGACATCATTACCCCCATCGTACCATTCTAGAGACTGAGAGAGCTGTGCACTGTGTGCGTTGCCTTTCTCCAGTTCACACTCCGTCAAACCATGCTGCTTGTGGAGGAGTTGAAGCTTTTCCTCCACGATTGTTCGAGATACTTTTTCCATCTCGAATATAGTCTCGAGGTCCCGTAGCCGCACCTGAAATCAACAAACACCATGAAAGCAATCCACACTCTCAATCTGAAAACATTCACTTCAAATTCACCTTCACTGAATAAGACATTTCTTCTTTGAAACCTTTTCACAAAAAACAACTCTTCCAAAATGTATTTTTACATTCCTTCCGCTTCCTTTTACTCCATCAGGAAAACCTAGTCATTCTTCTTCTTCATTAAAATCTCATCGTTTTCTCTTTGACAATGTTTATTTCCCAAAACCTCCCCCACTCCTGAAAGTTTCGTTCATGAAGCTTCCTCTTCCACTTGCCGCCAAATTTCCCTCCATGCCTTCAACCAAAAACATTTTAACCACAACTTAACCCATGAAGTCTGTCACAGGTTATCCAGTCTGGAAATCGTGAGGTGTCAATTTTGCAGAGGTTGTGGAGGAAATAATTTCTACTTCATGTCCATTAATAGTGTCAAACCACTTCATGTCAGGCCCATCCCCCCATCTGTTTCCCCCTTGTCCCATGCCTTCTAAACTTCCACCTCGTCCTGCGCCCTCTCAATTTCCCCACCCCCCACACACTTCTCCCGCCTCCCAGCAAGCTTTGGCCCTGCCCTTCCCTGCGTCGCCCCCTCCCCAAACCCTCCCACTCCCCACAACCTCCCGGCTTCCCCCTACCCCACACCTTCTCCTTGCTCCTTCACACATCCTGAAGTCCTGTCAGCAGCTCCTCCCGCGTGCCCAACTGTGTGGATCTCAAACATGCGCGGCCTCCACTCCATCTGACAGATCTCTCAATCCAGGCCGCTGCTGATAATTCGGACATCATCTGTTTAACATGATCCTTCCTCTCACAGGACGTCCCTCACTCCTTAAATCGTCCCTCTCTGGCTATTGCCTCCTCTGGTTTGATCGACATGAACCCCATCCTGGTGGTGGAGTTGCACTGCACGTCAGGAACTTCATTTCTCACTCTGTGTCCTGCTTTTTCACTTCCCAAACCCCAGGAGTACCTCTGGCTGTGACCTCCCCTCCGTTCCCACCTCACCATGCTGCTAACAGTGACCCCTCGTTACTCGTTATATACTTTTCGTTCGAAGCCCCTTCTTCTTTAAAAATGTGTAATCCCGACCGTCCCAATCTTATTCTCTCTCTCTCTCTCTCTCTCTCTCTCTCTCTCTCTCTCTCTCTCTCTCTGTCTCTCTCTCTCTCTCTCTCTCTGTCTCTCTCTCTCTCTCTCTCTCTCTGTCTCTCTCTCTCTCTCTCTCTCTCTCTCTCTCTCTCTCTCTCTCTCTCTCTCTCTCTCTCTCTCTCTCTCTCTCTCTCTCTCTCTCTCTCTCTCTCTCTCTCTCTCTCTCTCTCTCTCTCTCTCTCTCTCTCTCTCTCTCTCTCTCTCTCTCTCTCTCTCTCTCTCTCTCTCTCTCTTCCTCATATGTGGTGATTGCAATTATCTGATTGGTTGGGTATTAGTTCCTCTCTTAACAGCCATGGCACTTCTGCAAAGAACTTCTTTGACTCCATGGGACGGACTGAATCTGTAAACTTTCCACACCCGGATTTCTCCCAATTGCAAATATTCCCTTCTGGATTTGGTGATCACCAACTTCCCCATCAATGTATCTTACTCGTAGTCTGTTCCAATTGGTTAATCTGATCTGACCATGTGCTTGTGAAGGTCAGAATCTCTCTGGCCATTCTCGGAGAACAGTATCAGTACCAGCAAGTCTGGCAGTTCACTCAGACAAACTGCCAGGGACTGCAAGCAGCCATCACACTTCAGGACTGCTCTCCTGTATCGACCACCCCTGATATTAATTCAGCCTGGGAATTCTTCCATAGAAGCCTGTTCTCTCTCATACAAAGTCATCGCATCTCATCTTCAGTTATCTTACCTATCTTTCTGCTCTTGGTACTCTGAATCATGTGGTGAGGCAGTTGCCTGAAAACAACTTGCATTCTCCTTCTGGAAGGCATATCCAATTGTCGGCAACCTCAGATCATTCCACAAGAGGTGTGTTTCTTGTATCTGCTCTGAGGAGATCCAGAAAACAATATCTGTCCATTCACAAGAATGAGCTATCAAAGTTGTCTCCCTCTTCTAAAACCTGTTGATGCCTTGTCAAATCTATCTCTGGTGTATGCTCGCCACCCGTCAACAACTTCCCTCACCTCACATGGTCTCTCTCTCTCCCCCCACCATATCGCTCCCCCCCCCCCAGCCACCCACCCGAAAGGACCATGCCGAAAACCCTCTCATTTACTTTCTTTCAACAATCCTCTCAAAGAGGTTCAGTCACTTCAACTCCTGGGTCTCACTCTCAGCCATGATCTCTCTTGGGCAAGCAACAATTCAAAGTTGGCCTCCTCCAAAGCCAGATATCTGAGCTTTCTCAGTCATGCAAAGTCCTTCCTTGGCACACCTGAGCTCCTATCCTCCGACAAGGCTTTCATCTACAGTTTAATGTCGTGGAAATCAAGTCTTTCAAGATCATCAGAATCTCTCAAAACTGTATGGGTCTTTCACTTGAAGGGTGAGTGGTGTCTCTTCTTCCAGCTAATTTCCAGTCATGCACCGTACCTTCTCCGTGCTTTGTCCACCCCCCTCACCCCGCCAGGTATCTCACTTCCACTCATTTGTTCCTCTATTTTCCCCACCTGTGGAACTAACTTCAACACTCTTCAATCTCAATCTTCCCTCCAGGTCTTTAAGACAGCTGTTCACCACCATCTCAAATCATTCCCCATCTCAAACCATGATCTTTTCCACACCCATTAAACCACCTACACCCCTCCCAAAAAGTTGCTTCTTTCTCCATCTTGTCTATCCTTTGCATTCTCCCCTACCCCTTATCGCAAACTACATCTCTTGTTTGTCCGTTTCCATCTATTTTCTCCCTCCCCTGGCTGTTGGCATTTCCACCTTCTGCAGTTCCATTTCTAATGTTGTGTGCTGATCTGTTCTGTGTTCCAGCTCTTCCATGAGCCTCAACTATGTATTTAAAAAACGAGGGTTGAATATATTCCTCGACTCAGAGAGGACGCTTTCACCTCTGTCACATCGTCTTGTTTGAAGTTGATCATAGAATATCAACAATAAACAATTCCATTCCAGACACACCCCATAAACGTAATCTTACCATTGACGAGGACATAACTATTGTAAACTGAAGGACACAACTATTGTGAGATGTTCTGAACCATGAACAGAACTGAGTGTTTCGACTTCATCATGGGGTGTTGGGGAAAGTGATACCCGTGTGTGTATGCATGAAGAATCATTCCAGGCCAGTTCCCAATGACAATGTTGCATTTGTTGTTGTACCAGATTGTTTTGGGCATGACCCCACTTGATGGGAAATGGAAAAACAATCACATGAATGTAAATGTATTATTTAACTCACAAATATAAAGGAAACAACACTGAAACGAGTAAATTAACTCACCCGGACCATATCGGTTTCAATGTTGGATTTCATGTGCGATAAACGCTCGGTTTCCAAGTTCATCTCCAACTCCGTTATCCGAATTCCCGCTTCCTATACAAAACAAGAACAATACAGGAGCACATTAGCCACGTAAGGATTCATCACACCCCAAACATTGATGAAAGGCTTTTCATTGTCACATGATTCTCATTCATCATCAGGGTGATGGACACAACCTTGGATACAATGAATGTAAAATGTATTTTTGTTTTTTAGGTCTAGTCTCAAAGAGGAGCTGAATAGACAATGAACAGCAGGTTAACAAAGTACCAGAGGTATGGAGGGGATGGACATACACATGGAGGAAATGGGGAAGAAAACAAACACGAGTTACAATGGCCCGGAGAGTAATACAATGGGAAACAATCAGCTTGGGTTGAAGAGATCGTGGACGTGCATGGGTGAGACATGAGGTAGTCATGGGTAACATATTTGAAAGTAGAACAGCACTCAGTAGAGAACATTTGTCCACCAAGCTGAACAGTTTACATTTTGTATCCCACTGATAGGCCGGATCTGCTTACCTGAACCAAAATCGAATTGGCTTGTTTTCGTCACCGAACCAACTCATCCACGTTGTTTAGTCCGAATCTGTCTACTTTTTGAAATACCGTTCTTCATATCGTTTTTGGCCCAATCTCTCAATGGTGAAGAATCACCTCAAGATTAAAAAAAAATTCTGGTCTCCGGATACGGATTTTAAGCAAAATCAAATCACTTCTTCCTCATCACACACCCGACCTGTCCACCAAGTTTCGTCCAAATCTGCACATAACTTTTTGCGATGTCATGCTTCTTATAGTTCCGAGCCCCATCTCTCAATGGTGAAGAATCATTTTAAAATTTCAAGTTGCCGGATACAGATCTGGACCTTCACCAAAATCGAATCAATGCATCCTTGTCACACACCCAAACTGCCCACCAAATTTCATCCGAATCCGTCCACAACTTTTTGAGATATCCTGTTCACAGACAGCCAAACAGACAGAGACAGAAAGGGGGTGAAAACATAACCTCCATCGACCTTTGGTGGCGGAGGTAAAAAGGAAGTCGAGAAGATAGGAAAATGGACACAGGGAAATAAGGGAACCATGCCACCTGTGTGTATGTAATAAATAGATGTTCTCTTGTGACAAACACGAAACAAAGTTGATATGTTCATGAGCACCTGAACTGCCTCTTGAAATCGTGAATTATACAATTCACATTCTTTCCTTTTTTCTTCATTGGCAGTTTTCAGCACTTCAACCTGAAAATGAATCAAACGAGCAATATAAGGATTAAAAACATCACTGTGGTGAGGAACCAACAATTTGACACATCGACGACGTAAAACACATCACGACACAAAAATATTTCCCCAGCAATCAATTCCCACTCAAGGTTTAATTTCATTCTTCAAACTAGTTGTGGATGTTGTTATTAAACTGGACAAGAATATATTGTTTAACATTCACAACAAAACACAACTCCAATGCTGGATTTTCAATCCCACGTATTTTGCGGACTCCATAAATCGTGTTTCCAAATATCGTGAGTGTTGTCATGCTGAAGTGATGCAGTGCCCCCTTTAGGTCCGAGTAAGAATGTTAAATTTTATCAGCGTTCCAGCAATAACTTTGATTCCAATCCAATGCGTTGGGACCACACTCTGTGCAGAGCGTTGGTGCTGCCCCAGCATTCTCCTGGGCGATTGGGCACAATTCTGGATGGGTCGCCACTCCGACACAGCATACCAGCAGGCTGTCACTAATTTTGCCGACCTCGGAAGGATGACAGGCATAGTCAACCCCACCTGGTGTTAATTCAACAGCAGAATGGGATCTGAACTCAGGACCCTCAGATCCCAAGAATAACTTGTAAACTCTTCGAAAAAGACACTGAAACCTTAATCATCCATCAACAAATGCTGACGGATGAATCTGACAGCTTCACACCCTTTTGATGGCCGATTTAAACATTGATCCATCTCTCTCCATGCAAAACAACAGAGATGGTTTAAAGAGGGTCCAGATTCAAACCCAGGGTCAACAGCTCAAAAGTGAGTGTGCAAACTGTGCATATCTGCAGAATCCAAGATATCTTGCCACACCGGGCTGCCTCATTAACATGACGTCCTGTTGCTGATCGATAAATCTCCCTTACGCTTCCCTTTCCAATATCATGATGCGTTCCCATCTCCCCCCTTTTACAAATATTTTACACCATGGCTGGATATAAACTTCACAAAGATGAGAGAAGAGTCTATTGTATGTCTGCACAAGCTTTGAAATGAAAGGTTCATCAATCCAGCATGATCAAACCCACTTGAAAACCTTCCAGCTCTAATAGTATTACTCGCCTCTTTCAGGCTCAGTACCCACCTGCCTTGAAGAATCTTCGAGATAGATCCGAAGATCAGACAGGGTCTGGTCGAAGCAGTCTCGGAGTTTTGTGCTGTCTTCAAGTAAATTCTCATCTCCAACTTTGTAACCTTTTTAGAATGAAAAAGACAAAAGTTTGTTTCGAGTGATGCGGGATATTCAGATCATGGAAGGTTTCCACAATGTACCGTATCAATATTTATTTAGTGAGAGACCACGGAGTGATTGTGAGATTAGGATTGGTATTTATATTTTGATGGACCTGTGTGTGATAGAAGTACACAATTGTTGGACTGGTGATCAATATTTAAGATTATACGGTTGGAACACTGATAAATCAAGTCTCCACAAGACGCTGATTTCACAAACTACATTTATCTACCATATTGGAGAAACCATTCTGGTGAGGTCTGAAAAATATAACCAGAAACACTTCCAATTCTCCTCAAGAACCAAACAAAGGCTGGGAAATTTAAACATTTAAATGTCGTTCGTATCGCCTTTTAGAAGATGAGGGAGTTTTCAAGAAATTTCGATGCACGTGCGCGTTCAGGGCAGGGACATAAACCCGTACACGAACACACACTTTGTACTGCCTTCCTGTATTTACACGAATAATCAAAATAACTTATTCTCTTTAATGCCCACAACATCTCAGAAATACCACTCTGGAGGGCATGAAAATGCACTTAAGTGACACCAGCCTGGAAAACCACTTGAAACGACTAACTGGAGAGATCACATTACCCCTCGCAGTATTCAACGCAGTGTGTATCATTTAAATAAAATAATGATTTTAAAGATCGTTAAATATTTTTTCCGGAAATTTTGCTCGATGGAAGCAGTCTTATACGCCACCTTATTTAACATGTCAAAGAACTGCACCACTGGAGGTTCTTGGGAGTGATAAGAAGGCGATTTGTCTTCCACAGTGTTCATGTATATAATTCAATTTAAATAAAATAAAGATTTAAAAAGTCGTACAACGGATGCGTGACTGTCGTTGACGCAGTGTCTTATTGCACCACCATGTCTAACGCGTCACATCAGTTCTTCGTGCCAGTTGTGTGTAACCTCCTCTATGACGTCCTTAAAAAAGTAAGTTTTCGGTTTGGAATGATTTTTAATTTTGTTTCACTGCCAGGCAGACAGATAGAGTAGAAAAACAAAATCTCACCTCTCGGCGAATGTGCAATCAGCATGAATTCAGAGCCAAAGTACTGTTCATTAAAAGGCATGTTTGTTTTATGATTCATGTTCAAAATATAACATTTAATTTAAATCAAGTTGTTCCTCAATCATAAACTGACATTTGGGGACAGACAGACGAACGAACGGACATGAACGAATTGCTTAACCCCACTTTGTGCTTCACGTACGTGGGGTAATAATTCCAAAATAATTGTGATGTTGAACATCATTCCTGCCCTTATAATGAACAGTCGAGTCATATTCAATACAATTTGACCATTAATGAAATATTATCCTCCCAATTTGAGAGAAACAAGAAAATTTGCTTCCTGCTTTATGGACAATAACTTTCAGCACAATTCCAAAGAATCTAAAGATAATGTTACTGCCCCTTTGAGCATTACAGACGATGAACTGACCGGTATTGTTATTGTGGAGAGGAAGATGTGAAGACAGCAAGATAAACAATTCCTTCATGAACTCCTCATGTGTAGTTTCCAGACACTTCTGTTGTTCTTTAACCTGAAGCACAATATGCAACAACTGTAATCACATCCTGCATTAAAAAAAACACAACAACTAATTTTGAAGGTGAACACAGCTCAACGAATATTCCAACCATGCTCAAATCACAGGACAAGAGGGTAACAACACAAATAAACATATCCATCAGAGATGGGGAATCCCCGCCATTGAAAAAGGTCATACATATTCCAGATAATGAGGGAGGTGAATTTGAAACAAGACACCATTTGTATATTGCGATAATGTCGTTTTTTTTCAACATGGCTGCCTGGCAGACATATTGGATGTCCGAGCGGGTCGAAATCATGTTGGAAAAGTTCCCAGGGGTGAGGAACGTAGTGACCAAAAATAATTGAAATGAGATAAGCGGTTTTCCATTTATTACAAAAAACATTTTTTTCAAGATGGCCGCCCCATTCGCCCTTGGATCTGGCCACGCCCAAAATCAATAGGGTTGTTCCTTTTCAGGTCGTACATGTATGACCCAAATTTCAAATCGATATGGTGAACAGTTTATGAGCTATCGCACTCACAGCTATAAATGTTGACGCCCAGCCAGACGGACGGACGGACGGACGACCCGGGTCGCGGCGGGGAATAAAAACAAACAACCTACGATCAATGGATGAGGTGTGTGTGTGTGTGTGTGTGTGTGTGTGTGTGTGTGTGTGTGTGTGTGTGTGTGTGTGTGTGTGTGTGTGTGTGTGTGTGTGTGTGTGTGTGTGTTTGTGTGTGTCCGTCTGAGGCATACTTTTGTTGATTAATTACTGGTCTTTTCATTTACTGCACACAATTGAAATGTACCTTTCGACCCTTTGGACTGCTGAGACCCCTTCAAATACTGAAGACCCTTTTGAAGCCCCAAGACCCTTAAAAAGACCCAAAAGACTCCAAGGATCCAAAAGACCGAGATGACCCAAAAGACCCCAAAACACCCCGAGGGCCTAAAAGTCCCAAAAAGTCACCGAGGACCCAAAAGAACCAGATGACCCAAAAGACCCCAAGGACCCAAAACACCAAAATGAACCAAAAGACCCAAAGGACCACAAACTCCATGAGGATCCAAAAATCCCAACAAAGTTCCCGAGGACCCAAATGAACCTAAATACCCCAAAACCCCCAAAAGACCCCGAGGACCGAAAGGTCCAAAAAAACTCACCAATAATCCAAAACTCCTCAAGAACCCAAAAGTCCCAAAAAGTCACTGAGGGCCTAAAATTCCCCAAGGACCGAAAAGTCCTAAAATTTCCCAAAAAGTACTGAAGAACCAAAAGTTCCCGAGGACCCAAAAGTCCAAAAAGTCCCTGAGGACTCACAAAATCCCAAAAGTCCCCGATGACCCAAAAGTCCCAGAGGACTCAAAAGATGCCGAAGACTGTAGATTCTATAGACCCATTAAGATACGACTATACCACAAAAGATCCGTAAGAATTCTCATGTTTTAAATGCAGATAAAGGTAGATTTTAAGGCAGATAAAGCAGCTTCATACATCCAACAACCATGGCATGGCATTCTAATTACAACATGTTGTTACCGTTGTGGGGGTAGATGGAGGAATTTAAGAAGAAAGAGAGGATCGTATGGAGTTGTTTGGTCCGTGGACGTGTCGGAGACATCTCGATGTAATTAGGTCGAGAGTCTGTGAGTTTAAGTGTTGCATGTCACCACACAGTGGGGGGGGGGAGAGGGGGGTGGTACGGTTTTAATTAGATAGGGATTAAGGTCAAGTTCCCCCATTATGTGAATATGTAGTGTGTATGTTTCTGAGGAGGGAAGGAGAGCATGCCTCGTGGCCTGATCACAGGGCCTCAGAAATCGTGTCATCGTGTGGGCAATCGTTGTAAACAGACCGGGTGCAAAAGAGGAACGTTCGGCAGATTCGCTTGTAAATAGAAGCTGCACGGGGTCTCTCAGCCCTGATGTTGATTACCATCACGAATTACCTGACGTACGGCTTGGCGCCATATTTTGGGCGCGTCTACATGTGCAGGATGAAGCGCCTCGATTCCAAGTTCCACAAAAGACCATCCCTGGGCCAAGCTAAGTGCCGGAATAAAGGAAGGATTTTCTTTCATTTTGTTTCCCCTTGTCTGCATTTAAGTCTGCGTGTAGAGGCACCTCAATTTTCGGTTAAATTTATCTCATGATTATTATTATTTCTGAATTATTGTCCTTTGTAAATATTTGCCTATTTTCATCAAATCCCGTGTTTATTTTAAGATGATGTGTCCATGTAGTTGTCGTGGGGTTTGAGTATGAACCCCTTTGTGCATCCATCTGTTCCTCCATCAATCCGCCATTGTGCCCTGCCCCTTCCGCACACGTTGTAGTCTCTGAGGATCAATGTGTCCGCCTCCGAAGGGAAACCACTCGGCCATCCGGGCTGGCGGTGTTAACCACCCGTCACCACAAATTGGGTCGGGGGGATTAACCTAACCGCGCAGCACCACGATAATATATCACAAAAGTAAAGATAATATTGCAAGAAAGCATATATTCATTAACACATAATATTTACAACAATAACAAGATAAAGAGCAATCATAGATTGCAGACCCTCGCCAGGGCTTCTTTTGAGTGGTGTATTTTGTGTGGCATTTGTGTACTTGTGTTACGAGATTAATAAGAGACATAATTAGAACTGCGATTTATAACTGCTGGCAGTGATGACCGGGTACCAAGACGACCCACTTTGACGCAACCCCGCTTTGATTGGACACCTGACCCTGAACCATTATTTTTACATTATTATTCAATTGAATTTAGAATGGGATTAAAATAAATTCAATTCAAATCAAATGGAAGACCAAATTGGTGCAGTCCTGCATTGGAGTCATCAGAAGGCGTCCAAACAAGCAAAATGCAAAGATGAAGTCATCAGGAGGAACGTGGATAGGATTCACATTTCAGCTGCGACTCCTCCAGCCTGAAACCCATCCAGGAATAGCCAAGTGAGCCGATCAAGTTTGAATATAAAACATGTATTCCCCATCACTTCGAGATGATAATTGTGAAGTTTCACATTGCTTGATGAAGCGGTTCCAGAGAAAACGTCATTTCATAATTTTTTTCTCCCTTCCAATATAGTTGCCAAACCACGTGACCTATCAATTATTCCTGAACAAACTTGGACACCCAAACTTGGGGGACATTTGTGTGAAGCTTCCGTTCAATCTGTCCAGCCATTCTGGAGAAGAATATTTTTAAAGGTTTTCCGATAAATCCAACATGGCTGCCACACCACGTGACCTACGACGTTGTAATTATCATGAAAACATTCTCCATGAGTAGTCTCGCCTCTGATGACAATTTTGTCTCAATCCGACAAGATGTTGCGGAGAAAAACACAAGTTCTGTGCAGACAATCAATCAAACAAACAAACAAACAAATGGACATAAATGAAATTCTCTCTCCATTGGCGAGGGTCATAAGAATTGCAGTGTTATCTCGCAATAATAATAACAAACAAACAAATAATCCCCACGTTGGCCCCAAGCACATCTGGGCCTCGTGAAAGACAAGGTAATGTTCAAGCAGTACAGCAGGAGGGGACGCAACAAGACTGTGAAAAACTCATAAAAATTTGGTCCATCGGACTAAGGAGACCACAGGTGGTTAAAGGCTTCTTGTTGCTTTCAAATAGAATTATGACTTTTACAAGAACTATGATGATGAAAGAAACCAGTCCTGTTTGTATGTCACTGTATACGTAGGTAGTCTCGTACGAAGAATAATTATTGTAAGATTCTTCAAAGATAACAACAGCCATTGTGGTGAGCTCTTCAAGAGAGTTCAAAATGGCAAAGACAGAGTTGAAAACTCGATCAAAACTCAAACAATGATCGAATAAGGTGTGATGACATTATTAATGACGTGAACGAATCATTGCAATTACCAGTTTCAATGAAGCTTCACTTCCACACAATTCTTCCTTGGAAGAATGAAGTTGTGCTTCCAACTGAGAAACTCTATCTTGAGCTTCGATGAACTGCTCTTGGAGACGTTTCTCCAAATTCTCCATCTGTTCCTGTGCACTGCAAGATCCAGCACGTGTCTCCGCATGAGGGAACAATGTATATCACAAGATACATAATGGTAACTGAACAAGCAAAATAAAGATCTTTTCCACAACAAACCACAGAAAGCAATTGAAGAAATGGAGAGAAGAGTTAAAATGGGCCTGGTGATGCGTACGTACCTTCTCAGAGACCGTGAAAGCTGATCACTTCGTGCTTTCTCCTCATTTAATGCACTCTGTATAAGGGCATGTTCCTTTACCAGGGATTTATTTTGTCCCTCTGCGATGAAGCGTGATGATTTTTCAAACTTCAACCGCAAATCAAGATTTTTTAGGCCAACCTGCCATCAACACACACAATTAGGGTCATCCCCACACTCAAACTGGAAAAGTACTGTTATAGCCGGGGGGTTGGGGCTCGACATGAGGGAAAACACTCAAGTTTCTCCCGAATACCTGGTCCTGAGGCCACCGACCAAGCAAAGTCTATGGCGCGCTATCGCAAATCCCCACGATTCTCATCAAAAGCAAAGTTGAAAGATGGCAAAAGGTTCCACCAATAATGAGCCATATCAGCCTTTGAATGAATTTTTTTTCCCCTTGGGACCTAAATCCCTACCCCTTAAGGTCTGAACCAGGGGTCAAATCCAAAAACTCGTGACACACTTAATACGTCCCCTAATGTTGAATGCATATTCAGTTTCAGTTTAAAATGTGCCAGTAATTGCATTGTTGGGGATTTGACCCTTTTTGTCCCACCCCTGGGGCAGGGCGAAAATGACACTGCTGTCACAGCTTCTTGCCATGTGGTGATCATAACGACCAAGTTTTGTGAATTTCTGCACAACCGTTTCAGAGGAGATAGCGTGACGGACAGACAGATAGAGACAGACAGACGGAGCAGATTACAATATCCCTTCATTTTAATTTTTTTCAAAAATCATGTGGAAAATAAAGAAAAAGGTGTTTTACCTCAAACTTCCTCAGAATTGTACTTTGCAGGTCTGCGTTCTCCTCAAACTGATCAGCCTCATGACGTATGAACTCGGAAAGGAGTGAGTCTTTTTCTTTAAGCTTGTAGAGTTCAAGTGGGAGTTCCTCAATGGTCTTCTCTTGTGGCTGTCACGGTATTAATGAAATCATCGGTTATCAACACCTTCAGGAACAAAGTGTTTTCTGCATGTTAAATCCAATAAACAGGAAAGTTAAATTGAAGATTCAAGCAAAACATCACAACTTGGTCCTCAAAATGTGATCCAAAAATAAGATGGTGTATATTTTGAGCACTTGGACTCCATTCCACCTTCTGAAGCCCACAATCAGAGATTAAACTAACAGTTTATATGTTTTGCTTTCATGTCCCCTCAATGAGAGTTTTCAACCAAATCACCCAACCAATAAATATCTCTTCTATGATTCGTCCATCACATGTAATGGGTCACGTGAGCTGAAGGAGAGAGAAGAGGTTGCTTTGGCATGCATGTTGCAACCACATTGTTGAATAATTTAGACCTGAGCCACAATTAATATGTGGTCATTTAGTGTAAGAATTCAGAAGTTCATTTGTTCTTTTTTTGAAGCATTCCAATGGATGTGGTTTCACATTGTATGTGGTTAAACTCTGTGCCAAAAAGCCAAAACTGATTCCACAGAGGTCTCCACATTCAGCTCTGTCAAACTCATACTGAACAAAGCAGTGATTAGAGAAGATGACCAGTGTGTGCAGTTGATCGTTATCTCTATTTACGGGAATGAGGAGATGGAACAAAGTCTTCCCAGGACTCAAAGTATTCACCTCAGCTTCGGGAAGGGATCACAGTTCACGGACCAAATTGTTCAACTTTATTGTTCTCAGACTTTTGCTCCGATGGCTCTTTTCAGAATCATCACCAAACCCTGGACTGCCTCCAATTGTAGTAAGTTTGTGGAAATATTCCCAGGGATTTTCTTGATTTCTGCATTATTTAGATCAAAATCACTGGGTACTGAAAACTCAATTAACAATGCCTTCTTTTCCTTTTTGTATCTGAGAACTATGTTTGGTTGCAGTGCTTTGTTTATAATGATCAGGCAGAATGGGATCATCAGATTGTACGTGAGCATTATGTTCTTGTTTTCAATGATTGCTTTTGGTTTACATTTCCATGAGTTTTGAGGAGCTGGGATATTGAAATTTCTGCAGATGTTCTGATGCGTAACTCCACGTACCCTGTTGTGCCTTTGTGTGTGCAGCTGCTTTGACATGAGGTTTTTGCATCTCGATAGGAGGTCATTCATGCTTGCTGTTTCTACCTTGCAGAACCTGCACTTGTCCGATTGGCTTCGTCCTGCCAATTTTTCAAAGACACTCGATGACCCGTGAACCCGTTGAGTTCCAGTTGTGACAGCGGATGATAAAAAATCATTTGAACAACAACAAAAAAGAAGCTCCAGCGAACTATACCGCTGAGGTTGTTTGCATTGATCAAATACTCCCGAAGAGTACTTCACTGAATCGGGAATTGATTTTTTAATAATATTTTTCGTTGCCCAATTAGAACGAAAATTGATACTGCACACGGTAGGCGAATGGTAAGGGGGCCCTAAAATTTTTTGCTATCGTGTACCGTTTTGGCTGTATTTCGGGAATATACATACACACATACATACATACATACATACATACATACATACATACACACATACATACACACACACATACATACATACATACATACATACATACATACACACATACATACATACATACACACATACATACATACACACATACATACATACATACATACATACATACATACACACATACATACATACATACATACATACATACATACATACACACACACATACATACATACACACATACATACATACATACACACATACATACATACATACATACACACATACATACATACATACATACATACATACATACATACATACATACATACACACATACATACATACATACATACACACATACATACATACATACATACATACACACATACATACAAGATGAGAGTTTTAGTAATATTTCGATTGATTAGTGTTGCGTCCTTGGTCCTGGGCATATATAATGATTCGTTCTTCATCCCAATTGAGTTGACCTCTTCTTCTGTTCAAGATGCTGGTGTGTGTGTGTGTGTGTGTGTGTGTGTGTGTGTGTGTGTGTGTGTGTGTGTGTGTGTGTGTGTGTGTGTGTGTGTGTGTGTGTGTGTGTGTGATAATATTTAAAGATTTTCAAGGTATGATATCTTTCAGAGGTAAATTGAGAGCAAGTGCATGGATCAAATCAAAAGTTTCAATTTGTTTTGTGCTCAGCTTGTTTTAAGGTGAAAACTACAAATAAAGGGTAAGACACCTTCATTTGGAATGATATTCTGTCACGAGGGACACAGAATAAGTCAACCAAAATGAATAGTCTCACATCACGTTCAATGTGGACTAGTCCAGGTTTCTGATGTTGATTAAACCTGCTTGGCTAAATTGATGCAAAGGCATCTTGTTGCTTTGAGATCTCTCATCGATTAACAAGCACAAGCCGATTACATTTTGCTTCAGGTCCAGATCCAGATCCGGCCTTTCAATGGGATACAAAACGTAAACTGTTCAGCCTGGCACAGGTAGGTGCTGAACTGAATGTTGTTCCGGTTTCATGTGCAATACCTGGGAGGTGGCAGAATAGCCTTGAGGTCTGCACATATCCCTCCGTCTGGCCATCTAGACTGGGTTTGAATCTCAGCTCAGCCACAAACAGTCTCGCAGGCAAGGTGATTCCCTTGGATGGACATTGGACTGGGCGTCCAGTCTGTCAACATTAGTTGGTGGACAATAAAGATCCAACAGTTTCCTTCACGAAGAGTCGGAGAGTAGGTGAGCTATCACCAGCACTTTGAACAAATTACAAATTCATGTCCTAACCTAGAGAACGTTGCATCAGAGGCACAGCCGCACCCTCAGTCAATGATCCCACTCGCAGTCATGTGCAGCATACATAAGAAGAAAAAGAAGGACAGTTGGCACTGCCTGCTCCTCAAAATTAAATGCAAATAATGGACAATGAGAATTTCCACCATGTTGCTCTGATATCACCACAGAGCAAGCGGTATGATCTTTTTGCAGATATGTTGTTGCATTATCATTTTGATCAAAAACACTGCATTTCATCGATGTTGCGACCTCCTCATTCTGTCCTTTCAATCTTTGACAAGAAGAGCTGCAGGGAAATTAATTCAGCAAAACACAAAAATCACACAGGGCTGACAAAGATGCAGCCACATTGATCACGTGAGTGGACGACACAAAATCAAGCAAACTCACAAAATGTCCGAGCCGGAACAAAGTGTCACACGCTTTGCTATCAGGTCAGGTCAGGTATGGGAGCATGTGCCAGAACAGCGCGTCGCTGCGTCCACTTTCCGCTGGTACTCCAGGGGCCTCCGTCTGGCCATCCCCCAGGCAGATGCCAGGCCCATCCCCATCTCCTTGAGATGATGGTCAACCTGCTGCAACCACGAGGCACGTGGTCGGCCCACTGGCCTCCTCCACTCATGAGACTCCCTCACTGAGAGAATCTGGTGAGCAGGATCAGCGTCAGGAAAACGAGCCACATGTCCATACAGCCGCAACTGACGCTCACGGACTATGCAGGTAACAAATCTCATCCGAGTCTCTCTCAGCAATCGCTCGTTGGACACAAAATCCGACCAGCGATAGCCAAGGATTCTCCGAAGAGACCTGGTACCAAAGGAATTAAGTCTCCGTCTCAGATGCTTTGTCAGAGTCCAAGTCTCGCATCCATAGAGCAAGACTGGAAGTACCAAGGACCTGAAGACTCGGACTTTCGTCCTCCCGCACAGGTACCGGCAGCACCACACCCCATGATCCAGTGAATCCATGACTTCCCAGGCCCGACCCAGAGGTCTATTGACCTCTGACTCACAGCCAGCAGAGACATGAATATCACTGCCAAGGTAAGTGAATCTCTCCACGACCTCAACATCCTCACCACAAACAGACACAGACAGGACAGCAGCATCCAAGATGTCACCGAAAGCCTGGATCTTGGTTTTGACCCAAGAAACCCGTAATCCCAGCGGCTCCGACTCCTCATTCCGCACCTCGAGGGCCCCCAAAAGGATATCTAAAGTCTCCGCAAAGATAACTGCATCATCTGCAAAATCAAGGTCCGAGATCTTGACATTCCCAAACGATACACCGCAGCTTGATCTCTCCGACATCCTCCCTAAAATCCAGTCCATACAAGTGCTGAAAAGTGTGGGGGCAAGTACACACCCCTGAGGAACTTCAGTAACAACTGGATATAAGTCAGAGATGGTACCACCACACTTCACAGCACTCTCAGTACCAGAGTAGAGTTCAGACATCAGATCGATCAGTTTTGGTGGCACCCCAAGAAGACCAAGAATCCTCCAGAGGACATCCCGATTCACTGAATCGAACGCTTTACAGAGATCAACATAGGCTGCAAGCAGCCCCTGCCGAAACTCTCGTCTGCGTTCGGTGAGGACACGAAGTGCAAGGATACGGTCAATCGTTGACCTCTTTGGTGTAAAGCCTGACCGCTCTGGACGCTGGTGCTCAAGCAGATGATGGCGAACCCTATCAAGAATTATCCGAGCAAAGAACTTGCCCGGCACTGAGAGCAGCGTCACCCCTCGGTAGTTGTTGCAGTCTTGACGATCACCCTTCCCTTTCCAGAGAGGAAGAACAAGGCCCCTCTTCCAATCAGTTGGGACGATGCCTGTGTTCCAGGCAGAGCACAAAACTGCATGCAATGACATGAGTGCAGCATTTCCACCAGCCTTGAGAAGTTCAGCATGGATGCCACAGATCCCTGGAGCTCTGCCCCGTTTCAACTGGTTCACCGCAGCCCGTGCTTCAACAAGCGAAGGTGGACCACAGTTGATTCGAGGGTCAGCAACAGGGATTGTAACACCCTTGACGTCCAACTTCACAGCTGGCGGATCAGCCTGGTACAACCGCTCAAAGTAACCGGCTCAGCGGGCCTTCACTTCAGACTCCTCTGTCAAGACCCTACCACACTCTGCTCTAACTGGAGTGCTCCGAGGGATTGGCTTGGATGAACGCAATGCGCGAATTCCCCTGTAAGCAGGACGAGAATCACCTGTCCACAGGTGATGCTCTACCCCCTCACAGATTCCTCGCACAAAGGTCTCCTTGCCCACCCTCAGTGCACGTATAGTTTTACGCCTCAGCTCCCTGAACAGCTCAGTTCTGGCCCTGCGACTCTGGTCAATGGTATCTTGTGTCCCTTGAGAGACAAAAATCTTCTTTGCCCTGCGGTGAGTTCCAAGACATCCACCGGCAACATCAAGGATGGTGGTCTTGAAGGCACTCCACAACTCTTCAGGACACACCAAAGCACCCAGACCCCCCAAGTGTCCACTCAGCCTGTTCGCAAACTCCTCAGCTGCTCTCTCATTCGTGCGCTTGCCAACATCCAGCCTAGGCTGGGATGGGACCATTCTCCAGGATTTAAGGTGCAGCTGTAGAGTTGCTACAACAAGCCTGTGGTCAGTATTGAGGAACTGAGCACTCCGGTAGACCCTGCTGTTTTGGATCATCCCCCAACGACCGTCAATGAGGACATGGTCAATCTCCTTTGCCGCACCGCCAGCGTTGGAATACCAAGTCCAGCGATGAGCTTGTGGGTGCTGAAACCATGAACCAGCCACCCTAAGTCCATGACTTCTTGCAAAGTCAAGGAACTTAATGCTATTCTGGTTCATAGTTCCTGACCCATGGGGACCAACACATGTCTCATAACCATCCCTATCAGTTCCAGTCGATGCATTTAAATCACCCAAGACTAGAAGTGTATCTCGTCTGGGGCACTGATCAACCACAGACTCGAGCGTGTTTTGCTATCACTGGCTGATTAAAATACAAGCCACTCAGTGATTGAAAATTACAACCTGTTGCCTTTGTGCGTGATACACGGTGTCAATATACCCTCCCTCAGGCAGGGGTCAGTGGTTGAACAACTTGCACGATGATACGCGTCCAGATGAAAATTGCAGGTCGTCTCCCCCACCATTGTCGGAGTGGGGGAGAGAAGTGGACGATTTATTTTCAAGCCCTTCACCCGACACTGTGTACCACAAGCACGTGTGAAAATTTGGTGAAAATCGACCATGAGCCGTTTTCAATTCTGTGCAATTCAGACAAACATAAATCATTAAATACAGAGAATTGCCAGCAGTTGGCCACAAGAACAGCCCGGAATGGTTACCACCTAAAACGTCAGCTTTTACATCCTTGCTTCCTGCAGCGGTTAGCATACCTCGTTCAATGTTCTGTAGATTTTTTGCACTTCGCACAATTATATTAAAATGTTTCAAAATGATTCAACAACAGCATGAAGTTCAATAACTTCCACCAAGTCTGTCGTTAAAAAACCCAATGAAGGAGTTAAGTCTCGAGGAACAGTATTTTGCCTTCACGTCTTTCAGGCACGAATTGCCTTGAGCCAGCAATTCCATCAAGTAAGATCTGCACCCCGAGAAGCCATTTCGTCCACAATGAGGATGTTTTCAACATCTCATTTGTATATCACGAAAAAGATAAATAAAAAAGGATAATAAAAGAAAATAAACGATTTTTTTATCGTTGGAGTTTGTGTTGGATTTTCAAATCTGATCATGATCCTTTGGACAATTTAAATTATTACTCCGCACTAAAATCATGTTACGAAACTCGTTTCAGGATCACTATTCTCATTTGGATCCGAGAATACGAATCACTCTCTTCACTCCTCATCTCAAAAGGCACCAACCTCTCAAAGCTTTAGTTTTACTCTGGATGTAACTCACCTCATGTTTACAGAGAAACTCACTGCCTGGGCCGATCTCCTCCAGCTCAAGGGCCTGGCTCTGTATGAGCTTGGCCTGCCTCGAAATCTCTACCTCTTCTTCATCGATTTGATGTCGCAGTTTTGTAATGGTCACATCTTGTTCCTGCCACATTGTCAAACCATTAGTGAAGCACAACAAATATGTGACCTGACATAAAATGGGGGTGTGCATTGGGAATTGGATGATGTACATTGTTCACAATCAGAATTTGTGCGTATGTTGTCTGCATACTTTCACAACATACATACATACATGGGCCACACATTCATGGATATGCAAGCATGGACAGGCATGATATACCTGTAAACAGATACAAGTACACTTGAACAACAACAAACACGATTTTGATGAAACTTGACCACAACCTTCATCACTTGTGATGTTCCAAAGTTTGTTCACATATTTTTTTCAATTGGGGTCGAAGATGGTTTTTGCTGGGGTTGGGTTGCCCTCAAAAATTGGTCTTCACAACAACAACATTGGTTCATTGGTACATTTTTACAATTCCGTCTGATGTTGACTTCCTCCTCAGTATCATTATTCTACCAGGTGAGCGCCCTGGGGTATTGCCCCAATTTTTGGAATTCCATTCCATCACCTTTTTCCTTTTTTCACCTCTGCCACTAAAGGTGGAATGAGGTTATGTTTTCACCCCTGCCTGTCTGTCCATTTGTTTGTCTGTGTGCAGGATATCTCAAAAAGTTGTGCACGGTTACCTATAAAACTTGGTGGACAGGTTGGGAACGTGGCAAGGCCGAAATGATTAGAGTTTGGTGAAGTTCCAGATCTGGCGATGAGAATTTTAAAGTGATTCTTCAGCATTGAGAGATGGGGTTAAAAACGACATCTCAAAAATTTGTGGACGGATACAGACGAAACTTGGTGGATAAGTTGGGTGGTGAAAAGAACAAATTGATTCGATTTTGGTGAAGATCTGAATCAAGATAAGGACACGAGAATTTTTAATTTTTTAAGTAATTCTTCAACATTGGGAGGGAGGGCCAAAAATGATGCATCACATTATATTTAAAAAGTGTATTGGGCCCGATATGTTCTCGTGGATCAGGCATTGCATGGTGGAGGTGTGTGCTCCACCGAGTGCCCTTCTGGATTTTTCTTGTTTTTCTCCGATTTTAGTTTGTGGCAGGAGTAAATAAGTATGGATGGTGGTGTAAATAGTATCATGTGGTAAAATGTGGTTCACTTGTCATGTAAAAATCATGTGTTGAAACACTTCCGTTCATCCATGTATGATATTCCAATTAAAATGCGCACGAAACAATATCTGCATCACAGACACCGCAGGTCTATGTGGATGCTGTTGCATCACCAATGCATGATACAAAACGTGCAGCACGAGTTATAAAATATATACAGGAAGTGCTTTACAAAATCAGTGTTAAAACACACACAAACACAGCAGAGCTTATGATGAATTTGGTGTGGTGTGTTGCGACTCAAACAGGTGAGTGACGAAGTGGCTGAGTCCTTCACCAAACTCATTTGAATCCCTACATAGGACTCCAGTCCATCTCTCACCTCTCAGCCTCAAGGCTTCAGTTTGACACTGGATGTAACTCACCTCGATGAAAGCACGAAGCTTACTGTGTGGGCCGATCTTCTCGAGCTCACTGGTCTGCCTTTGTATCATATTCGCCTGCCTTGAAATCATCATCTCTGCTTGATCAATTTGATCCTGCAGATTTGTTATGGTCGTATCGTGTTCCTGCCACAAAATTATCAAACCATCAGTTTCTCATGACTGAAACCAAATACCACCCAGAGATAAACACTGCCCTGACACAAACACCATATGGAGACAAAGAGAGATAGAGAAAAAGAGGGAGAGAGAAAGAAGTGTGGGAGGGTGCAACACTGCATGAGGAGGAGGCAGAGTGAGAATGGGCAGAGAGAGAGAGGGGGGGTGGACAGAGGGGAGTTTGCACAGAGAGAAAATGTTTTGCTTTACGAACAAAAAGAAAACCACACACACACTCAATCTTGTCGTAACTGTCAACTGCACATCCTCATCGGGACACGAACTGCACCACGATCAACTGTAGGGTGCTTGGCAAGTGGCTTAAACACTCAAACAAGCACTCAAACAGAACACCTGGCTTGGCAAGTGATTCCCAATTGCGTCGATAAACCCATGCACCCAGAAACGCCCAAGTAATGTCCAAATTGGATAAAGGTTTCTTCGCAGTCAGAATTGCTGCTAAGTTCGATTCCAGAACTTAAATTTTGTCATTCGGCTTCGTTTAACAGATTCTTGAGATTATGGCATGTGCTCTGATTCACATTCTGATTCCTCCCTTAACCCTGTCCTTTTATACAATGCACGAAACAAACATGCAAGCACACACGCCATTCAATAGGTAATTGATAATGAGCACACTACGTTGCTTTCCATGGCTCGGATCCACCACACCACTCCACTCCACACAATACCACCCGTGCATCGCGTGCCATTGTTTTGTCAAATATGCGCACCAATTCCCAAACGGCACCTCACCTTACTTCACATCTCCCTCACCAAACCTCACCACTTTGACCACAAACGCCTCCCGCAGATGTGGAAAAAGATCTCTGCCCCCCTCATACCTCTGCATCGCAACAATTCGCCACTCTCTTTTGAGGAGCACCACACGACTCGGATTGTCCTCGGCACCGCACGATGCTTGAACACGAAACAGACGTCAATCGCCCGACCACATCTCACCGGGGACATCCCAGATGAGCATCTGGAATTGATACAACCCTCATCCAGTGGTGGCAGGGAAAGTCCGCTGCGACTGCACTCGACATTCAGACTGCACTCGGAGCACGTTCAGGGCCGGGGTGCCAGCTCAGAGAGCATGCCCTATGTTGAGTCAGGAGTTCCGACCCGTGGCCAAAGTGGGTGGGCATCTGAGACGGTTTCCGGTCCCAGAGCTTGGCAGGGTAGGATCAGGCCGCTGTGGCCCAATAGAGCAGGATTCGGGCCACAGCGCTTCGCTTTCCGCTCATCACCCCACCCTTCGCCCGGGACTCATAAAAGGGGGAGTGCGGAGCCATTAGACTCTCTTTGCTCTCTGCTCGGCACTTCACTGGCATCTTCGCTTCGTTCCCTGTCTCGCTATTGGTGTCTGATTGCCAGAACATGCTTCTTCTTTGAGAGCCTGATCAGGGGCGACTGCCGAGATTCCCTGCCATGCTGTTGATGTTCCGCTACCCCCGTGCAGCCAGAAGGACCAGTGCGGAGCGCACGTTGCCACGGCAAAGTAATTAAGCAGGATAACGTGCCACATCACGAGCTCAGGCGTAGCGTCCCACGAAGGTACACTCGACACATGCAAACCTTTACACAGCTTGGTTAGGGATCTTTGTGCTTTCGCATCTATTCTCCCCTCTCTCTATCCACCTCTCCATCCCATCTTCTTTGGACACACAAACAACATCATTACTGACTCGCAATCCCATTTTCCTCTGGCACGACACCGCACCCCCCACATTGCACAACACCACACCTCAGACACAACCACTTCATCTGCAAGGAAATAAAAAGTTCTTCACTATATTTATTTTTCTTCATAATAAATTCCTTGTTGATGTTTCAACCTGTCTCTGATTGTCATTTGCTTCCTTTGATCCAGCATTGACCAATCCAAGATCGAATGGAAGGTAATTCCCATAAAAATTAACCTGTCGTCCTCGGCATTCACCAGCAGTAAATGCTCGGCCACCTTACTTGTTCAAGCAACACACTGCACCACAAAGTTAATTGTGAACAGTGGCCCCAGGTCCGGTTCTTCTGAGGAGAAACGAGGATTAACCCCCTCATAATACACTCGGTACCCGTGGCCCTAACGATATTACACACAAACATGCAGATATTGTCCACAAATATTTCTTTTACACGAGAAGACCCGTGAACCCGTGTCTTTCATCACCCCACCATTCGTTGTATCAATTGGTGTATCAATTCCACCCTTGAGCTATTTATTTTAGACGACGACCCTTGTCTTTCAATCCGCACAAATCTCACACTCTCACTATGACTCTCCGAAAGGACCGGTTCGAACCCCCCCCCCCCCATCCACTTTCTCAACAATCTTCTGGAAGAAGTCCTTTCTTTCAAGCTTCTGGGTCTTACTATTTGCCATAACCTTTCCTGGGAAAGCCACATTTCAAACCTCGTCTCCAAAGGCAGTCGCCGACTGGGAATCCTCCGTCATGCAAAGTCCTTCCTCGGCCCACCTGAGCTCCTGACCACTTACAAAGCTTTCGTCCGCAGCCTGATGGAGTATGCTCTCCCCTCTGGGCTGGTGCTCCTGCCTCCCACCTTTCTCGGCTTCACGCTGTGGAAACCAAGGCATTTCGGAACATTGGCATCTCCTACAATGAGGCTGAGTCTTTGGGCCTCTTACTCTCTCACCGCAGGTTGGTCGGTGGTCTTTCTGTCTTGTACCGTCTCCTCTCCAGCCTCGTCCCCCCCTCTCTCTCTGCGATTTGTCCACACCACATTTGCGCAGGGCGCTCAAGGTCCGCCAACCACCCCTTTCTGGTAAAACTACCAAAATCACGAATCACTGCTCACCGTCACTCTTTCATTCCTCTTTTTTCCCGCCTTTGGAATAAACTCCCTCAATCTATTCAATCCCATTCTTCCCTCCAGGCCTTCAAAACAGTTGTTCACCACCACCTCTTATCATCCCCTCTCCAAATCTTCAACCTTTTCTACCCCCGCTAATCCACCCAAGCCCACATCCTTCAATTTTCCTGCTTTCCTTCCTGAAAGTCCCTGTAATGTCCATCTTGTATTCCCCATTTTCCCCACCCCATCCCTCTTCCTTCCACAGATCTCCTAATGATCTGTTCCCCACTGTTTTGTCCTTCCCACTCCCACCCCTCTTGTCTCATGCCCCCCTTGAGTACTTGACTGAATTGGGAATTTATTTTTTTAATAATTTTTTTCGTTGCCCGATTTGAACGAAACTTGATACTGCACACTGCAGGAGAATGATGAGTAAGGTCGGCCTGAAATTTTTGAACGATTGTGTGCCATTTTGGCTGTATTTCGGGAACATACATACAAGATGAGAGTATTCGTAATATATCATATATGTATGAATATATATATATATATTTATATATATATATATATATATATATATATATATATATATATATATATATATATATATATATATATATATATATATATATATATATATATATATATATATATATATACAGTGGGGAGAACAAGTATTTGATACACTGCCGATTTTGCAGGTTTTCCCACTTCCAAAGCACGTAGAGGTCTGTAATTTTTTACCATAGGTACACTTCAACTGTGAAAGACGGAATCGAAAATAATAATTTTGAAAATCACATTGTATGATTTTTAAATAATTAATTTGCATTTTATTGCATGAAATAAGCATTTGATACATCAGACAAACATAATTTAATATTTGGAACAGAAACCTTTGTTTGCAATTTCAGAGATCTGAGCTTTCCTGTCGTTCTTTACCAGGTTTGCACAGACTGCAGCAGGGATTTTGGCCCACTCCTGCATACAGATCTTCTCCAGATCATTCAGGTTTTGGGGCTGTCGCTGGGCAACACAGACTTTCAGCTCCCTCCAAAGATTTTCTCTTGGGTTCAGCTCTGTAGACTGGCGAGGCCACTCCAGGTCCTTGAGATGCTTCTTACGGAGCCACTCCTGAGTTGCCCTGGCTGTGTGTTTCGGGTCGTTGTCATGCTGGAAGACCCAGCCACGCCCCATCGAAAATGCTCTTGTTGAGGGAAGGAGGTTGTTGGCCAAGATCTCGTGATACATGCCCCCATCCATCCTCCCCTCAATTCGGTGCAGTCGTCCTATCCCCTTTGCAGAAAGGCATCCCCAAATAATGATGTTTCCACTTCCATTGTTCACGGTTGGGATGGTGTTCTTGGGGTTGTACTCATCGTTCTTCTTCCTCCAAACACGGCGAGTGGAGTTTAAACCAAAAAGCTCTATTTTGGTCTCATCAGACCACATGACCTTCTCCCATTCCTCCTCTGGATCATCCAGATGGTCATTGGAAAACTTCAGACAGGCCTGGACATGCGCTGGCTTGAGCAGAGGGACCTTGCGTGCGCTGCAGGATTTTAATCCATGACGGCGTAGTGTGTAACTGATGGTTTATTTTGATACTGTGGTCCCAGCTCTCTTCAGGTCGTTGACCAGGTCCTGCCCTGTAGTTCTGGGCTGATCCCTCACCTTTCTCATGATCATTGAGGCTCCACGAGGTGAGATCTTGCATGGAGCCCCATACTGAGGGAGATTGACTGTTATCTTGAACTTCTTTCATTTTCTAATAATTGCGCCAACAGTTGTTGCCTTCTCACTAAGCTGCTTGCCTATTGCAGAGATGCCAACTTTTGGAAATCAGAATTAGGGAGGATTTGCAACCGACACCAAATAATGTGCGCTAAAGCGCACATCTCGAGCGCGGAGCGCTCGACCCTTGCGCCGGGGTCCACAGCCCGCCTTAGGGCCCTGGAAGCTCTGGGGTTCTAGACGCTCTCTAGTGCCCTCTGAGCCCTATTTTGGAGCATTTAACATGTTAAGAATTCCCACTTTTTGAACAAAAAAGGGGAAAATTGTGCACTTTTTAATGTTACATGTATGTTAATATTAGTAAGTTAGGGGACAATCAAAGATTAACAAAAAGCACAAAAGAAGCAATATTTTTCTTACCTTACTGGCTGGTACTACTGCTGCTTGCTTTTTCCATGGCAGCTTTGCTGAGTGACAGCTGTGTGGCTCTTTTAGCCCTTCTGATTATGTCTTTGCTGTATTCTCTCTGGTAGCAAGGGGTGCTATGAGCTAGTTTTTCAATTAAGAGAGCTTCCAGGGTTTTGACACTCAAATTGGGACGAAATTCAGTATGATTCTTCCGTACAAGACTGAGTGCCCGCTCACATGATGCGTTCGAATCAGGAATGACCAAGATTCCCTTCATCACTTTGCTCAAATTAGGATACTTCTTGGCACCAGTGCAGGGATCTGTGAGCTGTGAAATCCGATGCCACTGCTCATCCACTCTCACTGTCTCAGTAGCAATTGTAGCTATGGAGGCGTCTGCCTGGTAGTGAGCGAATTCACTCTCAAGACTGTCTATGTCACTATCACCGCCACTGAACAGACAGGGGAATTTCTTGATGAAAAACTCCACACAGTCAAACCCCACTTCTTGGTGTAGCTTAACATCCAGCACCTGAGCATGCTTGGCTAATTCATCATCTAGCGGCCAGGTTTTGAAGATGTAATTGCAGGCTTTCACATAATATGAGCGAACTGCACTGAAGAAACCTTGGATGTCTGACTCACTCAGAGTGAAGGTGGATTTCTTGAGACTCCTTTGTTCCCTTATATACAGTTTGGCATCGTTCCCAATCATGAGGTCCTCATCATTCTTCTGATGATTTCTGTCAGAGAAGGGTACATTTACCAGAGCAACCGATGACACCGATGGTTTCAAAAACCGTACGAAGATATCTTTCAGAAGACCATTCAATTCTCCGTGCAGGAGATGAATACAGGGTTCGTCTCTTTGGAGCAGAAGATTCCCCTTCTCAAAAAGCTTGTTAGCATATCGAAGGAAGAAACAATAGAGTTTTGTTTGTGCAGACAAGAACATCCTGTTGACACGTTTTTCTCTAGATTCCTGCACAGTGTTTGAGGAAGATGCGCTTTTAGTTGTAGAACTCGTAGTACACTTAGCCGCAGGGCGATCACACTTGCGTTTACTGCCAGCAGAAGAGGTCAGACTCGTAGTACCAGATCCAATTTTACGTTTGAGGAGAGAGCTTGAGGTAGGTGCAGCCAAGGAAGAAGACCTCTGATTCAAAGGTTTTGCTGAGCTTCTATCAAGTGATTTGGCAAAAGCAGAACTTAACTTGGGTCCTTCTTTGCCTGTAGATGAGACTATCACAGTCTTTCTCGACTCTGAAGGGATCTGCTTTGTAGATGAACGTGATGAAGGGCCGGTGATGCTACCTGCTCTCAGCATTGGTTTTGGTCCTGTCCCTGCTGTCTTCTTCGCAGCAGATACTGCAGTGGTAGTGGTGAATGCTGCTCCACTAGTGCTTGATCCTGCAGTGCCAGTACTGGCAGTAGATACAGTGCCGTCCTTCTTGCTCGTTGTTAGAGTCTTGGCTACAGTTGGTTGCATTTTTCTTCGTACTTCTTCTTTGAAGAAGAGGCGAAGTGGCTCCCACTGTTCAATCAGCCTGTCTAGGCACTGACCAAGGGACAGCCACCTTGTTGCGACATGCTTCAGAATCTTGTGTGTCGGGGCATCACAGAGTTCTTGCAGTGCTTTCACTCCTTTGACGCGTTTACTACTTTTGTCCAAGTAGTAGTAAATATCGATGAGAAAGTCATCTAATTCAATGGGTAAGGCCTGAGCCGCCTTCTTGGCCATATTGTGCATCATATGGCAAGGGCATCCCATGATGTAGCACTCTGGATTTTGTTTGTGGATATAAGCAGCGACTCCTTTGTGCTTGCCCACCATGACAGAGGCATTATCAGCACAAAAGGAAACACAATTTCCCCACGGAATTTTCCTGTCACTGAACTCATGATCAAGCAGTTTGAAAATGTTTTCTCCAGTGGAATCTTGTTTGCACGCAGGCAAACTTAGCAAACCTTGCTTCACAATCCCAGCACTGTTGTCATAGTACGAAATCAGGACAGGATATAGCTGGGCCTCACCACTGTCATTGCTACCGTCTGTAGCTAGGCTAAATGGAGCTAGTCTAGCAATATCGGCAATAGATGAAGCAGTAACATTTGACAACTCACCAATTATTGCTGAAGTTTTTGTTCTTGCACATCCATACTTTGAAGCAACTTTTGAATCTGGAAACATCTTTTGAAATAGAGGTCCAGCATGATCTGAGACTGATATGGGCAAGTTATGTTCCACAATAAATCCACTAAAGAGAAGTTCCGCTCGGGTAACATCCTCTTCCTCGCTTGTCCCTTGTTTGGTGAAATAATTCAGAAGTGTACCGGTACTCGTGCTCGAAGATCTCTCCTTTGCAATGTCTGTGTGCCGTTTGCTTCCAACGTGCTTCCAAATATCATCGCGACCTCCGTGCTCAACTGAAATATCAACGCTGCATACTGTACAATACGCATGATGAATTCCTCTTTCAGACTTTCGAATACACGGGTATTGGAGACTGTATTCGGTCTTGTACTTCTGAGACCATTTCTTGGTCTTCGTAAGCTTCTTTTCTGCCATTTTGTAATCAACATCGAGGGCTTGAAGCATCGGTAACTTCGAAGTCGATGTTCCACAGCTGCAGCGCGACTCGTAGAACTCTAGCGGCTGTTAAACACCGCACGGTGGTCGCGACCGCCGGGCTGGTACGGGGCCCAGCTGCATGCAGTGAGCGTATCGCATGCATATACACTGTGCATACATACCGCATGCACTGTATTGCACACATACCGCATGCACTAAATCTCAGTGCATGATCGCATAAGCGAGATCCAGACCCAATGTTTCACTGCTCCTCATTTGAATTTGCAATTTTTTACGTACAATTTGGTAGCAGCGAACGTTATGGAGTTACCACATGCTATACGTAGCAGACGATGCTTTTCATTCAATTCTCATACCAGTACATTCTGATTAGTGAACAGTGCAAAAATATCAAAATTTCGGGAGGATAAGGATAGTGATCGTAAGGGCGGGAGTTTGGGTGAATTTTCGGAAGCCTCCCGATGAAATCGGGAGGGTTGGCATCTGTGCTATTGTCCTGTCGCCCATCCCAGCCTTGTGCAAGTCTACAATTTTGTCCCCGATGTCCATTGACAGCTCTCTGGTCTTGCCCATTGTGGAGAGGTTGGAGTCTGATTGATTGAATGTGGACAGCTGTCTTTTATGCAGATAACGAGTTCAAACAGTTGCAGTTAATACAGGAAATGAGTGGAGAATGGGAGGGCTTCTTAAAGACAAAACGAACAGGTCTGTGAGAGCCGGAATTCTTACTGGTTGGGAGGTGATCAAATACTTATTTCATGCAATAAAATGCAAATTAATTATTTTAAAATCATACAATGTGATTTTCAGGATTTTTGTTTTAGATTCCGTCTTTCACAGTGGAAGTGTACCGATGATAAAAATTACAGACCTCTACGTGCTTTGTAAGTGGGAAAACCTGCAAAATCGGCAGTGTATCAAATACTTGTTCTCCCCACTGTATAAAAAATATATATATATATATATATATATATATATATATATATATATATATATATATATATATATATATATTAGATGTACACGCACACGCACACGCACACACACACACACACACACACACACACACACACACACACACACACACACACACACACACTGTATGATTTATGCAATATATCAACACAAAAGTGCAAACATTGACAATTATACATGCATAGGTACAATAATACAACAAGGATGATTTAGATGTGATTATGAAAATGCGTATGTTGACATGTTTACGTGTCCTGTATTTACATACAGAAACGATGCACAAATTGCATGCATAAATGAATGACGTGAAAACATCAAACAGCGTTGGTATACATAGGTGGAGGATATTCAAACAAATATGATAGATGTGCAAACATGGATGATGTACAAACATGGATGATGTACAAACATGGATGATGTACAAACATGGATGATGTACAAACATGGATGATGTACAAACATGGATGATGTGCAAACATGAATGATGTACATACACAGATAGCATCTTTCAAATGCCGATTTTCGTCAACGAGCTTCTTTTCCTTCTGTGAAGCGCGCTCAATGATGGTTCGATGCTTTTGCTCGAACTCTTCAAAAAGCTTGTTTCGCATCACCGCCATTTCCTCCTCATGCACACTCAGTGCATGTTCCAGCTCGTGCATCTTGTGCTTTAAATCAAAGCACTCCCCTGCATATCACCAGAAAAACAGCAAACATGATGAAGATGATCAAACCAAAAGTTTTTCTTCATTATCATTCGCATCGACAAACCACAATGCAAGCAATATATTTTGTGGTTTGTTTAAATCCATGTGTGTTGTCAGCTGTGAGATGACAGAGCCACATCCATGTTCTTTGAATGACAAGCGCAAATGAGAGCAGAAAGAGATGGGAGAAGCATGGTAAAAAGAGGTTGCTTTCCAACTCCTGTTTACTTCGCAATCAGGATGATCCATGGTGGAATGTAACAGTTTTCTCAATGTACGATATATTATGTGATTTAATTGATAACATACAAGCGACAAATCTGTGATAATATTGTTCCAGCTCTGCGAAATCGCCGCTCCCCCCAAGGCAATGGCACACAACATAAAGCGGACCCGAGTCAGTTATTACTTCCGCCACTTAAGGTGGACGGAGGTTATTGTTTCACCTCTGCTTGTTTGTTTGTTTGTTTGTGAACAAAATATCTCAAAAAGTTGTGTACGGATTTGGACAAAATTTTGTGGAGCTTGGTTATGTGACAAGGATGAAATGATTAGATTTTGGTGAAGATCCGAATCGGGATCTGGATCTGAGAATTTTGTAAGTGATTCTTCACCATTGGGAGATAGGGCCAAAAACGATGTATAGCAGGACATGTCAATAAGTTTTGGATGGATTTAAACAAAATTTTGTGGAGCTTGGATATGTGACAAGGAAGAATTGATTTGATTTTGGTGAAGATTCGAATCAGGATCCGGATTCGAGAATATTTTTCAGTGATTCTTCACCATTGAGTAACACTGAACAACAAATTTCAAAAAATTTTTTTTACTGGAGATGTGTAAAGTGATTAAGACTAATTTGGGTACGCTGATTTCAAAAATCATAACCGTTTTGCTGTATCACGTCAGGATTTTCAGGAACAGAAATATTCCCATTGCCTAGAAGTCAGGATTTCAATGAAATTTACATATGTCCTTAACATGTCTATTTCGTACAATTGTTGTTAACTTGTGTTGTATTTCTTTCTTTCAGATAAAGATGAGTAGGCGTTCCTGTACCAATCATCCTGACAACTTCTGTTATGTCTGTGGTCGGTATACCAAAAAAGATCAACAGCGAAGTATATCTACAGCAGTGAAAATGAAGGCCGCCTACTTTCACTACTTCGGGTGTAAGGTGGGGGACCAAGAACAGAGCTGGGCACCACACATCTGCTGCACAAGCTGTCACACAACCATGACTCAGTGGTTGGTGGGCAAGCGCGCGAGCATGCCATTTGCGGTGCCCATGATATGGCGTGAGCCGCAGAATCATCATGATGATTGTTATTTCTGCTGCACAAGCATCGCGGCTTCAACAAGAAGAATAAAGGTCACATCAAGTACGCTGACTGGGTGTCTCTGCTCGTAAACCTGTGCCTCATGATGACGAGAACCCCATTCCAACACCTCCAGCTGATCAGAACATAGCTGTAAGCAGTGGTGAAGAGGATGGTGATGATGAACCTTTTGAACCCGACACTCAAGAATCACACCTTCTGAACCAGGGAGACTTAAATGATCTTGTAAGAGATCTCTCGCTGTCAAAGGCGAAGGCAGAGCTGCTTGGACTCAAGGTTGCAGCAGTGGAATCTACTTGAACCTAACACCAAGATATCCTTGTTCAGAGCACGTCACAGAGACATGGCTGGAGTTCTTTGAGATGGAAGACACGATGACATTCTGCAGTGACATCAACGGTCTGTTGAAAGAACTTGGGTGTGATCACGATCCTGCAGACTGGCGCCTCTTCATCGACTCGGGAAGAACAACTTGAAGGCTGTTTTGCTCCACAATGGCAACGAGAAACCATCAGTCCCACTGGCTCACGCGTTCGGCATGACAGAGACCTATGAGACTATGCGGCAGCTGCTCGATTCCATCAAGTACAATGACTTCAACTGGCACATCTGCGGAGACTTGAAAGTGGTGGCGCTGTTGTTAGGGCTGCAGTCAGGCTACACGAAATACATGTGCTTCCTTTGTCTCTGGGATAGCAGAGACGACAAGAATCACTGGACGAAGAAAAGATTGGGAAGAGCGAAAAGAGCATGTACCTGGTCGACACAACGTGAAGCATGTCGCCCTTGTCGACCCAGCCAAGGTTTTCCTTCCACCACTCCACATAAAGCTCGGCTTGATGAAAAGTTTTGTACGGGCAATGGATCTGAATGGGCGTGGGTTTTTATACCTCAAGGAAAGTTTGGCAACACCTTGTCGGAGGCCAAGATCAAGGCTGGTGTCTTTGTTGGACCGCAAATCCGACAGATTATGAAGGACGAAACTTTTCCGACAACTCTAAATCCCAAAGAGCTGGCAGCGTGGAGGAGCTTCAAAGCTGTGACGGACAACTTCTTGGGGAACGAGTGCCAAGGACAACTATGAAGAAATAGTGCAGCAGCTGCTGGAGTCCTTCAGGAAACTTGGCTCCAGGATGTCCCTGAAAATCCATTTCCTACACCAGCACCTGAACTTCTTCCCTGACAACTTGGGAGCAGTCTCGGACGAGCACGGCGAGCGATTCCACCAAGAGATTTCACTCATGGAGACGCGTTACCAAGGGCGGCACAACCCGAACATGATGGTCGATTTCTGCTGGTTCCTGCATCGTGAAACTGACACAGAGCAGCACAAACGCAAAGCCAAATGCCTAAAGCATTTTTAATTACATTCTAGTGGAGTTTTTCTGTAATTTCTATAATTTTGAAGCATTCATGATGAAATAAATGAATAAATGAATTTTTGTAAATTTCATTGAAATCCTGACTTCTAGGCAATGGGAATATTTCTGTTACTGAAAATCCTGACGTGATACAGCAAAACGGTTATGATTTTTGAAATCAGCGTACCCAAATTAGTCTAAATAACTTTACACATCTCCAGTAAAAATTTTTTGTTGTTCAGTGTAATCGGGCTAAAACGACATGTAGCACGGTATTTCAAAAAGTTATGAACGGATTCGGACAAAACTTGGTGGGTGACTTGGTTCGGTGATGAGAACGAGCCGATTAAATTTTAGTTCAGGTCCGAATCCAGATCCGGTCGATCAGTGGGATACAAAATGTAAACTAATTAGCCTGGCAGAGGTATGCGCTCCATTGAGTGTCCTTCTAGTTTAATGAGTATTCGTTTGAGATCAGCTGTTAGGGCTTATTATATGCCATTGAGCAGTGTCTACACATAAGTGAGTGAGTGATGTGTCAGTCTGTAAATACTTGTCACAATCGCTTGAACAAAACACACAATTTTGATGAAACTTGGTCACAAGGTTCATATCTGATGCCTAACAACGGTGTCTTGATCGGCTCAAAATCTAAGCTTATTATGGGGGTCCATGGGGAGAGAAAGAAACATTGAACCCCCCAAAATGGGTATTTGCAATCGTCTCTGAAACGACATACACAATTGAGATGAAACTTCATCACAATCTTCATCACCCAAGATGTACAAAAGTGTATCGGCTGCATCAAAATCTGCTATCATTGAAGGGTCTACGGTGGGGGGGGGGGGGAGAGTCTTCCCCCGCCTTCCTAAAATAAGTATTTTATCTCTTTTCCGAAACTATACACACAATTTCATTGAAACTTGCCCACAACCTTCATCGCCCGTGATGTACCAAAGTTTGTTCACGACATAAAAAAAAAAAATCAGGGTCGAAAAAGGTCGGCGGGGGGGGGGGGAGGGGTTGAAGTGAGTGACTGTGTTTCCAAATCCAGGTGACCTTCAGGACGCGCTGTCCTATTTTTGTGAATGTCACCAGTTTGTCATGTCTTTTCCTCTGTTGGTACAGCGGAGGCCACACGTAGCGAAGCCAGAAAATTGTACCCCACTGATTGGCGATTGGCTGTCTGCCTCATTTTTCACCCCTGAAAAATGAGGGAATCCAATACATTGAGGATGATTGGTTATGACTCACCAAGAGGGTTCCGTGTAAAGCCTGTATCTCACTGGGCTGCGACAGTTCGCGACGAGTTGGAGACATAAAATTGCGATAAAATAGCAATAATTTTCACTTGGAATCACACTGAATTTATTTTTGCGTATGTCTCACGAATATCTCACATTTGCGTATGCCTCACGTCATTGGGAACAAATTGCGATATAATTACGAAACTCTCAGGGGTCCCAGGACAGATTATCATTTTTTTTCTCCAATCAGTCACAATTTAGTTTCATCGGTCGCCAATCCCTCACAAAGTGGTCTCACATTTGTCGCACCTTCTGACTCATGGAAACTAAATTGAGAAGGGTTCGAGACAAACGCGACGACTCTGCGACTTTTTTGAGAGAAAATTTGTCGCACGAATTTTTTGAACATGTTCAAACGTCAAGCGACATCAGAGCAACGTCCTGCGATTCACGCGAGGAAATTGAGAACCACCGCGAACGTTTCGAGGCATTTTGGAGAATCCCGTTCGCATTTTGTCGCGAGCTGTTCCAGCCCAGTGAGATACAGGCTAAAGGGCTGTTCTTCTCCCACCACAGACAGGTGGATATCCAAGCAGTTCTTTCCCCATGGATTTCTCAGTAACTTGTTCCTCACAAGCCCAAACAGGCTGCACCTGTTCTGCTTGTAACCCAACCTTGTTACCCTCACCTAATGCAAGGAAACTGCTCATCCCTACTCTTCCCCCCACCCCACCTCAAATCCCCCACTGGAGAATCTCCTCCCTGTGTTCGTCCAATCATGTTATTCTGTCCAGTCTGTTAAATTGGCACCAATCACCATCTCGTTATTCCCTATTTGTATTCATGATCTTTTCTATTCCCACTGACTCGATTGTCCTGCTCTCCCTTCCTTCTTCGTATTGTTTGTTTTGAGTTGAGTTAACTAGCTGGTGAAAGGCAGTCATCAGCCATCGCTGGCCTTGCGCAGTGAGCTGTTTCAGCAAATTTCATTTTCCGTCAATGTGAAGTATTGGGCTTACCTCCACCAAGTGGTCTGTTGTCTATCACACCATAATCACAAGCTGCAATGTGGGTCAAGTTTCAGCAGGGCA
>NC_140972.1:21094371-21154371 GCF_056783735.1 Eptatretus burgeri
CTCCCGCAATGAAGCTGAGTCTTTGGGCCTCTCACTCAATCACCGCAGGTTGGTCGGTGGTCTTTCTGTCTTCTACCGACTCCTCTCCAGCCTTGCCCCCCTGCTCTCTCTGCGATTTGTCCCAACCACATTTCCACAGGGAGCTCAAGGTCCGCCAACAACCCCCTTCTGGTAAAACTACCAAAATCACGAATCACTGCTCATCTTCACTCTTTCATTCCTCTTTTTCCCGCCTTTGGAATAAACTTCCTCACTCTATTCTTTCCCATTCTTCCCTCCAGGCTTTCAAAACAGCTGTTCACCACCACCTCTTATCTTCCCCCATCCAAATCCTCGATCTTTTCTACCCCCGATAATCCACCCAAGCCCACTTCCTTCAATTCTCCTGCTTTCCTTCCTGAAAGTCCCTGTAATGTCCATCTTCTCCTCGCCATGTTCCCCGTCCCATCCCCATCCCTCTCCCTTCCACAGTTCACCTGTGTCTGTTCCCCAATGTTTTGTCCCTTCCACTCCCACCCCTCTTGTCTCATGCCTCCTTGCTGTGAGTTGTGTGTTAGCTCTCATACGAGCCTCGACCAAGGTATACAAAAAAAACAAAAAAAAAAAAAATTCAACATTGAGAATCCGTGCTTCCCAAGCCATGGTCTCCCACCGGCCATCCGTCCATCGCTTTTTTTTTTTTTTTTTTGATAGCGACGTCGCTTTTTTTTTTTTTTTTTGATCGCGACGTCGCTTTTTTTTTTTTTTTTTTGATCGCGACGTCGCTTTTTTTTTTTTTTTTTTGATCGCGACGTCGCTTTTTGATCCTTCGATGTCGGCTCTTCCTATCATTGCGAAGCAGAATTCGCCAAGTGTTGGATTGTTCACCCACTAACAGTGAACGTGACCTGGACATTTTGAGGTATGTTGGGACGCTTTCGGACTTTGTATCGTCATTTTATGAGTCTTTAAAGAAATCGCGGCTTCATGGCCCAGAGCGCCACGCCTCGGAAAGTGTTAGGCCGCAACGGCTCGGGGCCCCTTTAGTGACCAAAATAGTTTATTTCACCTTTCTAACTTCTATCGCCGGATGCCTGATATTATTACCTGCACGATGATGTGTGTTTAATTTTTGTGACTTTGCACCGTAGAGTTATAAGCCAATAAAAGATTTCGCGGTCTGGTATGCTGATTGAGATGGTGGAGCTTGTGCGGGATAACGCGGTTTTACTCTACCGGCTCGCACGAACGAACGGAAAGATATTTTGTAATTCTGTTTTCATATTTTGCAGTTGATAACAGTGGCCTAAATCCCAACGTTGAAAACCGGGTGAATATCGAAGGAAAGTGGGTATTTTGGCGACTAAATTAGCTTTGAATACTTGGGAAACATAAAATAAAATGCGCTGATTCACTCGTTTTTGCGGCGGTTAATGTAAATAATTTTTTCATCGGACTTGGACTTAGGGGAGGTATAGACCAACAAAACAAGAGGTATCATTCGGTCGTCGGATTTATGAGGATTATATTCTAGATTTTAAAAGGTAGCTGTTGAAAAATATGCAAAATTCACCAAAGCGGTTCGGACAAACGAATGGAAAATTATTTTTGAATTCTGTTCTCGGTTTATACAGTATCTATAGGGTAGTAATGAGATTACCTCAAATCCGATTAAAAAAGGCTTAGGCTTTGTCGCTTAGCCGCGGCTTGCAATTTTTACTATGAAAAATAACGTTCTAGAAGGAATTTCTCTTCCGCCATCATCCGAATAATTTTCCGTTTGCACGAGGACAAAGACGAAGGATAGACCGACATAATAAGGATAAAGGATAGACCGAATAAAAATGCAGTTACGCAAAAATAACCCTTATAATTCACATGTCAAAATTTATTCAATTGAGATGTAATTCCCTTCTCGTTTCATAGAGGATATGGATATCAGAAAGTTTTTCGCGACAGCATCAAGTAGCACATCCCCGACCACTCTCCTGGAGCAATCAAGTTCCCAGAAAGAGGTGGACGATTCAAAGGAGAAGATAGCAGAAAAGGGTGCATGTGCGAGTACTCGGCCTAATTTCCCAGATCAGCCTTTTCAACCTCATGATGTCAGTTGTATCCCAGTCCAAATACTGCCAAACCGAAAGTTGAAGTTTCAACAACAGTGGTTCAAAGATTTTCCATGGCATCATTTTGATCAGAGCATCGGCGGTGTACTCTGTCACATCTGTACGGACGCTTCTCATGAAAAACTTACTGAACTTGCCCCCTGTGCAGAAGACGCATTTGTCTCAAAGGGCTTTCGGAACTGGAAAAAGGCTACAGAAAAATTCAGACAACATGAACGATCAAACACACACAGGCTTGCCTCTGAAAATCTGAAATGTCGCAGAAGTCAACCTGGTGTCCATGTGCAGCTGAGCAGCAAACTGCTAGAAGAGCAAAGATCTGCACGGTCAGCATTTCTGAAGATTATCACCTCACTGCAATATTTAGCCTGACAAGGTTTTGCAATTCGTGGGAAGTATGCCTCTGAAGGGAATTTCAAAATGCTCTTACAGTTGCGGGCCGAGGATGATGTAAACCTCAAGACGTGGCTGTCAAGGAAGACGACGTTCACGAGTGGAGAAATTCAGAACGAAATTCTATAGTTGATTAGTCATGCCATCCTCAGAAATATCTGCAGTAACGTGAATGAAATGTCCACTCAGTTCAGACTCATAACTGATGGAACGCAAGATATTCAGGGTAATGAGCAGGAGTCGGTGTGTGTGCGCTATGTGACGGATTCCTTTGATGTTCAAGAAGATCTCATCGGCCTCTACCAAGTATCGTCAACAACAGGAGTATGACTTTGTAAGATGCTTCAGGATGTCCCAATTCGGTGTCAACTCCCTATTGCAATGGTTCTCAACCTGGGGATCGCGGGAAGGTTGTCAAAACAAATAAACAAATATATAATAAAGAAATTCATAAATATTTCTTGAAAATGATTTTTCATTTAAATCTCCCATACCAATGTTGTAATGTAGTCATTATGAAACAGATTTGAGCAGCAAGTGAAATTGGTGTGAGTGAGCAGCACAGTGGCGGGTGTTGAAAGTCAATGTTAGCACTAGCTAACTACTGCAAGGTGGCTTGTCAAAAAACGTCTGCCAGCTCAAGATGTGGACCAAGACGACACATGTGAAGGTGGGCCAACTGTTACGAGTTCAACTGAAAAACGTAAGGCGCCGGCGGCAGATTTGGCCTCCAACAAGCGTCAGAAATATCAGACTGACTTTCTGCAGTACGAATTCACATGCCTCGCCAAAAATGAAGTGGAATATCCACAGAGTGTTCTGTGTTCAGAAGTGCTTGCTCACGAAAGCTTGAAACCAGTGAAATTGAAGAGACATTTACAAACCAAACACCCATCCTACATTGACAAACCATTCGATTTTTTTTTGTCGTAAGGAGGGAGAACTGGAGCCAAAAGACGACTGAATGTGAGCACTCTACAATCCCTGTCAAAGCCCTGTTGGCTTCATATGAAGTGGAATACCTGGTTGCTCAATCCAAAAAGCCCCATACTATTGCAGAGAGCCTGATCCACCCACCAGCGATTGCAATGACCACAGCTATGCATTGTGAAAAAAATAGCTTGTACACTTGAGACTATTCCATTGTCTGACACAATGGCGAGGCGCATTGGTGAAATGGCCAACGACATTAAAGAGCAGCTCATTGAACGAGTGAAGAAAAGTGGAAGATTTTTCCTCCAAATTGACGAAACAACGGATGTTTCCAGTGATGCACAGTTACTTGTTTTTGCAAGATACAGCTACGAGGGGAAAATGTACGAGGATTTTTTTTTTTTTTTTTGTATACCTTGGTCGAGGCTCGTATGAGAGCAAACACACAACTCACATCAAGGAGGCATGAGACAAGAGGGGCGGGAGTGGAAGGGACAAAACAGTGGGGAACAGACACATTAGGTGAACTGTGGAAGGGAGAGGGATGGGGATGGGATGGGGAACATGGCGAAGAGAAGATGGACATTTCAGGGACTTTCAGGAAGGAAAGCAGGAGAAATGAAGGAAGTGGGCTTGGGTGGATTATCGGGGGTAGAAAAGATCGAGGATTTGGATGGGGGAAGATAAGAGGTGGTGGTGAACAGCTGTTTTGAAAGCCTGGGGGGAAGAATGGGAAAGAATAGAGTGAGGAAGTTTATTCCAAAGGCGGGAAAAAAGAGGAATGAAAGAGTGAAGATGAGCAGTGATTCGTGATTTTGGTAGTTTTACCAGAAGGGGGTTGTTGGCGGACCTTGAGCGCCCTGTGGAAATGTGGTGGGGTCAAATCGCAGAGAGAGCAGGGGGGGCAAGGCTGGAGAGGAGTCGGTAGAAGACAGAAAGACCACCGACCAACCTGCGGTGATTGAGTGAGAGGCCCAAAGACTCAGCTTCATTGCGGGAGATGCCGATGATCTTAAATGCCCTGGTTTCGACAGCGTGAAGCCGAGAAAGGTGGGAGGCAGGAGCACCAGCCCAGAGGGGAGAGCAGTACTCCATCAGGCTACGGACAAAAGCTTTGTAAGTGCTCAGGAGCTCAAGAGGGCCGAGGAAGGACTTAGCACGACGGAGGATTCCCAGTCGGCGACTGGCTTTTGAGGCGAGGTTGGAAATGTGACTTTCCCATTAAAGGTCATGGCAGATAGTGAGACCTGGAAGCTTGAAAGAAAAGACTTCTTCCAGAGGATTGTTGAGAAAGTGGATGGGGGGGTTTTGTAAACGGTCCTTTCGAAGAGACATAGTGAGAGTGTGAGCACATACCAATGTGCTCCAGACACTGGATTTTTTAATGCGCTCTGTGACGTCACTGCAGTGTGTTTCAAGTGTGAGTCAGGAGGGGGGTCGTGAACCCCAACTTAAATTTTTTGGGGTATCGCGGCTCCAAAAGGTTGAGAACCACTGCCCTATTGAACACCCTAGAGCACAGACTTACAATGGGGCAAGCAACATGTCCGGAAAGTACAAGGGCTGTCAAGAACAGCTACAAAAACTCCAACCGCTGGCCAATTATGTTCACTGTGGAGCTCATGTCACCCAACTCATTACATCCAAAACCCTACAAACTGCACCGTTCATAAGAGATGCCCTTGATTATGTCCAGGTACTCAACAACATCTACAACAACTCTGGAAAATTCAAGCATCTGTACTTGAATATCCATGCTGACGATGCTGACACTCCTTGCCCGACACGCCTAAGGCCAATTTGCCCGACGCGTTGGTTAACTCATTCTCCTGCCATGAAATTGATATTGGCTAACTATGAAGCGGTACTGGATGCCCTTCAACAAGCAAGTGATGACTTTGGTACGAACACGGCATCACGAGCCAACGGTATTCGAAGCTGTCTTTCATCAGGAAAGTGTGTTCTCGGTCTGTTTGCATCATTGCCCGTTCTCCAATCCCTTGAATACCTCAATAAGGCACTACAGGTTTCACAAGATTCCGTCTCTGGTATGCTTACTGCTGCAAAGGTTACTGCACAGAATCTCCATTCTCTCCGTACCGACCAGACGTTTAAGGAGGTTTTCGAAGCAGCACAACAGAAGCTCCAGCAGTGCCAACGAGATCCAGTGACCCTCCCTCATAAGCGCAAGCTTCCGAAGAGACTTGATGGAGGCACGCAGGAATACACTGCCAATTCTGCAGAGAAGGTATACAGAGTTGAATTTTTTAAAGTCATCGACAGCGCATCTGAGAAGTTGAACGAGTACTTCACATCAACTGACCTCATGGCGTATAGGGACTTGGGTGAAATGCTCCTGTCTGGGTCATTCAAACCACCAATAGTCCGCAAATATCCCAAACTGTCGGATTCCCTAGAGCAAGAACTTGGCTTCTTTCTTAACCAGTTCAGTGGTTCATCTGTTGAGGATTACCGTAAGATATTTGTAGACATGGTGCCAGAAGTCCGTCGAATGTTCCCACAGGTAGAACGTTTGCTTAAGCTTCTACTGGTTTCCCCAGCAAGTTCATGTGAAGCTGAACGGACATTCAGCGCACTCAGACGTATGAAGACTTGGTTACGTTCCACAATGATCCAGCAACGCCTCAACCATCTCATGATCCGTCATGTTCGCCGAGATCGTCTGACTGCACTTGACCCCAAGACATTGCTACAAAGTTTTTAACTGGATCGGCAGACAAGAGGGTTCATATTCTTGGCAAGTTTTAAGGTAAGTTGACCGTACTCACGTAATATCAATTTGTATGTCAGTCGAGTTTTCAGTTTATGTTTAGTGAATCAGTTGAAGGGTCGTGAGAAGGAGGCTTGATAAACAATTGTGTATATATATATATATATATACATATATATATATATATATATATATATATATATATATATATTATAAAATGTATTTCTTTGATGACACTTGAAACGTTGAAATGTGTATGATTAATGTTGAATTAATTTCGCTCTGTCTGCTTACATTTGATAAATAGATGGTCAGATTAATTTAAGGGATTTGTGTGATCAGAAGGCAGCATGTCAACGAGCTTATAAAATCAAGAATTTGTCAGGGTAGACTTGCTGTGTCCACGCCGGCACAAAGTGGGCTTCGTGGTCTGGACATGCAATGTCCCCCCCCCACTTTTCAAAAGCAATCGACGCCCATGGTTGGTGTTAATTCGTTTCAGGGAGGCTTCGAACCTTCACTGAGTGACATCAGGTCCGGAAGGGGCGGAGCTTGTGAGACGCACATCAAGGGCCAGCTTCTTCTTCTCTTCTTCTTTAAATTGGCAGCTTGGGTGCCAGGTAGCTATCATTTTGTTGGGGTGTGGCTGTGCCGCTGATGCTGTGCTCCGACACCATTACACCAGCACTTATTTTGCCAACCTCAGAAGGATGACAGGCTGAATCAACTCCATCTGGTGTTAATTTAGCAGCTAACAGGGCTCAAACTCAGGAGCCGAAGATCCCAAGCCAGCTGACCAAACCACAAAGCCAACACCAGGCTGGCATTGGCCGGCAACGAAGAGGCTTGCTCTGATTATTGCCTGTTTGGGAGGAGTGTGGCTTTGTTTACAATAAACCTTGGTGATGAACCCGTAGGAGTAATACTGAGTTCTGGAGACATTACAGTTTCCAAGCACGATGTACATTCGTTTTGTTCAGGAACCACACAGCACTATGGGGTCATACCAAACACCGCCCGGAGACTTCTTTTTTTTTTACCAGTCAGAACTGGTGTTGAGTTCAATTCTGCTGTTTCAATTTGAATTCTGCAGAAATTATATGAAGTAATGAACACCACCTGGAGAAGTCTGGTAATTAAATAAAATGAAGTTACCACCCAGATATGCCCAGAGGAATCCGGATATTAAATAAAGTACCGGTACATTCAAAGTACACTTCCCCCATGCCAAATAAATAAATAATTAACAAATCCTCCAGTGCGCGGCATGGTGGGGGCACCTTCAGTGCCCGGCGATGCCACCCTGCAGCACATAGAGACAGAATTGGAAGAGAGCGGTGTACAATAATTAATTAATTAATTAATTGCATTATTAAAATAATAATATTATTAGGTGCCTGAGATATTGCCCGGAAGGTAAATTTAAAAAAATAAGTAATAAATCGATAATAATTAAGTAATAAATCAATTAATTGATGAATCAATAAATAAGAATAAGCTTTTTTGCCAAAGCACATCTTCACTTTTGTCCCCAAATTTCAACTTCCTAACTCAAAGGATGGCGGAGATATCACCCGGACAAACAAGAAAAACAAAAACAAGAGGTGCCAGTCACAACAAATCCCGCCCATTTAAGGCATAAAGTTATTTTGGGGATCAAATTTAAATTTGATACATCCTTAACCAGAATGTTGATTATGAGGAATATTTTAGTCTTAGTTTGAAGTCCCAGATACCATTTTGAAACCATTTTTGACGAAGTTATGACCGTAAAATGATTTTGACCTTTCAAGGCCACATAAGGTCAAAGGTCATGGTGTCAAATGAAAGCCAATAAAGGACTTGATATATGTCTTCCATAGTAAACACGCATATTCCTAACCTTTTTTGATATATAATGGAAAATTTGTAATTTTGACCGATGACCATGACCCCCAAAACTTCTGACCCTACCGATCTTCACAAATATGCATTTTTCACTATAGGAATGGGTAGGATTATAAGTGACAAATAGAATAAGGTTCACTATAAGCTTAGTTTGAAGTAAATCAGATCGTTTTTGATGAAGTTATGAGCGAAAAAGGATTTTGATCTTTTCATGACCTTGACCTTGAGCTTTGATCCAATTGGACCCAAAAGTTAATGGGGTCGTCCAAGGTTCATTGCCCACCAGTGGATTAAATTTGATAGTGTTTGCTAAAGCCGTTTTGCCGTAAAGTTACTAACAAACAAACAAGCCGGTAGGCGGACATGGGTAGTCGAATTTAGTCGTTTTTCAGCCATTACTAGCCAACAAAGGCATCCATAGCAACGGTTCTTTCTCACACATAACTAGGACATACCATGAACCTACCATACCAGTTTCATGTATGTCTGACTCATAGTCTCTGGGATAAAACGAACTTCGTTTTTTTTTGTTTTTTTCGACCAGGGTTCATTCAAAGTCTGTCTTCTTTGACAGTTTTCATGGGAGCAGGCTGAATTTTTTTGTCAAGGAGGTTGAATGTGTTGCCCACAAACGATCATTGTTTGATTTTTGAATTTCGATATTTTTATTTTTTTAAATTTTTTTTTGAAAATTTCAAAGCCCCGTTGCTAGGCAACCGAGGGGTCCATAGCAACGGTTCTCAAACTCGCACAACTAGGTCATGGTATGAACCTACCACCAGAGTTTCATCAAAATCGGCCTAAGATTAACGGAGTACTGGCCTGGACAGACAAACAGACAGAAAGACAAGCGGTAGGCGACATGGCTGCTCGCTCTCGATGGAAAGCTGGCCGACGCGACGAGCCGATATTCATGTACATGCTATCAATTAATTTAGCACAATAAATATTATTATCACAGCCCTCTTAGTTTGCGCCCAGAACCCCGCCTTGTGAAATTTCAGGCATGTTTCCAAAGAGACTCTAACAAATGGCAGCCCTGGTAATTCCATTTATCTATTCGCTTAAGATTTTATTTTTTTATATGATGCTGTAAGACATTGTTATTGGGCACAAAAAAACAGGTCCCTCGGAGGTCCAGTTTCGGAGGTATTAATTTTTTTGTACAGTGCACAATAAGTGTACGATGTACGATAAAGTATATTAGCTGTTGCTAAGCAACGGAGGTGTGCATAGCAACCATTCATTTTTGTGTACATGCTAGCCACATTGTACACATTTCACCCAAGATGCATCAAAATCAGACTCTTTCTCTTAGATATATTCGCAAGTAACCGTTTCTGAAATGAAATTAACGACATGTACTCGCCCAAAACCTATCTCCTCCTACAAATATTTTTCTGTTAGGGCTGCAAATTGGCATGACGGGAGCGAGATAGATTGCGTACAGAACTCTAAGCCTCTTTTCGATTTATTTTTTTGGGGATTTTTTTCCGATTTTTTTGGACCACTTTAAAGGGCTTTAAAGTGGTCCACTTTTAAAAGGGACCACTTTAAAGGGCTATGCCGTTGCTATGCCATTGCTAGGGCCCGGCGTCCCATATTCGAAAGCACACAATTCCCAGAAATATTGGTCCTACCTACCAAATTTCATTGGAATCGGTTGAGTGGTTTAGTCCCGAGGCTTGACCAAAGTTTCGCGGACAGACAGACAAATGGAAATGTGCAGAATAAGGGTGCTCTAAGAGCAGCCAAAAACTGAGAACTCCCTTCCTTCGGCGCTCGGTGATGACGTCATGCATCCTCTGGATGTGGAATTGGGAAGGAGCGGTGAACAATTCAATAAAGTTTCCAACTTCTCCAGGTGGTGTTGGTAACTTTATTTTATTTATTTAATTTATGGATTTCTCCAGGTGGTGTTGGTAACTTTGTTAAATTTATTTAATTTCCGGATTTCTCCAGGTGGTGTTGGTAACTTTATTTAATTAATTTAATTTATTTAATTCCCGGATTTCTCCAGGCAGTGTCGTAACTTTATTTAATTCATATAATTTCTGTATTTGCCCGGGCAGTGTTCGTTAATTTCCGTGGAGTTGAATTTAAACAGAAGAATTGAGCTTAACAACAGTTCCGACGCTAAAAAAACAAAAAGTCAGTGGATGTCTCCTGGTGGTGGTTGGTACGACTGGCACGATGCGCCAACATATTTGTCAAAATGTAGAATGTAAAAACGTTTCTTGTGCTCTCAGGACAGGACGTCATGAATGCTGATTCATTTAGACTTTATCCCTTGGCCGACGAAGTCACCGGAGCCATGATATTTTTGGGTTGTCCGTCTGGCTTTTCAGCCATCCATGATAGGTTTTCATGACTGTGATAACTTAAGAACGGCTGAAGGGATCGAAGTCAAACTTGGTTCAAGTTTGTATAATGATGATAAGATAAACTGATTAGATTATGGGGTCAATAGGTTAAAGGTCAGCGGTCCGATTAGCCAAACATTCTGTTACTGCACTAACTTGTGAACTATTGATGGGATTTTGACCAAACTTGGTGTGAGTGGAAATTGTTTCGGTTTTGGAAATAAACCCCTGGCAATAAAATAAAGCTCGGACCTCCTCTTGTTAATCTATCCATCCAGTAATCTATCCAGTATCCTGATCCCTATCCTTCTTCATCTCCACATTTCATGCTTCCCAAAGTAAAGCTTCACCCTTTGACCTCTCCTAATGTAACATCACCTCCTCATCCTTTCATCCCCTTCGTCGTTCAACTCCAATCTCGCATAGAAAACCTTCATTCGTCAACATCAAGTCATTATTATAAAGAGGTCCGAACTACAATAACCCTGCACACCTGCACGAATCACAGTTGAGGTGGAACACAATTGATGGACAGAAGGGGTTTCATTATTTATTTATTTTCACCACCTAAAAACGTTTCATTTCAAACAATATTTTCAAACAACGTCCCTCCATCCACAAACACTTTCAATTTCTTCTCTGAAACTGCACTTCACCACAACCTTCATCACCCGTGATGTGCCAAAGTTTGTCCACGACGTGAAAAACAATCCATACGGATTTACTTTCTTCTCCATTATATATTTTGTGGGTCATCCACGCCCACCAGTGGTTCCCTGGTTTTCTTATCAAGCCAGTACCAGATGTACACCCAGGGGTATTGCCCCTATTTTTGTTTTTTTACATACCAAGAGGAGGTGACTCGTGCTTTCTGTTTCGACCTTGCAGAATGTGCACCTGTCCGATTGACGCAGTCCTGCCATTTTAAAAAGTTATTGGGATAGTGTCCCTGGTCTTGAACATTTCTTCCACTTTCACCGGAGGGCAGTAGAGGTTTATTGGGTAGTCGATCGAGTCGAAAAAAAAAAATCTCAAAATTTTTTTTTTTGAGATTTTTGTTTCTACCCTTATTGTTGGGGTTTTTGTGTGTGTGTGTGTGTGTGTGTGTGTGTGTGTGTGTGTGTGTGTGTGTGTGTGTGTGTGTGTGTGTGTGTGTGTGTGTGTGCGCGCGCGCGCGCGTCTGCAATGTGAGGCTCCACAGCACAAACCGATTTCGATGAAACTTGGCGAGCAGGTGCCATATGGGCTGGGAGTGTGCGCGTTTGAGTTTCGTTGCTCAGCAACCACCCGTTGCCTAGCAACGGGACTTTGAAATTTTTGAAAAATCATAAAAAATTTATTTTTCGAAAATCAAAAATCGGCTTCCAGGCTTTTATGCACACTATAATCAACCTCTTTGTCAAAAATTTCCAGCCGGATCCTATGAAAACTGTAAAGAAAAGATAGACTGAATGAACCCTGGTCAAAAACAATAAAAAAAACAAATTCGTTATATCTCAGAGACTATGAGTCAGATATACATGAAACTGGTATGGTAGGTTCATGGTATGTCCTAGTTATGTGTGAGAAAGAACCGTTGCTATGGACCCCTCCGTTGCCTAGCAATGGCCAAAAAACCTCTAAATGTGGGGGTATATTAACGAAAAAACAATCTGCAGCATTAACCCTTGAAGCTTGAATCATGAATTTTCTTGTGCTTAATCCTCAGGTCATTCCCCATCAAACGGGCCCATAGCGTCAAGTTCTATTGGGTAGTCGACTACCCATGTCCGCCTACTGGCTTGTTCTCTGTCTATCCATCCCACCTGTGTTTTTTTAGACTTTTATCCCATACTCTTCAACATATTCAACTGAAACTTGGGACATGACTTTATAATGACAAGGATTACAGAACATGTTCGAGTTTCGGGTTGTTTCGTCAATTTTTCACAGTTATGCCCTTTTTATACATAAAATATCACATATTGAACTTGGGTCAGTGTTCAGCTGCCCTGTCTCGAGCCCACCGCTTTACACCGATTGGCTGAACAGCTGACCTGACTCCACCCCAAAAAAATCATGTGCTGCCTCAATTGGGAGAAACGGGAATTCAACGTAAAGTGATGATGTGGATCATAACACGTGGTACATGTTTACCATCTGGACAATGGCGGTCGGTGCAGAAGAACCATCGTTTGGTGATTCAAATTGACAAATGCAGGACTGTGCACCGCCATGAACACCTCTTCTACTGGGCCCGTTGTGTCTCCTCTACGTCTCCCTCCCCCAACCTGCTCTCCGTCTCTCCAACCCTCTCCCCACCTCCCCCCTCTCCCTCCTTTCCCTCCTCTCCCTTCCTCTTCTACCCCCCTCAGTAGCCCCACCTCTCCTCCCCACCCTCTCCCCTCTCCTCCTCTCCTCCCCCTCCTCTGCCCCCCTCTCCTTTCCCCCCTTACCCTTCTCTCCTCTCCCCTTCCCCCTTTCCCACCTCTCCTCTTCTCCCCCTTACCCATCCTCTCCTCCACTCTCCTCTCCCATGAATAATAATAATGTCCATTGCATGAAGCAGCACAGATTGGCAGGCTTCAAGCCTTCGGCCTGGTGTTAGACCATGGCCCAGCGCCATTATATATGCAATGGCCCGCGGTGGGGCAGGGTTCCGGCCGTACTATGTCCCGTGTTCCAGTGGTTCTTCTCGTTTGTTGTGTTGTTGTCACATTAAATACTCTGCATCGTATCATCACCGTGGTAGTGTGATTCATTTCGTCATGCAAACGTTAAAACGTTACCTTCTCAATGGCGTGGTGGCAGCATTGTGGGATCGTTTTCACGCCTCTCATCAAAGGAAATTGGTGAGCTTACGTGGCACGTTGACTTGATATCGACCTCGACTTAGGCCTCATTACCACGGTACAGTACAAGCGGGAATAATGGCAGCCACACATCGCGTACCGAAGCAGTGGTGCTTCGGGAAGTTCGAGACGGTCAATTCCTTTCACCATTGGCGCCAGAAACTCACCTACACTTTGACACTCTACCCGAACTTCGCCCTCTTCCTCATTGATGGAGTCACCTGGGAGAAGAGAACCAAGGCAAACCTTCTTCGTGGATTCAGAGACATTACCTGTTGGTGCTTCCCCAGGTCTTACTGCTCAACAAAAGGTAAACTTGCTGGACCGAATGCTCGGACAGATAGCAAATTATTGCCCCGTTACATCACGAAACTCTATTGTCAAAGCATCAACATCACTTTCTTCGTTATGGCAGACTATCTGCCTGCATTATGGTTTCCAAGCCACTATGGTTTCAGACTATCCGCCAGTGCTCACCTCTTCGACTTAGCTGATTCTAAAATGCAGTCAGATGAAAGGCATGAGGACTTGTACCAACGTCTCATGGCTTTCTTTGAGGATAACCTCCTGCTAAAAGATGGGCTCAACCATCACGGCATCCCTCTTGATGAGGATGAGGAGATGTCACCCTCACTGGAGAACATCGTGGTCCTACGCTGGTTGCAACTAGTTCATCCGAGCCTACCCCGTCTGGTGAAACAGAGGTATGGCACCGAACTCAGGTCACGCACACTGGCATCCATCAAGCCTGAGATCTCTCAAGCACTGGATTCGCTGCTCGATGAGGTTCACACATCTGCTGATGCCAAGGCTTTCCGGGCAGCTACTTCCTCCTTCCAGAGGCAGCGGACGGTTTCGCCCATCAAACAAAATTAGACCCCATAACTCCCCCCTCTCACGCACACAGCAGGAATCATGCCCATTATGCAAGCAAGCGGGACAACCAGACAGACATTTTCTCCGCAAATGTTTTCTGCCAGATCAAGACCGCCAATACATATATGGCTAAAGTTCGAAAGATAGTTGCTATCCTGGATGATGATGATGGTGAGGTCATCACAGATACTTGTTTACACCAAGGAGATGAGGGGCCCACTGATGATTCACTGGAATCAGCTGCACTTCATGTGCAGATTCGTCAGTCACCCTACTTAGACACATTCTTTGATCATCATGCTATTCGAGTGACCCATGACAGGGGAGCCACAGGCAACATGATCCTACAGCTTCTACAGCGATGAGACTCTGTGTCTCCATCAAGAAGTCATCCCAATCTGCTCACCAAGCTGACGGTTCATTCCCTTTACTTGTTGGTGAAACAGTTCACTCTGTCCAGAGACCATCATAACCTTATATTTGAGGGCCTGGTCCTGGAGAACCTTGATGTCGAGGTACTTGCAGAGACCCCCTTCATGGAAACCAACGACGTATCTATTCGACCTGCCAAACACCAAGTACTCGTTGGTGATATCTCCACCTTTGCCTTTGGATCACGACCCCATGCTTTCTCTAATCCATGCAAGGTGAGACGAGCCCATGTTCTTTGTGCCTCTCCAAGGTCAACAACAGTCTGGCCAGAGGAGTTTATCGAGATGACCCAACCAGATAACTTTGCAAACCTAATGACATTTGCAGTTGAACCATCCTCTTTCCCATCAGGACTAGGGCATACGAAATCACCTTACACCTGGCCCACACATCTTTTGAATAGTGTTGCTGACAGAATCCGCCTCGCTAACCTCTCACATGAACCACAAGTCTTGCCTCACAATGTGCATTTTGCCAGTGTATGACCTGTCTTCACCCCTGACAACCAAGATTCGCCACCTCCCCAGGGTGACATGACATGACCGCTTTCAAAGCAATCCAAGCGAGAGCACCATCAGATGTTTTCAGAGCCTGTCCGTGTGGACCCAGATCACACTGCCTCTCCACACACGTATTCAGTTCCAAACGCTCCTTCAGGAGTGTGATGACGTCTTTGATCAAACATTCCCAGGCTACAACAGCAAAGTTAGACCCTTCAAGGCCAATATCAACATGGGACCCACACCACCTCCACAACGAAAAGGTCGCCTTCCTCAGTATGCCAGAGATAAACTTGTTGAATTGCAACAAAGATTTGATGATCTTGAAAGCCTTGGAGTTTTCGTTCGACCTGAAGATGTGGAAGTCACTGTGGAGTACCTTAACCCATCATTTCTCGTGAAGAAGCCAAATGGGGATTTCCGGCTTCTGACTGTGTTCGCTGACGTTGGGCGCTACAGTAAGCCCCAACCTTCACTCATGCCGGATGTTGACTCAACTTTGCGCAAGATTGCCCAGTGGAAACACATCATTGCAACAGACCTCACCAACGCCTTTTACCAAATCCCATTGGCACGATCTTCAATGAAGTATTGTGGAGTGGTCACAACCTACAAAGGTGTTCGTGTATACACTCGATGTTCCACGGGAATGCCTGGATCCAAAACCGCCCTTGAGGAATTGACATGCCGTGTCCTCGGCAATCTGAAGTCGCCAAGCTTGAAGATGATTTTTTCTGTGGTGGTAACAATTCTGAAGAACTTCTTCACAACGAGCAACGTGTACTACATGCTCTATCACGATGTGATTGTCTTGGAAGTGTCTTTCATTCCGTGTTGTGTCTTGGAAGGCCTGGTGACTGCCCTCCATCTACGTCGTTGTCATCCAGCATGTCATCAACTAAAATTGGTCACCCACCGATATTTCTATGCTGTTAGTACATCTAAAGTACTTGACATGGATGCTTCCATTGAACGGGTCACTGCTCGCTGTCATAATTGTGCTGCTCTCCAGAGCATCTCGCACACCATCATCCCTCAATCTTCTAGTTACCCTCCAGAGGTGGTTGGCATCTCGTTTGCAGCTGATGTTATCAAGCATAAGCGACGACTCATTTTAGTCATATGAGAGTGTGTCACGTCTTGCACAGCTGCTTACATCATTGCCAACGAATGCCGTAACACCTTAAGGGATGCTCTACTTCAATTGTGCATTGAGTTTCGTCCACTAGATGGTCCCAAAGCTGTCATACGGACGGATTCCGTCCCGGGGTTCTCTGCCCTGGCGGGAGATAAGCTGCTTCAGGAATACCACATTCCTATTGAGCTCGGCAGAGCAAAGAACCCCAACAAGAATCCGGTAGCAGAGAAGGCAGTGCAGGAACTGGAGGACGAACTTATATGCCATGAACCACATGGTGGTCCTATTACACCTTTGACTCTGTCCATCGTCACTGCATGACTCGACTCACATCTTCGTTCCCAAGGTCTTTTCGCGAGAGAGTTATGGAAGCAGAGAGACGAGTTCTCCAATGTACAGATTCCCCTGTCTGACGACAGGATTATTGAGACTCAACATCGGCTCCGCCGGGCCAATCACCCATATAGCCAGATGTCTAAGGCCCCCCTAGGTGTGCAACCAACACTGATCTCAGTTGACATTGGTGATCTGGTCTATATTCATGCCAATCGCAACAAATCTCAGGCCCACCAACGCTACCTGGTTACCTCTGTCGAGAATGACTGTAGCAATATTCGCAAATTCATCGCTTCCCAGCAACTTTGCACAACTTACCGAAACAAGAGATCTGAGTGCTCTAAGGTCCCTTCCTTATACACTGTCCCGACAGTTTGCTGTACTCCCAACCTTCGTTCCACTGGTCATGGCGATCACCCCCCACTATCAGAGTCCATTCCTATCGACCCTAACATACTGGCTGAACTTTGTACACCTTCCACAGTCCCAATGCTGGCGACCATGGAGCCAACTACGCAAACTCCATGGCCTATGCTGGGTCCCCTAAGTCCGTCCCAATCACTGGCTCTGGGACAGTTCTCTGAATTGCCTCCCGATACAGAGATGCCCGTACTTGATGCACCGAATCGTGTTCTCCAGACACCGGCCCAAGCCCCTACTCCCGTGGCACCTGCTTTTACAACATCCAGGCAGCCATCTACGTGTTTCACTAGCCCTGTGCCCGCTCTGAGGCGCTCAACTCGACAGAGAAACCTTCCGAAACATCGAACGGATTTCATACTTCACGAATGATATTAATAATTTAGGGGGCAGAACAATCCCCAGTGGCTGGAGGGTTGTCCACCCCAATGATGGCCCTGTAATGTCATCGTTCATAAAACATCTGTTACACCAACGATGTATTTTCCACAGTTTGTAATTGTTCTCTTATTCCAGTGTCATCGCTCATGTGATCCGTGTTCGAATCCCCAAACGTTATTCCCTGTATACATGTACACTTTGTTGGTTCCCATGCACATATTATCTGGATTGCCTTGGCACTGACATGGGTCTTCCTGATGTTCACGAGGTTGTTTTCTTTGCACACCTGTTTCCCTAAGACTTCATCTTGGTGTGAGGAGGCTAATCACATTTATTCAGCCTGGTATCTTTGTGTATCACTTTTTTGCACAATTAGTTGGTGAATGAATACATTTTATGTAAAAAGGGAGAGAAAAAGATACAGGTCACGCCATTATATCTGTTATGGCCCGCGGCGGGGCGGGGTTCCGGCCGTGACGTGGTCGGGATTCCGGCCGTGACGTGGGCGGGGTTCCGGCCGTGACGTGGGCGGGGTTCCGGCCGTGATGTGGGCGGGGTTCCGGCCGTGACGTGGGTGGGGCTCTGGCCGTGACGTGGGCGGGGTTCCGGCCGTGACGTGGTCGGGGTTCTGGCCGTGACGTGGGTGGGGTTCCGGCCGTGACGTGGGCGGGGTTCCGGCCGTGACGTGGTCGGGGTTCCGGCCGTGACGTGGGTGGGGTTCCGGCCGTGACGTGGTCGGGGTTCTGGCCGTGACGTGGTCGGGGTTCTGGCCGTGACGTGGGCGGGGTTCCGGCCGTGACGTGGGCGGGGTTCCGGTAGCTCTTCTCGTTTGTTGTGCTGTTGTCACATTAAATACTTCGCATCATATCGTCACCGTGGTGGTGTGATTCATTTCATCGTGCAAACGTAAAACCGTTACATTCTCATTGGCCCAGTGCAATTGCAATGACACCAGGTATATCACCACGATGTATTTATTAAATGTACACATCTACCATATACATGTTTTTTCCTCGTGTATGTACATCGGGTTATTTTTAATATGAAAGTCTCGACGAGACGAGAAACCAATGAAACAGTGGATAAGAAAGGTTCTTCTTCTTCATTTTTTTTTCTGGTAACGACTCGAACGTGTGTTGAAGTAAACTAATTTTTATCCCTGGTTTGTTGTCTGAAATGAATGCGAGGGAAGAACCTTCGGAGTGTAGGCTTTATTTCACTTGATTGAAGCCGCTTCTACGGGCACATCAGGGGATACATGTGCAGCAAGGAGTACATATGTAGCAATGTATACATGTGCAGTAGATCACCGCAAAATAAATCAGCAATTAGCACGGAGTCCGGTATACTCTCAATTCTCACCATTCAACGAGCACCAAGTGAGCCGCCGCCGTAAACGACAATGCCCCAGGGACAATCCCACCGACCGGGCAGAATCTCGGCTTCATCTATCCCGTGCGCGAGCCGCGCGACATGTGATCACGCATTACGTCCTTCAATTCATCACATTTTCCCCGTCTTTAAAATGTAACTAGAGGCCCAACTAACACACCATGATTACTTCAGCGCTACAGGAGTATACATTTCAAGCAGCGCGAACTATTTAAACTACAGAAGCATACATTCCAAGCAGTGAGGATTATTTTGAGTTGTAGGAGCATGGTAATGAGCATCGATATATGATATAATGAGCATATAGGAGCATGAGCATCGAGGATGCCGATTAATCCCCTTTACAGATCGAGTCGGCGAGGGGGTTTTATCCGTCGACCTCTCCGGGAGTAAATGGCGGTTTCACTTGAGGGAGGCTTCCGATCCTCTTGGGGAGCCTCGACTCGTGCCGGGGATGACTCCTCGATCGCTCTCGGGTGGAACGCGGCAGCTCCGTCGCCACCGTTCCCGGGTGGAGTTCCTGGGGGGGAAACACCTGGGGAGGGAATGTCAGAGGGAGGAGTGCCAGATGGTGGTGTACCTGCGGGAGGAGTACCTGAGGGAGCCAAATGGCGAACCGACACAGTGGTCTCCCTGCCATCAGGAAGTCTGACATGAGCATACTCTGGATTAGCATCGATGAGTTCGACCTCCTCCACCATGCGTTCATACTTGCTTTGTTGTACCGGGCGTTTCATGAACACTGTTCCGGGATAGATTAGCCAGTTGGGCACCGTTTGGCTGTCAACATAACGTCGTTGGTGAGTAAACATTCGTTCGTGAGGAGTAGCATTGGTGGACGTACAGAGCAAAGAGCATATGGAATTCAGAGCGTCGAGAAGGGTAACCTCCCACCGCTCGGGCCCCAGCCCTCTCGATTTCAGCGCCAGAGTTACGGCTTTCCAAATGATTCCATTATATCGTTCCACCTGCCCATTACCCTGTGGGTTGTAACCCGTCGTTCGACTAGTTGCGATGCCGTGCTCAAATAGGAACTGTTTTAGCCCGGCCGACATGAAACACGGCCCTCTGTCTGAATGTATGTACGAAGGTTTCCCAAACATAGCGAAGAGGTCAGACAGACATTTCACGACAGTGCCCGAGGTCATATCCGAGCACGGAAATGCGAATGGGAACCTTGAATATTCATCAACAACAGTGAATATGTATCTGTTGTCTGTCTCGGTCGGCAGGGGCCCTTTGAAGTCGATATTTAGTCTCTCGAAGGGCGAAGTGGCCTTGATCAACCTGCCAGATGCCGCGCCATAGAATCTGGGTTTTAGTTCAGCACAAACAGGGCATGAAGCATTCATTTGTTTAATATCTTCGATAGAATAGGGAAGGTTTTGTCTGCGCACGGAATGTGCCATTCTGGTTACTCCTGGGTGGCACAGAGACTCATGGAGGTCTTGCAAAGCCCGACTGATTGTCGCCGAACAGTAGACCCGAGAGAAGGTGTCTGCAGCAGGGTTTTCCCTCCCGGGCCGGTAAACAATGTCGTAACTATAACAAGCTAGATCTATCCGCCATCTCATTATTTTCTCATTCTTAATTTTCCCGTTATTTTTCCCATCAAACATGAATGCAACGGATCGCTGGTCCGTGACGAGTGTGAAGTGGTTGCCCAGTAAATAATGTCTCCATTTACGCAGGGCTTCGACAATAGCGTACGCTTCCTTCTCTATTGCTGAGTGTCTCTGCTCGCTTCCAGAGAGAGTTCTCGAGAAGAACGCGACGGGTCGGCCGGACTGATTGAGCATCGCAGCGATCGCGTGATCGGAAGCATCCGTTTCCACCACAAAGGACACCGAGCTGTCGATCGATAATACCATGGAATTACTGATATCATCTTTGAGGCTGTGGAAAGCTTTTACAACAGCGGCATCTGGTGGGAAGTTTTTTGCAATGCACTAGGGGATGTATTTTTTCAGAGTATTGGGGGATCCATCTCGCGTAGTAAGCGAACATTCCGATCACCCGACGCATTGTCTGCAGGTCCTGAGGTGGGGGTAGCTCACGGAGTGAGCGCAATCGTTCAGGATCGGGCTTAATCGTGCCGTCGGCTATTGTGTAGCCGAGAAGATTAATTGACCTTGCCGAGAATATGCATTTCTCGTAGTTGAGGGTCAGATTATATTTTCTAGCAATGCTCAAGAATCTGTCCAGATTCATATCATGTTCCCCCCGGTCTTTACCGCACACCGTGACATTGTCCACGTAAACAAAAGTGTCTTTGAGGTTTTCATCTGAGATGATGTCGTCCATAACTCGTTGGAAGCAAGCTACTCCAATGGTGACACCGAACGGAATCCTCCTGAATTGATAGAGGCGTCTACCTGCCTCGAACGCGGTGTAAGGTTTGTCTTCCTCTCGAATGGGAATTTGACGATAGGCGCTTCGCAAATCGATGGTGCTGAATATTTTATAATTGGCCACGCGTTCGACCACGTGGTAATTGGCCACGTTTGAGAGTAATCGACAACCATTCGTTTCTTATGGTTCTGGCTGGTGGTCACCAACACCTGCGCGCGCCATGGCGAATCGCTCGGTTCTATAATACCTTCTTCCAGTAATCGCTTGGTCTCTGAAGTGATGAAGTTCATATCGGCAGTGGTATATCGTCGTGATTTGATCGCTATCGGTTTACAGTCCGGCGACAAGTTAGCAAACAGCTGGGGGGACGATACCTCTGCGGTGGTCAGAGCATTTAGAATTAGATGAGGTTTGCTTCCTCCAAAGGGTATTTCGACGCTCGTGTGCTGCTTGAGGACATTATGACCCAGAATTACATCTGCGCATAAATCACGAAGCACCAGTACCCTTACATCCCGATGCGTGTACCCTTTTACGTCCAATTCAACATTGCAGTACCCTCGTATGCGGGACTGTAGTGATGTGGAGGCCATGCATACCGTATTGTCTGTCGGGTGCATCTTCCATTTCCTGCCCTTCACTAGCGAGCTGTTGACGAAACTTTCAGAGCTACCGGTATCAATCAAAGCCTCAGCCATATGCCCGTTAATTCGTACGTTGATGATAACTTTGGATAGATTCCCCGGTGAAGCTGCTGTTAGTTTCTTTTGTGAGTAGAGAGCCGCAGAAGTGGGTTTATTTCTTCTAAGAGTAGATTTGCATACCCTGGCATAATGCCCTTTCTTGTCACAATTCATGCATGTGGCATCCCTTGTGGCTGCTGGTTGCATCATTGGTTGGGACGCGGCTATGCTGCTGATGCAGTGTCCCCCTTACCAGTACACTGGTGCTCATTTTGCCGACCTTGGAAGAATGACAGGCTGAGTCAACCTCCTGGTGTATTTTTAATTCAGCGGCCAACAGGGCTTGAACTCAGGACCCTAGGATCCCAAGCCACCACCCTAACCACTGAGCCAACACCAGGCTTACCTCCTTCAAATATAACAGTGCTTAGTTTGATCTCTTCAGTTGGATTTAAAAAGTTGATTTGGAAAAATTGTTTCGACATAATTCGTAATTCATCCAAATGTGATATTATTGGTAGGGGGTGAATACTTTCGCAGGCCACTGTAGATCATTGTGGAGATCAGTAATATGGTCAACAGCTACAAGGGTGAGGAAAAAAAAAAACAACAACATGATTTAAATCCTTGCAATAGCAAACAAAATCCGTCCACACCTTTTTGAGATATCCTGCACACAAACAAACAGACAAACAGACAGACAGTGGTGAAAACATAACCTCCTTCCACCTTCGGTGTTGGAGGTAAAAATGCCATGAGTTTATGAGCATGTTGCTGCCTCTCCACAGGGTTTGTGATTTCTTGATCCTGGAACAACACACTTAAGTCAACATTTATCAATAAACTCATTGCCTTTTTACCTCCACCACCGAAGGAAGAAGGAGGTTATGTTTTCACCCCTGTCTGTCTGTTTGTGTGCAGGATATCTCAAAAAGGTGTGAACAGATTTTGATGAAACTTGGTGGGCAGTTTTGTTGTGTGACAAGGACGAATTGATTAGATTTTGGTGAAGATCCAGATCCAGCCATTAGAATTCTTTCAGTGATTCTTCACCATTGAGTGATGAGGCCAAAAACGATATCAAGCACAATATTTAAAAAGACTCTTGGCCCTGATATGTTCTGTTGGATCAGGAATTGCATGGCAGAGGTATGTGCTCGACTGAGTGCCCTTCGAGTTTTGTTTGTTTTTGTCTGTTCACTTCCCAGATTTTAACCTCACTGGTTCACTTTCACTAATTTGTTCCCATTTTTTTCACTTGTGGAACTGTGTCCCACATCCGTTGAAATGCCCTCTTCCCTTTTAAAGTCCTCTCTTAAATGTGGAAACATAGAGCGATTGCCTGTCAACCTCTGCATCTAATATATTCTAAAATAAATCTTTCAGCAATATTTGCTCTCCCTTTTCATGATCCCTTACGTTTCAAGTCCATTTAACGTTGCATTTATACCTCTGTATTTTATCATGAGTCTGGTGTTGGCTTAGCAGTTAAGGTGGCTGGGTTTGGACCTTAGAGTCCTGAGTTTGAGCCCCTTTTCTGTTGAATTAACAGCAGGTGTGGTTGACTCAGCCTGTTATCTTTCTGAGGTCAGTGAGATGAGTTGCAGCTTACTGGGGAAATAACCATTTGGGGTAACCTGCATCGAAGTGGTGACAACCAGGACTGTACTTGTTGCCAATGAAACTGCCTCGGCAGCCTTATGCGTCTTTATGGCACAAAAGGAATGGTATTATTATTATTATTATTTTATCATGAAGCAAATGTCCTGTAATTTTCACACAAATGGCAACTCTTTGTGTTAGTTATGGTGGTTATATTGTTTTGGTGCCGGGTTCGGTGGCGAAGACGACCGCTAGACGGAGCAGTTGGGTCGCCTCCCACCGAACACCGGAATTGAAAGGTCGTCACCCCAGATAACTCCGGAGTCGACGGGTCGCTTAAAGGACCATGATCGCCAATATTTTGACGGCATGAGGTAGGGTTCACTTGTCCAATTTACCTTTTTTGTAAATTGATTCACTAAGTACATTCCAATTTGTCACTAAGTACATTCCAATTTACAATATTCCAATATTCCAATAAATACATAAATTCCTGTATGCCAGGAAGTACATTCCAATAAGTACATAAATGTCACTAAGTACTCACGCCATCTAACTACCGGGGAAGCCACACCCTCGGCCGGCTTTGTACGAACCGAGTCGCTGTTACCGACTCGGATCCGGCGTAACCGAGCGGAGATTACCAAAGCCGCGCCGGCCCAAATGACAACTTACAGCACAATCGGCCTTCCGAATTCTCAAGCCCAAACCATGCCAGACCAATGAAAGAAAACATGGACAACGAACTGGAACTTTCAACAGGAGTTTATTTACAATAATCGGGAAGGGAGACACAGAGCAGACTTAATCACAAAAATGCAGGCAATGTACAGTGAGCAAAAGCACTTACACAATTTCTACTTATAGGACGGTGCCACCAGACACACACACACACCAAAAGAAAATGGACCCGGATTATCTCTATTTCGACCCTCGCAGCCAAGGGGATAGACAGGCTGGAGGTCAGAGTTTGGTCGGTACCTGGCCGCCTCGTGCGGTTTGGCCCGCGACTGCAGGTTTGAAACTCGGGGTCGTCAGTGAGCCCAGACACGGTATAGCGGGGTACAGGCAGGGGCCAGAGTCGCTCCTCACAGAGGGCCAGGGGAGATTCCCGGCTCAGACTCCGGGTTATTGCTCGACAAAATTAGAGATGGAAGTCGACGGCTGTGGAATAGTCAGAGGACCAGCTCGAGACACGGCAACGACAACCACCAACGACGCACACCAAGAGCAATGGCGACCCCTTCTTCTCCGACAATTCCAACCCAATTCCAGCGAGCACTAAGGGGAGCCCGGCGATTCTTATACCTCCTCTGGGCTGGGTGGGGTGATCGGTCCTCTGAGGTAATCTTTGCCCTGATTGGACAGGGTTTCATGGGTTGATGTGCTGGCCATCCGTGATTGGACAGGGGGGAACCCCCTCCTTTCCTGGGCGGAGTCGGTATTCTGAGGTGAAGAAACCTCCGCCCACATCCGTGGTTGAACGCACGTGGGCAATGGCGTCAATGGTGTGAAGAAGTCAAGGATTGATTTGTTAGCGTTGGGTATTGCAAAAATCGAACTAGAAAGAAACTTCGCAGCACACACATGTAATTCCCTTTAGACATGGGGAGGAATCTAACTATACACATGCTTATTGAAATAACTAAGCTTAGGGACTGCTGTCTGTTTGTGTGCAAATGGCTTCCAGATTCATAACAACATCACCAGTGGGGTTCATTCTGATCCTAACCATTCCAGAAAAAAGAAAAAATTGATTAAAGTAGAGAGGACAGCATTCATTCTGAACCTGAGCAGGACAGTTAGGTGGTGGCTGTTTCATGCATTATTATGGTTCAGGGATGCAGTGAAGTGAGATGAAATAAGTTGACACCTGTAAACAACTGACTAGCCACCAATCTGCCTGCAATTCTTCTTTTCTTTTTATTCAACTTCTGTCTCTCTCTCTCTCTCTCTCTCTCTCTCTCTCTCTCTCTCTCTCTCTCTCTCTCTCTCTCTCTCTCTCTTCTTCTCTCTCTCTCTCTCTCTCCTTCTCCCTCTGTGTCTCTCTCTGTCTCTCTCTGTCTCTGTCTCTGTCTCTGTCTCTGTCTCTGTGTCTGTCTGTCTGTCTGTCCTCTCTCTCCCGCTCTGTCTCTCGCTCTCTCCGTCTCTCGCTCCCTCCGTCTCCAGCTCCCTCCGTCTCCAGCTCCCTCCGTCTCCAGCTCCCTCCGTCTCCAGCTCCCTCCGTCTCCAGCTCCCTCCGTCTCCAGCTCCCTCCGTCTCCAGCTCCCTCCGTCTCCAGCTCCCTCCGTCTCCCGCTCCCTCCGTCTCCCGCTCCCTCCGTCTCCCGCTCCCTCCGTCTCCCGCTCCCTCCGTCTCCCGCTCCCTCCGTCTCCCGCTCCCTCCGTCTCCCGCTCCCTCCGTCTCCCGCTCCCTCCGTCTCCCGCTCCCTCCGTCTCCCGCTCCCTCCGTCTCCCGCTCCCTCCGTCTCCCGCTCCCTCCGTCTCCCGCTCCCTCCGTCTCCCGCTCCCTCCGTCTCCCGCTCCCTCCGTCTCCCGCTCCCTCCGTCTCCCGCTCCCTCCGTCTCCCGCTCCCTCCGTCTCCCGCTCCCTCCGTCTCCGTCTCCCGCTCCCTCCGTCTCCGTCTCCCGCTCCCTCCGTCTCCGTCTCCCGCTCCCTCCGTCTCCGTCTCCCGCTCCCTCCGTCTCCGTCTCCCGCTCCCTCCGTCTCCGTCTCCCGCTCCCTCCGTCTCCGTCTCCCGCTCCCTCCGTCTCCGTCTCCCGCTCCCTCCGTCTCCGTCTCCCGCTCCCTCCGTCTCCGTCTCCCGCTCCCTCCGTCTCCGTCTCCCGCTCCCTCCGTCTCCGTCTCCCGCTCCCTCCGTCTCCGTCTCCCGCTCCCTCCGTCTCCGTCTCCCGCTCCCTCCGTCTCCTTTCTCCCGCTCCCTCCGTCTCCGTCTCCCGCTCCCTCCGTCTCCGTCTCCCGCTCCCTCCGTCTCCGTCTCCCGCTCCCTCCGTCTCCGTCTCCCGCTCCCTCCGTCTCCGTCTCCCGCTCCCTCCGTCTCCGTCTCCCGCTCCCTCCGTCTCCGTCTCCCGCTCCCTCCGTCTCCGTCTCCCGCTCCCTCCGTCTCCGTCTCCCGCTCCCTCCGTCTCCGTCTCCCGCTCCCTCCGTCTCCGTCTCCCGCTCCCTCCGTCTCCGTCTCCCGCTCCCTCCGTCTCCGTCTCCCGCTCCCTCCGTCTCCGTCTCCCGCTCCCTCCGTCTCCGTCTCCCGCTCCCTCCGTCTCCGTCTCCCGCTCCCTCCGTCTCCGTCTCCCGCTCCCTCCGTCTCCGTCTCCCGCTCCCTCCGTCTCCGTCTCCCGCTCCCTCCGTCTCCGTCTCCCGCTCCCTCCGTCTCCGTCTCCCGCTCCCTCCGTCTCCGTCTCCCGCTCCCTCCGTCTCCGTCTCCCGCTCCCTCCGTCTCCGTCTCCCGCTCCCTCCGTCTCCGTCTCCCGCTCCCTCCGTCTCCCGCTCCCTCCGTCTCCCGCTCCCTCCGTCTCCCGCTCCCTCCGTCTCCCGCTCCCTCCGTCTCCCGCTCCCTCCGTCTCCGTCTCCCGCTCCCTCCGTCTCCGTCTCCCGCTCCCTCCGTCTCCGTCTCCCGCTCCCTCCGTCTCCGTCTCCCGCTCCCTCCGTCTCCGTCTCCCGCTCCCTCCGTCTCCGTCTCCCGCTCCCTCCGTCTCCGTCTCCCGCTCCCTCCGTCTCCGTCTCCCGCTCCCTCCGTCTCCGTCTCCCGCTCCCTCCGTCTCCGTCTCCCGCTCCCTCCGTCTCCGTCTCCCGCTCCCTCCGTCTCCGTCTCCCGCTCCCTCCGTCTCCGTCTCCCGCTCCCTCCGTCTCCGTCTCCCGCTCCCTCCGTCTCCGTCTCCCGCTCCCTCCGTCTCCGTCTCCCGCTCCCTCCGTCTCCGTCTCCCGCTCCCTCCGTCTCCGTCTCCCGCTCCCTCCGTCTCCGTCTCCCGCTCCCTCCGTCTCCGTCTCCCGCTCCCTCCGTCTCCGTCTCCCGCTCCCTCCGTCTCCGTCTCCCGCTCCCTCCGTCTCCGTCTCCCGCTCCCTCCGTCTCCGTCTCCCGCTCCCTCCGTCTCCGTCTCCCGCTCCCTCCGTCTCCGTCTCCCGCTCCCTCCGTCTCCGTCTCCCGCTCCCTCCGTCTCCCGCTCCCTCCGTCTCCCGCTCCCTCCGTCTCCCGCTCCCTCCGTCTCCCGCTCCCTCCGTCTCCCGCTCCCTCCGTCTCCCGCTCCCTCCGTCTCCCGCTCCCTCCGTCTCCCGCTCCCTCCGTCTCCCGCTCCCTCCGTCTCCCGCTCCCTCCGTCTCCCGCTCCCTCCGTCTCCCGCTCCCTCGCTCTCCCTCGCTCTCTCGCGCTCTCCCGCGCTCTCTCGCGCTCTCTCTCTCTCTCTCTCTCTCTCTCTCTCTCTCTCTCTCTCTCTCTCTCTCTCTCTCTCTCTCTCTCTCTCTCTCTCTCTCTCTCTCTCACCAGAGAGACACCCTCAACTATGACGTTTTAAGCATGGACATGTTTGTCCACCTCCTTCTATCTTACCTTACATCCCCCTCCCCAAGCTTCAGATATGATGTAAAACTTCCAGACAATCGACCCCTTGCAATCAATCACTTATAGTCCCTTTGCAAGCTTCTGGATAAGAAACCAGCCCTTAAACAGCAGTCTGTGGATTTCATGGCTAAACTCTTTTCCAACAGATATGCTGAGCCTCTTGAACTCGGAACAGAGGCAAAACGACCACAATGGCATCTTCCTCATTTTGCTGTATTCCATCCACGCAAACCTGACAATATTCATGTTTTGTTCAACGGCAATGCTACCTATCGTGATGTCTGGCTAAATAAGGTACTACTTCCTGGTCCAGTCTTTGCCAATAGTCTCCTTGGGGTATTAGTATGCTTCAGACAGGAACCCATCATCATCATGGCCAACGTAGAGCAAATATTCCATTGTTTCTATGTGCGTAAGTATCACCGAGACTTTCTGTGATTTCTTTGGTTGAAGAACAATGACCCCAAAGCGGACATCTCTGAATTTCTTATGAAGGTGCACGTAGTTGGGAACTCCCAGTCCCGTCATTGCTGCCTCCGGACTACCTCAAACAAATCATTGAATGTGCAATGTCGGTGGTGGTAATGGTCAAGTGTATATGAATAAATGATGGTTTGCAAGCTGTTTGCTAACAGAACACACCCAAAAATGGCCGCTGTAATCGGATTCAAAACAATTAGTGGCCTTTTCCTCAATTCTACTGTCACCGAGGACATAATTGAAACGTGCGGTTCATACTTTTATTGGTACTTCTACTTTTCATCCAAATTCTTTAAAATCTACAAACATAGAAATCCCTACATTCTGCTCCCCAAAATTCTACTCCCCAAAAACGTTCTTTCTTTTCCACTTCCACATTCCTTCTGTCGCTGCTGCTAACACAACTCGAGAGTTCATAGAACACCTTACCCCACGCAGTTCGAGTCTATAATTTAATTGAAATTAAATAATGATTTTTAAAGGTCGTATCACCAAAAAAATCTGAAAGTTTACCACCATTGATGCAGCATCTTTTACAACACCTTATTTAACACATTACATTAGTTATTTGTGCCTGTTGTTTGTGTCCTTTATGACATCCTTAAAGACAGTAAGTTTCCTGTTTGGAATTATTTTCAATTTTGTTTGTCTGCTGGACAGGCAGATAGAGTAAAAACATGATCTCACTGCTCTTTGCACATGTGCACTTGAGATGCAAATTCAGAGCCAAAGTACAGTAAACCACAGGATCGTTTTCCAATTCGTGTTCAAAATCTAACATTCAATTTTAATGAAGTTGGTTCTCTTATAAACTGGCATTTGTAGACTGACAGAGAGAAGTGAGCAATTGCTTAACCCTGATTTTTGCTTCACATCCGCAGGTACTAAATTCGTTTGGGGAAGTTGTCACGAGGATCAAGTAAAACTGAAAACGACAGCTCGGACAGAATTTGCTCGAGTACCACGACAGCATGGTTCATATGGAGACCACCATGTTGTTCAGTGCTGCCGAACACTCCATTCCATTGGTGTGCTTGCTTGAGCATTTTGAATCAAGATAATCACTTTGCAAGAGGTAAGCAAGCTGCTTGCTAATAGACACATGCCCCTGTACTATTCCCCCATATTAATAGGATGCTTTTTAATTTTTATTATTTTAAAATAAAAATTGCCCAAATCCTGAAATAGAAACTGGTGTCTCATGACTTTTAGCTCTGACCCCAAAATCATTTGATGTACTTCATGCCCAGATATTATTGCATACATGTGCTGAATATGAAAGAAATGCATCCGGTGATGATGTGCATTCTAACGCCTCCATTCCAGTCTTTCACCCTTGCTTTTTCCATGCTTTGTGCAGGTTTCTGTAGGGTGCACATGCTCCACCATCAACCCCTTTCTGGTAAAACGACCTAAATCCACGATCACTGCTCACCTCCACCAATTCATTCCCCCTTTTCCCCACCTGTGGGGCCAAGTTCCTCATTCTCATCAATCTCATTCTTTCCTCCAGGTCTTCAATATAGCTGTTCACCTCTATCTCAGATCATCCCCAATCCCAAACTATGATCCTTTCTAACCTCGTTAACCCCCCCCCCACCCTCACCCTATCCCAATCCCTATCCCTCCAACTTCCCAATTTCCTGTTCTCCCTCCTGAGAGTTCCCTTCTTTATCCATTTTGTCCATCCCATGCATCCTCTCCTACCCCCCCCTTCCCCCAAATCCCCAATTCCTCGTCACACCCATTGTTTGTCCACCTCCTTCTGTCTTAGCCTTCGGCTATGCTGTTGGTGTTTCCCCTATCTTTGTTTTTCCTTTTGTCTTGTTGCATCCTGATCCGTTCAGTGTACTCGTACGAGCTCTTCCACGAGTCTCGAGTGTGTATACAAAACACAAATGTATTATTTATTGCACACATGCACTTTTTATACACTGCAATGTGCATGGAAATATCTTTCTTCTGATAGATAAATCTTCATTCACATGACTCCAAATATAATCGGGAACTTTTGCTGTGTTTCAAATTGTATAATTTTTCTCAGAAGAGGAACAGAAAAATATGAAAAGGGAAGATGATGTTTTGTGAATATTCACTGTATTATTCATCCAGAAAAAAAAAATACACACAGTTTCTCACAACTACAACAAGAAAAAGATTGCAGACCCTCACCTGGACTTGTTTTTTGTGGTGTTTGTGTAGTTTTGTGTACTCATGTGTTATGTAATTAATAAGAGATATAAATAAAACTATCACTTTATAACTGCTGGCAGTGATGACAAGGTACCAAGATGTCCTGCTTTGATCGGACACTTGACCCTGACCCATGACATTTATTGTTATTCAATCGAATGCAGAATGGGTTAAAAAAAATAAATTCAATATAAATCAAATGGAAGACCAAATCGGTACAATCCTGCATTGGAGTCATCGGAAGGAACCCAAACAAGCAAAAAGCAATGATGAAGTCATCAGGAGGAACCTGGATAGTATTAGGGTTTCAGCTACAACTCCTCTCCCCTCAAACCCATCCAGGCACAGCCAAGTGAGTCTTATTCAAAAAATAAAATAAAAAAGGACCCAGATCAAAAAAAATCAAATAACTCTGGCTGCCAGACCATGCATCCAATCAGGTTGAAATTTAAAACATATATTTCCCATTACTACGAAACCATGACTGTGAAGTTTCACATCAATCGATGAAGCCATTCAAGAGAAATATATATATATATATTTTAATTTTTTCTCAATCCAATATGGCTGCCAGACCATGTGAACTATCAATAATTATTTGTGAACATCCTGGTATCCTCAAGGCTTAGGAAACGTGTGTGAAACTTCCCTACGATTTGTCCAGCTGTTTTGGACAATAATTTTTCTAATTAGGTTTTAGGGTCAATCCAATATGGCTGCCAAACCATGACGTCATTGGTGTGAACGTTTTGTTCCTCATGGATAGGCGGTCATACCTGTAAAGTTTCGCCTCGATGTGTTCAGCCGAGAAGAAGATTGTTGAAGGTTTTATTTTATTTTATTTTATTTTTAACAATATGACTGGGGCACCACATGACCGATGACATCATCAATTTATTTCTGTGGACAAATTTATCCCGAGATGACCCATAAAAATGTTCATAGCGTTCTATGTATGCAATTATGATGTCATAACGAACGCATCTATGACATCATAAAATAATTACACTTGTTTTCCATGTGGAGTAATGGCCATGTGCCGTTTCAATTCTTTCCTTGTTGTGGTTTCAGAGATACAGAGGTTCAAAGTTTTTCCTTTTTTTCCAAAATGACTGCGAAGCCACGTGATGTATGATGTCATTGTAATGAAAACATTCTACATGAGTAGTCGTTCCGATGGTGAAAATTTCGTCTCAATCCGCCAAATGGTTGCAGAGAAAAACACTAAAGTTATGTGCGGACAAACAAACAAGAAGACGACGTGCAGAGCACGAAACTTGCAAAATCCATTCAACAAATTTGACCTCAAAAATAATTGGATAGTTGAATTCATTGATCTGAAATATAAATCCTCTTCAAATTTCAAGTCAATCACATGAAAATTGAGGATTTTAGAAATACCACCTTAGTTGTTGACCTTTGGCCTATGTTGACCTTTTGGTCCATGTTGACCTCAAAAATAATTCGATAGTTGAATTCCGTGCCTGAAATACAACTCTTCAAATTTCAAGTCAATTGGATGAAAATTGAGGAATTTAGAAATACCACCTTAGTTGTTGACCTTTGGCTTATGTTGACCTTCAGACCTTTTGATCTCGAAAACAATAGGCTTCTTCCTCATGACAAACTCTACCATGTGGTGAAGATCGGTTTAAAATTGTGACCTGTGGGTGATAAACAGACAGAATAACAAAATCGATTGACCAATATACTTGAAAAATCTTCGATTTTGCAAGTAACAAAGTAACGGACCCAAATTTTTGCAAGTAACGCACCCAAATGCAATTGCCTCTCCTCTGGCGACAGAAACAAAGCCTTTTCGGTTCAAACAATAGTTGTTTTTATCAATATTGGGAGAACAATGGATGGAATAGACAAACCGATTGAGGTAGGCTCACCACCGTGTGAAGTTATGGCAAGCTGACGTTCGCGTGATCACCCTTCATCGAAGCAAAAGAGGTCTTGTTGATTTGATGGGCTCACAGGATGGCCTAGACTCAAGACTCCAGAGGTACGCATACTCGCCTCTAAGTTGTCATATAGCTTGGGCTTGAATCCCGACCCAGCTATAAACTGTCATCCCCGGTGTTTCACAGGCAAGGCGATTCATCAATGTGTGTGCTGTCCCTTTGATGGATGTTAAACGTGGTTGCTGTCTGCCAGCATTCGTTGGTAGATATTAAAGATCTCACGGTGTCCTTTGCGAAGAGCAGGCAAGCCATCGTGGGCATCATCAACAAATTCCAAATCAGAGGCACAGCCATGCCTTCAGCCAATGATGCTACCCCACAACCTTGTGCTGCATACGAAAGAAGAAGGAGGTTTGTTGTTTCTGGCGTTAACCCTTCGTCGCTCTTTTTCACCACCGAAAAAGTGTTATCACTCGAAACGTCAGCTTCTTACTTTCCACGGCGATTAGTGTACCACAACGACATCCTGTCGATGTCATCCATCATTCTACCTGTCCACCGATGCAGATTGACATGTTATCCTTCACCAGCAAGACTAGTTATTCATTTAGCATTTTGATTATGTTGTAGTTGATGCAGTTGATGTTCATGACAGAGCCATTGCTCATAAATCTTCAATCAACACCTTCACAGAACTCACCACTGTTTTGTGTGTGCAGGGTGAGGGTCATGAATGTCCTTCCCCTTTTGATACCTTCTGCGGAGTGGAGAGTCCATTCACCTTGAAGTGTGTGGGAGCCAACTAACCACCTGGCATTTTTCTATTCTCTACAATTTTGCTTCTTCATTCTGACCTCTGTGTCCTTACAGCTTTGGAGGAGCTTGGGGCCGATGTTGAATTGTAGCCATCAGCTTGATGGCATGAAACACACGCGCTGCCCCTTTCATCAGATTTCACCACCAGAATTAAAACTACTATCATCACCTGCCCTGGGCGTGCACTGCCTTGTTCTCCTTCATCTTTCTCCTTCATCTATCTCCTTTATTTTCCCTCGTCATTTGGCTTGTTGATAAACTGATTATATTTATTTGCCTTTATCAGAGAGTACGCCAGCACATTCGATGTAGGGATGGCGTAGGAAAAAATGCCGGTCCCACCATTACATACAAAACTAGAACGGCACTCGGTAGAGCGCATACCTCCGCCTCGTAATACCTGATCCACGAGAACATATCGGGCCCAATACATTTTTGAAATATCATGCTGTACAGTGTAATGTCGTTTTTGGCTCAATCTCTCAATGGTGAAGAATCACTATCCGGATTCAGATCTTCACCAAAATCGAATCAATTCGTTCTTGCCACACGTCCGACATGTCCATCAAGTTTCATCCACAACTTTTTGAGATATCCTGCACACAAACAAACAGGCAGAAAGGGGTGAAAACAATAACCTCCTTCACCTTCGCTGGCGGAGGTAACTGAAGTTGGAGTATCTTCTTTAAAAAGTCGCTTCGGCTACAAATGAGAACTTACTTGGTCTGTTCAGCTGATAGTCGAGGCAGGGATCACTTTTCAGTATTCGAGACCATGAGGGGGCGGGGAGCAAAAAAACGGCATCGGTAAAAATCGGCAAGTCTTCTCGTTCATCATCTTAATAGTCATAATAATACTAATCATAACAATAATCATCTTCAGATGGTGTATTTCTGAGCTGCCTCTCTCAATGGCAATAACTCTGGTGCCATCCAACAGAGTTTTTCCTTGGTGCAGCATCCTTTGCAGTTGTAATTTTAATAGCTGGAAAAGATTCCATGAAAAGTACGCAAAACTGCATTGCTTTGTGAAGGAATCGGAAGGGATCAGAGGGTTGGGCGGGACTACGACTGTCAATCAGCCTGATGGGGGTGGGGCCTTTCGACACATTTGCCCTCGGGCCAATCAGACCAATGTGGGTGTGGTTAATGGTGGAATATTATGAAAAAGTCGGTGACAGCAACAACCCCAACATATTTCTACAAAGTACGTACTATTTCTCGTAGAATGTTAGATCATCTATGAAGTATGTACAGTACCAATACAATGTGAGCACGTCTATAAAGCTTGTACTCCAACATTTGTAAATCACGAGGAGAACATCCATACACTGTATATTATAGTGATATAAAACACACACACACACACACACACACACACACACACACACACACACACACACACACACACACACACACACACACACACACACTGTATCCTCGAGCTGGGGTGATCTTTTTGTGTGACTGGGTGATTGTTTCTCGTGGTTGGTGTAGCACAGGCATGATGTGTCCAATGACCTCCTCCTGCGTTAAAGTTCCTTGCACATGCTTTTGATATTACCTTGTCCTTTCATGGCTGCAGCAGTTTCTGGAAGCTTTGTTGCTGTGCAAGCCTGTTAACTGCTGTTGTATTGTTTCATCTTAATTTTAAAACTTTTTTTTTCGTTTTTCCCCTACTCCTCCAACCGGCTCAAGTCGGCTCAATCGTCCTCCGAGGTGGTTCAACTCCTCCGAGGTGGCTCGCTTTCTTTATCTATCTGTCTGAGAAGTGAATTCTTGCAGAAAGTTTTCTGTAAGGCTCACTTGGCTGCGCCTGGATGGGTTTGAAGCTTGAGGGTAGTGGAGGAGCGGCTGAAACCCTAATCCTATCCAGGTTCCTCCTGAGGACTCCATCTTTGCTCTTTACTTCTTCAGGTTCCTTCTGATGACTCCAATGCAGTATTTGGTCCGCCGTTTGATTGAACTCGGCATGATGATTCATGACGTTGATGCACAAAAACGAATTTACAAGGAATTAAGGTGCATGAGGAGGCCATTCGGCCCATCATGCCTGCGCCACACCAATACCAGATCAAATCAATCCGTCGATACCCCTTCCCTTCTTGTGTAGTCTTTTGGTTGCGACACAGGTCCTCATTTCACCGACCTTGGAAGGATGACGGGCTGAGTCAACCCCCTGGTGTTAATTCAGCAGGAAAACAGGGCTTGAACTCAGGACCCAAAGATCCCAAGCCACCACCCTAACCACAAAGCCAACACCAAGTTATAAGCCAACAATCGCTAAACCAACAACCAGGCTAATGGAGCCCTTCCTTTAATTTCCATCCAGGTGGTGAGACAACTAGCTAATTAACTCGTGTATTCGATGTTTGTATATCCATCACATATCATGAGATTCCGTCGTCAATTTCTGGGGAGATTTTGAGAAATTGTAGGTATCGATAGCAGGAGTGTCAGTATTACAAGAGTTTTCCAGCTATTCCTTGTGGTGAACGTTGAAGTCACCATATACCAAGATGTGTGCAGAAGGGTGGAGTAAAATGGCCCCGTTCATGCTGTCTGACGTCACATAGAGCATGGGACAAGAGGGAAAAGGAAGGCCAGTGATACATAAAGAAGAGACGTGTTGTTGAATGCAGGAGAGCAAGGTGGAAATATATAAACTCATGAGAGCCACTTTGAAAAGAATTTTCACGAGCAAAAGGTAGAGAGTCCTAAACATAGATACCGAGACCATGAGAAGGAGTGCGATCAAGTCTGTGAAAAATGTGACCAGGTAACTTGAAAGAAACGGAGGAGATGCCACATCTGACAATCTCTCAACGCAATCTTCCTCGCAATCTCTCAACATCTGGCAATTCAACAACAACAACAACAACAACAACAACAACGTAATTGGAAAGAATATAACATCTAAGAAAGAACACAACATCTTCCCCCCTCTCCCATCAAGTTCAGATATGGAATGAGGTCATGAAATCCCGAAAACGGCGAGGATGCTGGCGGACTCTCTGGTGCCGTTGCAGTGACCCCACAGGTTTGAGCACTCTTTCTATATCAGTCATGTCGCCTGTATTGGCAGGGCACATACAAACTCCCAGCTGGCTGGATGTATTTGAGGGCTGGGTTATAGGAGCTACCACTTTCCGTGGTCTGCTGGCATGCCACCGAGACCCATCCTGAAGCTGCAAAGTCACTGATCCAAGCCGTCGACTAACACAAAGCGGGGAGGAGCAGAATGACTGCATCTTGTTTTTCCGATGATGATACCTTAACTCAGACCCAGTCCTGGACCTGTGTTACAGGTGGCTTTGATCTGTGCACTTTGTCAAACTGTTGCTTCATGCGCTGCTGACTCAGTTGTATGGCAATCCAAGCAGCCGGAGAGGAAGAGCAAGTCTCTGTGGGTCGAAAGCCTGTGCATTGGCAGCAAAAGCTCCTGTCCTGTCATTAAAGTTGCTGGTGAGGCACCACTGGTGGTGTGCTTAATTGCCCTGTAGTTCATAAGCATTTCCAGCAGGTCTGTTTGAAACGTACAACCTTCATCTAGGTGTGCTCGAATTCTATGCTTGAGGGTTTGGTTAAACCTATCCACCCTGCCATTGGTCTGTGGGTGGTTGACTGCCATGCGGATATGTTTAATCCAATTGAAGCTGAGATAAGTGGTGAACTCAGCTGAAATGCTTGGCATTGGCTTAATGGTTAGAGTGGTGGGCTTTGGATCCTAGGGTCCTGAGTTCAAATCTCGCTCAACTGTTGAATTAATACCAGTTGGGGTTAACTCGGCCTGTCATCCTTCCGAGGTCGGCAAAATAAGTGCCAGCATGCTGGTATACTGTGTTGGAGTGGTGACCCGTCCAGGATTGTGCTCAATAGCCAAGGAGACTGCTTAGGCAGCACCAACGCTCTGCACAGAGTATGGTCCCAATCTCCTCCTCCTCCTCAGCTTTTTAATTTTTTTGTATACCTTGTCGAGGCTCGTGTGAGAGCGAACACACAACACACAGCAAGGGGGGCATGAGACAAGAGGGGAGGGAGTGGGAAGGACAAAACAGTGGGGAACAGAGACATTAGGAAATCTGTGGAAGGGAGAGGGATGGGGTGGGGAACATGGGGAATAGAAGATGGACATTACAGGGACTTTCAGGAAGGAAAGCAGGGAATTTGAAGGAGGTGGGCTTGGGTGGATGATCGGGGGTAGATTATAGGTGGACGTCTTTCTTGTTTGTCTGTCTGTCTGTCTGTCCATCCACGCATAATGTGTCAACATCGGTCACCAATGCCACTTGGTGGTAGCCAGTATTCCACATTCTCATGTTTTCAATCAGTACCTCAATGAAGTATGTACAGTTAGAATACGAGCACGTCTATAAAATACATACTATTACAATGTGAGTATGTCTGTTGACCTCCGCTTTAGCAGGGAAAATGGCCTTAAAAGGCTTGTTGTTGTTGTTGTTGTTGTGACAATGTGAGCATGTCTGTAAGGTACAGTACATGTATTAAGAATGTGAGTGCATCTTTAAAGTACATGTTATTTAAATATGTCTACGTCAAAAATAAATGCATCGATAAAATACGTACGCACATATGTATGTTTATGGAATACATATGGTTGAAATGGCAATTTATACATTAAAACCGAAAAGGTCTGCTTGTCCACTGTATGAACATAAACACAAAATACACCACACAAAACGTGTCCTGGTGAGGGTCTGCGATCTGTGATTGCTCTTTCTGGTTACTTTTGCCTCCATGACCATGTGGGTGTTTCAGTGTTGCTATAATTAATGGCGTGATACAATGAATGGAATCTGTGATGATCAAATTCTTTCTTTTGAATTCCATGACTGAAGAGAGGCTGCAGAACAAGTAAATGCAAAATTATTGTGTTGGGTTCCATTTTTGTTTGCTGATGCATGAGAGATAAATCATTTATTTGACAACATAGCATTTGTCTCAGCCTCTTCAGACTTTCTTTGCTGATTATCCCATCTTTCTGGTGAATTGGGAAGTGCAAGGCACACTTTTACATGGAAATATGAGTGCAGGTGCTAAGTTTGGTCCCACGCCTTTGAGACCGACTGGGAAATTCCTGTATGTGTGAAACTGCCCAACATGTTTTGATGTAATGGAAATTTTTAACCAAAGGGGAAAAAAAGAATCCTCAATCAAAACGACAATAATATTTCGTGTGAAGCACACTTGCCATTATCTGAATTAAACGTAGCACTACTTTGCAGATTTGTCATGGATTTTGCTGTCGAAATGTTCAAAGTCTTAAGAAAGCTGAGATTCAGGTTTTCCCACATTAACTGCCAGGAACATTCTTTCTGCGATTAAAATAATGTTTACAATTAACAAACGGTTTCAGGTTTAGAGGGGGGATTTGAAACATCATTCGTTTTTTTCTTGCACATTATATTTACTGTCAGATTTGGGTCTTGACACACAACTTTATATGATTTCCATTCAAAGCATGTATGCATTTTGTTTTTCAGGGTGCCGGCGATGATTCGCTGACTCTTCATGAAAGACCGTATATATTTTTTAATTTTTTGGGATACAAGGTCAAGGCTCATGGAAGGGTCTAGAATGTAGAATGGATCAGGACATAACAGAACAAAAGGAACAGTAGAAAGAGAGAGGGGACAAACCAACATTAGGGTTGATGGAAGAACAAAATAGAGGGAGAATTGGACAAATAAGGGATGTGGGGAAGAATGATGGCTAGGGAAGGACATATGGGGTGGACAAGATGGATACAGATGGAAGAAGATGGATGCTTCTGGATCTTTACCATCCACCAATGATCACAATCCTGGCAGACGGCTTGACATCACCCTGCCTGTGAAATACCAGGACTTGACAGTTCATGGTTGGATGCACATTCAAAGCCTACATAGGCAGCTCAGAGGCAAGTGCACATACCTTTTGGCTATCGCCTCTGCCATCCACTGTTGTGCTCTGATTAAGAAGTGTGGTCCTTTATCGCCAAGAGGAAGTTAAACAGAATTCTTATCCACTTCCCCAATATATCCACTTCCCTCCATTACCCCAACTCCCCAAGCCCACCTCTTTCCAAGTCTCTAGTTTTTTTCTTCCCCAGAGTTTGTGGCTGTATCCTTCTTGTTTATCCCCTTGCGTCATCCCAGAGATGTCATTCCCCCCCCCACATTCCTTTTCTTTGAAGTCTCCCTCTATTTTGTCCCTCAACCCTGCTGTTGGTGTATTTCCCCCTCTCTCTTTCTATTGTTCATTTAGTTCTGGTACGTCCTGATCTGTTCCCGCACCTCCACGATAATGGACATTCCATACAAAACACCCCTTAACATTCCCATCATCACATGAAACATTGTATTTTAAAAATCAAATTCACTCATAAATCTGACCTAAGGCTTCACCCAAGGCAATCACGACTGTGTTTGAATTAAAGTCCAATGTTGTCTGTTGTCTCTCTGGCTGCACAAGTCTGCATCATTTGTGTGGCAACTCCTCCTCGGATGGACGTTAAACTGGGCATCCAGTCTGCCAGTATTCGTTGGTGGACTTCGTGAAGAGTAGGTGAGCTATCGCCACCACCATGAACAAATTCCTGCCCTAACCTAAGTCATTGTCATGCCTGGCCAGCTGTTGGGCCACAACCTCCCCTGGCCGACCAGTCAGAGGGATTGTGAAACCATAGCTCAACCATGGGTGACAATCAAAACTCACAAGCCAGAAGGAATGGAAATATCGGTAGTGAAGGATGGGGTTGTGGTGATCAGTGGCAGGACATGTTCAGAAATTAATAGGTGATGCCATGAAGATTGTTTACACCATATATTCGGGGCCACTTGGAACCAGGTTGGCAGTGACCGCAAAGTCAAAATGAGTTAAATTCTGAAATTGCGGAACCGATCTTTGATACATGGCATTTGATAGCTGATAAAATAAGCCTGACCATGTGTAAAAAGTTAAACTCTGAAATACTGCCAGTTATTCCATACACACAGGTCAAAGAAGCTCACGTAGCGCCAAAAGGTGCAATTTTTATCCCTGATGCCAACTTCACGGTACTGCGTGTTTTTTCTAGGAAATGGATTTTGAGCTCAGAATTCTGGACAATCATCGACTTCCTTTGGTAATACTGGCAAACCGATGTTGAAGGCTTTGAGTGGTGCATACTGAAGTCGGTGAAATTGTTATTTGAAAATTAAACAGCACTTGCACAGTGTATCACTAAATTGGGAAAGCAATTGTTTTTGAGGTCAACAGGTCAAAGCTCAATTCGAGGTCAAACTTCTAAAATCATCAAATTTCATCTGAAAAATCGTCGATTTTCATTATTGTCAAAAATATTGCAACGCACTGTAAATTTCCATAAATTTTATTTGAAATATCTCTGTCACGATTCGAGATCAACCTTCCAAAATTGGTAATTCCTTAAAATCGGTGATCCATTCGTGTGGAGACAAAACTACTGGAGAAAAAGTTTTGATGCCCACAGTATGAAAGGTGACGGCAAGGGATGTGCCAACGAAACTGGCTCCAGAGCTTATTGCGGCCAGGTTCATCCATGTGAAATAGTTCATCATTTGATACTGTCCATCCATGTCCATGGGGGATGTGGCATTGATCATAGGTTGAAAAGAGTGCCACAATATCGCCGCTTCATACGAGGTATGCCTGATGTGTTGAATCAAGGCATCCTGAGTTAGAGGTATGTTTTGCTCACATGGGGATGATGATAGCCCAGATAGCCTCTTCTTTGAAATAAATATTATCCCAAAGAAGAATTGTGGGAATGTTGTTTTCTTGGATATAAAGTCAAGGCTCGTGGAAGGTCTAGAAAATGGAACGAATCAGGATGCAACAGAACAAAAGGAACAGTAGAAAGAGACGGTAAACACCAACAGCAGAGTTGAAGGACAAAATAGAGGGAGACTTGGACAAGTAACGTATGTGGGGCGGACACACGGGGTGGAAAATATGGATACAGAAGCAAACTCTCATGATGGAAAAACTGGAAATTTGGAAAGGGGTTTGCTTGGGAGAGGGGTTTACAGGGGTAGAAAAGATCATTCTTTTGGAGGAGAATGATCTGATAATGGTGAAGAGCTGTTCTAAAGACCTGAAATAGAGAATGAGATTGAAAAGAATGTGGAAGTTAGTTACACATGTGGGGAAAAAAAAGAGGAACAAGTGTGTGGAGGCGAGCAATGATTCTGGGTTCATGAGGATGCTCATTGGGTTCAGTGTGTGCGTCTTCAGTGTGTTATCTCCATTTGCAGGTTGCAGGAGATGGAACGAAGACCTCCCGGGACTCAAAATATCCACCTCTGCTTTGGTAAGGGATCACAGTTCATACACCAAGCTGTTTTTTGTTGTTCTGAGGGCTCTTTTCAGGATGATCACTGAACCCTGGACAGTCTCCAATCGTATTGTGTTTGTGGTAATATTGCCTGGGATAGTTTTCAAAATCTCAGTGAGGTTCTTCTATATTATTCCTGTTGCTCCAATTATCATTGGTGCAATTTCAAAGCTGTTCAGCTTCCCAAATCTCTTGATCTCATTTTTAAGGCCCTGGTAAGGTCAGGTTTGGGAGCATGCACCGGAGCAGTGTGTTGCTGCATCCACTTTCCACCAGTGCTCTCGGGGCCTGCATCTCGCCATCCCCCACGCAGATGCCTGGCCTGTCCACATCTCCTTGAGATGCCGATCAACCTGCTGCAACTATAGGCACGTAGTCAGCCCATTGGCCTGCTCCACTCACGAGGCTCCCTCACTGAGACAATATGGTAAGCAGGATCAGCATCAGGAAAACGAGCCACATGGCCATACAACCGCAGCTGATGCTCACGGACTATGCAGGAAACAAATCTCGTTTGAGTTTCTTTCAGCAACCGCACATTGGACACAAAGTCCAACTAGCGATAGCCAAGGATTCTCTGAAGAGACCTGGTACCAAAGGAATTATGTCTCTTCCTCAGATCCCTGTTCAGAGTCCAAGTCTTACATCCGTAGAGCCTTACATCCATACATCTTACATCCATCAGCACCAATGAGCTGAAGACTCGGACTTTCATCCTCCTGCCCAGGTACCGACAATGCCACATCCCATGATCCAGTGAATCCATGACTCCCCAGGCATGACCCAGACGTCTATTGACCTCTGACTCACAGCCAGCAGAGACATGAATATCACTGCCAAGGTAAATGAATCTCTCCATGACCTCAACATCCTCACCACAAACAGACACAGACAGGACAGCAGCACCCAAGATGTCAACGAAAGCCTGGATCTTAGTTTTGACCAAAGAAACCCGTAATCCCAGCGGCTCCGACTCCTCATTCCGCACCTCGAGGGCCCCCAAAAGGATATCTAAAGTCTCCGTAAAGATGACTGCATCATCTGAGAAATCAAGGTTGGAGATCTAGACATTCCCAAACGTTGCATTGCAGCTTGATCTCTCTGACATCCTCCCCAGAATCCAGTCCATACAAGTGCTGAAAAGTGTGTGAGCCAGTACATACCCCTGACAAACTCCAGTAGCAACTGGAAATAAGTCAGAGATGTTATCACCACATCTCACAGCACTCTCAGTATCAGAGTATAGTTCAGACATCAAATTGATCAGTTTTGGTGGCACCCCACAAAGACCAAGAATCATTCAGAGGGCAGCCTGATTTACTGAATCGAACGCTTTACAGAGATTAACATAGGCTGCAAGCAGCCCCTGCTGAAACTCTCATCTGCGTTCGGTGAAGACCCGAACAGCAAGGATGTGGTCAATCGTTGACCTCTTTGGTGTCAAGCCTGGCTGGTCTGGGTGCAGGTGCTGAAGCAGATGGTGGCAAACCCTCTCAATAATGATCCCAGCAAAGACCTTGCTCGGCACTGAGAGCAGCGTCACCCCTCGCTAGTTGTTGCAGTCCTGGTGATCACCCTTCCCTTTACAGAGAGGGACAACAAGGCCTCTCTTCCAGTCAGTTGAGATGATGCCTGTGTTCCAGGCAGAGCACAGAACTGCATGTAGCGACACAAGTACAGCATTTCCACCAGCCTTGCAAAGTTCAGCAAGGATGCCACATATCGCAGGAGCTTTACCCCATTTCAAGTGATTCACCGTAGCCTGTGTTTCCACAAATGAAGGTGGATCACAGTTGACTAGAGGGTCAGAAATAGTGATCGTAACACCCCTGACATCCAACTCAATGGCTGGTGGGTCAGCCTGGTACAGCCGCTCAAAGTAACCGGCCCAGCGGGCCTTCACTTCGGACTCCCCTGTCAAGAGCCCACCACCCTCTGCTCTAACTCCAGTACGCCAAGGGACGGACTTGGAGAAATGCAATGCGTGAATTCCCCTGTAAGCAGGACGAGAATCACTTGACCACAGGTGATGCTCTACCCCTCACAGATTCCTCGCACAGAGGCCTCCTTGTCCTCCCTCAGCACACGTACAGTTTTACATCTCAACTCCTTGAACAATTCAGCTCTGTCATTAAACCTGGCCCTGCGACTCTGGTCAATGGTATCCAGTGTCCCTTCAGAGACGAAATTCTTCTTTGCCCTGAGGTGAGTTCCAAGACATTGACCGGCAAAATCAAGGAAGGTGGTCTTGAAGTCACTCCTATCCACAATTCCTCAGGATTTCCCAACACACCCAGACCCCCCAAATCCCAACTCGGTCTATTCGCAAACTGATCAGCTACCCTCTCATCCTTGAGCTTGCCAACATCCAGCCTTGGCTGGGATGGTACCATTCTCCCAGATTGAAGCTGCAACTTCAGTGTTGCCACAACAAGCCTGTGGTCGTTATTGAGGAACTGAGCACTCCGGTAGACCCTGCAGTTCTGGATCATCTAACAGCGACCATCAACGAGGACATGGTCAATCTCCTCTGCCACACCACCAGCGTTGGAATACCAAGTCCAGCAATGAGCCTGTAGGCACTGAAACCATGAAGCAGCCACCCTAATTCCATGACTTTTTGCAAAGTTTTAGTGCTATTCTGGTTCATAGTTCCAGACCCATGGGGACCAACAAATGTCTCGTATCCATCCCTATCAGTTGCATTCAATGCATTGAGATCCCCCACGACTAGAAGAGTGTCTCACCTGGGGCACTGATCAACCACACTCGAGCGCGGCATTGAATGCGTCCTTCACGATGAGATCACTCGCCTCAGTCAGAACATATACAGAGACAAGGGAAATGACACCCAAGGAGTGATGAATCCTTCGTCTTTTAATACACTCATTAACAGGTGTTATCTTAATTATCATTGGAGTCAGCTTTTTGAACACAGCTGCAGCAACTCCTTGGGCATGGTAACCATCAGAGTGGACAGACCAATCGTAGATGTAACCACCTGCCATAATCTCACCATTGTCTGGTCTCTAAACCTCAGAGAGTGCCTCAATGCCGATGTTCAAACACTTGAGCTCTGATGATGTCAGTGACAGGTGATCATCCTCTCTTATGGAGAGGACATTCCAGGCACTCACCTGAAGGGACCACCTCAGGTTAACCCAAGGAGACCACTCTCTGGTGGATGACACCTCAGCACCACTCCGCCACACATCACCGCAATCTGAACCAGGAAGTTTACCCTGTACTTTTACTCCCATCATCAAGGAATGGGGGGTCCCGAAAGCTTTGCCTCAATTCTGTCATCTGGTGAGCTGCCCTGCAAAGGGCAGCAGCACGGCAGGTACTCCCATGGAGTGGGTTTTGAATTTTATTTGCATTTGTGGGTTTTGCGGAATGAAGTGTTTTACATTGGCCAGAGTGCAAATCCTGCCTCCAACCTCTTAAAAAGAATAACCCAACTGCAGGAGGACGTCCGCAGACACAGTTGTGCACAAGATATGAATGGCTGTTGGCTCACGAGGAGCTCCTCCGCCCTTTGAATGATTTTGTTTTTAATCTTGCACGGTGTCCATATCCATACACCCTCCTCACCAGGAAACCTGGTGGGGCAGATAGTTTAGTTGCCGACAACCTGACCATGGAACAGGTTTGTTCATATTTACATGGTACCTGCAGCAAGTGATGCCTGTTGTTGGCTTAATGGTTAGCATGGTGGGCTTTGCATGCAAGGGTCCTGAATTCAAATCCCGCTCAGCTGTTGAATTAATACCAGGTGGGGTTAACTCGGCCCGTCAATCTTCCGAGGTCGGCAAAATGAGTGCCAGCATGCTGGTATACTGTGTCGGAGTGGTGACCCGACCAGGATTGTGCCCAATAGCCAAGGAGACTGCTTAAGCAGCACAAACGCTCTGCACAGAGTATGGTCCCAATCTCCTCTTCCTCCTCTCGGGAGCAAGTCACAGATCTAATGTTGCCTGACCTGACAATGACTTTGTATTCTTTGACGATTGTTTTTCACATTTGTTTGTAATTTGAAGCCATCAGTTTCCTTCCTGAAAGTCTGTGTCATGTAAGGATCTGAAAGTCCCTGTAGTGTCCATCTTGTTTACCCTGTGTACCTGTCTTTCTTTGAATGTTCTTCTTTTGGTTGTTAGGGTGTATCAGTGTCCTTGTTTGTTGTTGAGGTTATTCAGTGGGTTCAGAGCCAGACAAAACAAGACGGGGGAAAGACTGTCTCCCTGAAAGATCCCATGCCATATCTTCACATCTGGTATTTCAATAATTCCTTCTGAGTGCTGAAATAGCAATGTGGTATTCCTGAGCTCCATTGCTTTCTCAATCAGTTTGATTATTTGGGGATTGATTTTGTATATTTGCATGCATCATCTACAAATGTGGGACACTGCCGAAAGCTTTCTTCTCGTCAATCCAGGCGGTGGGCAATTTGGTTCTTTGTATTTTGGAAATTTCAAGTACGGCCTTGTTCAGTAGTGGGTGGTCAATTGTTCCATATTAACCTCTCTTACATCCCTTTTGTTCTGCCTCCAAACTTCCTTCTTGTGTTAGGTGATGTTACATCATTTCGGGAAAGATTCCTTTTCGAAGTTTTATGTTGTTGGTAGGCATGTTATTGGCCGGTATTTGTGAGGAAGTTGGGTTTCTTCAGATTTTGGGATGAGAAAGGTGTTTACTTCTACGAACCTCATCCACTGCCTTTTCCTCTTTGATCGGTTCGTTCAATGTCCTGGTGTAGTGATTGTGGAGAGCATTAGTTTGTTTTCGCCAGAAATTTAGAATTCCATCTCGGTCTCGGCTTTTAAAGTTTGGCATTTTTGAAGCTCTTTTTCTCATTTGTTTTTGTTTTTATCAATAATCACCAGGGGCATTTCCTCAAGATGTTACTTATTTTCTGGTGTGATGTATTACTATGCTGCGTCTGCTCGTGCAGGGGCATTGTGATTATCACACTGAATTTGCGGTGGCACACAATAAAATGTTTTGGACAATGGCGGCGTTCTGGTAGCCCATTCTTCTTTTTACCTCTTAATTACACCCGTTTCGGTTCTGGAAGAACTGAACATCTGTTGACAAGGATAAACTATTTTGGTTTGGAGACTGTCCTGTACTCTCTTGCTGAAGTAATGACCACATTTGGTATAATTGGAGAATTTAAAGCTGAAAAAGAAGAGTGGTCACCTTTATCCGGAGCATATGTAACACTATTTCACAGCAAACAACATTACGAGTGTGGAGAAGCAACGGTCCGCAATGCTGAGTGTTTGTTGTGTGCCGACATACAAGCTTATGTCAAGTTTGTTTGCATCGAGGAAGCTGGGAGATGTCCCGTTTTCGGAGCTGATTAAAGTTGTCGAACAACACCGATATCCGAGGCCATCAGTGATTGTGCAGCACTGCAAGCTGAACAGCCGCAGTCAAGAAGAGGGTGAGTCATTTTGGATTTTGTAACAGCTTTACATAAATTGACTGAACGTTGTGAATATGGAGGTAATCTTGAGGAAATGCTACAGGTCGATTAGTCTCTGGAGTAATGAACGACCACACCCAACACAGATTGCTGACAAAAGCGATGTTGGATTTCGACAAGGCCCTGCATATAGCTTCTTCAATGGAATTGGCTGAAACGAATGCATTGGATCTCCCTGAACATACTGGAGTAGGGCGGGAGGTAGCAGTAAACAAGATGACGAGTTTGAATCGCCGCTGGACCCTCCACCCCCCTGTGCTTCTTCTTTAGAGAGAGGGGTCCATATGCTGTGGGTGGACAGCTGATGTCATCGAGTGTTGAGCTAGAAATGTGGACTGATATACACATATATTGTTGCGGGGCCAGGTATCGGCCACGAGCACTACCGCTAGATGGAGCTTCCAGTCGGCCCGACCGATCGCCCGGAATGTATAAGTCATCGCCCCGGATAAGTCCGGAGTCGACGGGTCCTCTCTCGGACCGAAATTCGCCAATGGATAGACCACGTGGGGTAGGGTCAATTGCCAATTTCAATTTACCTAAATACCCACGTGGTCCAACTACTGGGGAAATTCACCCTCTACGGAACTCGTTCGAAAACGAGCTGTTTAGTACGCTCGTTCCATGTGCGATTCCGAGCGGTTTAATCGCCAAGAACCGTCGGTCCAAATGGTCCCGTTATAACGGCAATGGCCAGCTAATTCCTTGGCATGCGACAGGCTCAGTCAATGACAGAATAGACGTGAATGAGCTGAAAACATTTAACAAATGGGGGTTTATTTATACAATAGGTGGGGAATGAGGGCAACACGTAAGGACAGCTAAACCGAATAACAGAAATGAAAACACAAATATATATATATATATATATATATATATATATATATATATATATATATATATATATATATATATATATATATATATATATATAGCACAGGCACTTAACAGTTTACTACTTGGAGGACGGGCCCACGGACACACACACACACACACACACAAGAAGTGGTGGTTGATGCCTTTATATTCGGTCTTCAGCTCGGAGGATAGTGGAGCTGAGACCAGGTCTATTTTGGACCTGTCCGCCTCGTGCGGTCTTCTGGATGACTCTGTTCGGCGCTCATCCCGGCCACAAAAACCTCAACTGTTCACTCCGAAGACGGTGCGCAACCCTTCCGGCTCTGGTGGCGGATGGTCTTTTCGGAGGAGGAGGAGGAGGAGGAGGAGGAGGAGGAGGAAGAAGACGTTCCAGATGGCAGCGGCAAGACCACTCCAGGCCTTCAGAGACGAGCGCTCCCACAACACGAGCGCTTCAACACGGTGAGTGCTCCAGCAAGATCAGCGCTCCTTCCTCGCTTCTCACTGGCTGGCTTCTCTCTCGCTTGCCTTTCGCTTCCCCTCGCTGGCTGGTTGGCTCGCTGTTCGCTGGCTCGCTGGCTTGCTGTTCGCTGCCCTCTGCTCACTCCTGCTCACTCCTGCTCACTCACTCTCACTCACTCTCACTCACTCTCACTCACTCTCACTCACTCTCTCTCCCTCCTGGCAGGCTCCTTTTCTTCCTTTTATGCACTCTGGCACGCTCACCCCTCCCCCTCCCCCTCCCCGGTGCGTGGGGAAAATCCCGGGACGGGGGATTGTTGTTCTTTGGTGTAGCATCCTTCCAACCGTCATTCTTGTTTACGCTGCAAGAATCTCGAGGCGGGGGAGTGTTGTTCTTTGGTGTAGCATCCTTCCAACCGTCATTGTTGTTTACGCTGCAAGAATCTCGGGGCGGAAGGGTCGTTGTTCTTCTCTGCAGAATCCCGATAAAACTCCGAACGATTAAAATAAATCACAGCACATTGACTCACCCACTAGACAAGGGAAGGAAGCTATCTATAAAACACATACTTACCGATATAACTGAGCTATAGGAACCTGAATGTTGTGTGCGATAGTTTTCCAAATCTGCAACAATTTTGTGTGTGTGTGTGTGTGTGTGTGTGTGTGTGTGTGTGTGTGTGTGTGTGTGTGTGTGTGTGTGTGTGTGTGTGTGTGTGTGTGTGTGTTAAAAAGGGTCATTTTGCAAGTCTTTTGTTCGAAACCCAAGACCCAAAACATTCCTCGGAGCAAGAATATCTCCACACAGACAATGGACAAAAATATAAAAAAAGAATGGACAAGACATCAGTTTAAGGAGGAAAATGATGAGGACACATACAGTCTTTTTCATAAATCAAGAAACCAAGTGAAATCCAAACCACTTGTTGTTGGGTTGGGGGTACAGGGCGGCAAAGTGCCGATGAAAATAACTAGACGGGTATTCGGTATCACTGATTAGTGAGGCAATGTTCCAGGAGAAGTGGAAGGTAGACAACCCAAAGAGACCCACAATCTGCCTCAGTCAGACCATACGACGCATATAGACTGGTGAATCTGTAGATATTGTGGGAGAATATGAAGTCGTTGTAACACATGGCACAAAGAAGGAAGAGTTGACCTTAATTGTGGTGAGAGGTTCAGGGCCCAGTCTACTGGGACAGGATTGTCTCCAGCAATCTGCTTGAATTGGCAAGATGTGAACAACCTCGTACTCCTTTGGGTTAAAGGTCAAGGTCAAATGGCGGTCTGAAAAAAATAACACTCGTCATCGCTCAATTTTGCCAATGCGGAATCTCAAAGACCGCTTGGCCTTTCAAGATGTTCTTGCATCATACTAGTGTACCTGCACTGAAGTTGTGCACCTGATATTTGATTAATGTCCTTTACCTACTTTTTCGGATTGTTCGAACCTAATTAACAAAAAACGCCTTTTAAATCGTAACTTGAATAATTTTCCTCTGATTTTCATGATGTTGAGTTTTTTTTGGATAGATTGTAGATGGGGACACATTTTCTTAATTTACACTCTATCCCTAAATGTTGAAGATCAATGTCATATGGCGATCCAAACAAAATATGCCATCATTGGATCGCAGACCAAGGGTAAGTCGTGGGTGATCGCTAAGGGTAAGCTGGCGAAGGCTTACACTTGGGGATCGCTTTGTGATAACAGACATGTCGTTGTTATTGTCAATGGACAGAGGCAGATAAAATGTGGACAACTGTTCTCTAGTCCTCCATTCCATCACGTTACCCACACCATCCACAATGCACTTTTGCCTTCTTTTGCCACAATGACAAGAGTCCTTTCCTAATATGTTTTGAGTTTATATTACAAAAAAGACATTTTAATCCTGACATGTTTAATAAAAAGTACTGACTTCTTCCAAGATATTAAAAACACTGTTTGTGCATAGTTGCAAAACTATTGCAAGTACTCTTGACGACCTCAATTTCTCCCACACTCTTGTGGGGTCGGACAGGGAATTTACTTGGGCCAAGTCATACACGAACTGGCTGGTCAGGCCTGACGTTCGACTGAAGATGAATTTGGGCAGAAATTTGGAATTTGTGCCAGGGTTTCGGCAATAACCGAATTATCTTTGTTCCCCACTATTTTGTGCTTCCCTCTCCCACCCCTCTTGTCTCCTGCCTTGTTATATGTTTCTGTGTATTTGCTCTTACACGAGCTTCGACTTGGTATGCAAAAAAAAATTAAAAAAAACTCTTTGCAAAGGACCCCATGGGATTATACGGTCCAACAACTAATGCTAGTAGACTGGACACCCAGCTTAACGTTATTCCAATTCACTGCGAACACATTGATTTATTTCCCTGCATGGTAAACACGAGGGTGGCAGTTTACAGCTGAGTCTAAATTTGAATCAAGGCTGGATATCTCAAAGGTGAGTGTGTGTGTCATTGAGCTATCCTGCCAGGCATTGCACATAGTTATGAGAAACCTGTTTGAGAATAAGTAAAATAATTGTGGTGACAGAGAAATGCTTTACAAGGAAAAGCAAACGTATTTCCTCGTATGTCTCTGAATTCAATAACAACCCCAAAAAGCTCCATCTTAACTTCCTTATTGTTGGTTAATTGTTTTGTTAACCAGTCTCACATCAGGTAAAGCTGATACAAATGCAAAGCTTCCCTTATGGTCACACTCCATTTTCTGTTTGTTTGTCTGACGTCTGTCTCGCGTGTCTGGATGTCTGTCCATTCCCTTATATCCTGTATATCTTGAGAACAGAACATTGTAGGGCCATAAATTTGGCAGACATAATGAGGCCCCATGAGGGGTTAATGGTGATAAGGTGAAGGCAGGGTCGGCATCATGGGGGGGGCATTCGTGGGCTATGCCCCGCCCCCCAAATTAGTTATTGTGCCCCCACCCACCCGCAGGCCAAGCCTTTGGCACCGAACTTTGCAGTGTGTGCGTGCGTGCGTGCGTGCGTGCGCGCGTATGTATTGAAATGGATCAAATATACTTCAAATGTTAAATAAATATATTCTTTTAAAAATCATGGGGTCTATTTACTTCTGTCACGTCTCTGTATTAATATTATTGTTGTTATTCTTCATCCCTTTTTTGGCCTTTTTTGCTCTATTATTTTTAAACTTTTTTTTTTCCCTCAGCAACCATTTCAGGGGTGACCACCCCCCCCCGCCCCCCACCCCCGTGGAGAATATTTGAATTGTATAATTGTGACCTCATAGGTCTCATGGTATGGCAGCCATCTTGGCTTAAACCCCAAAAATTAAAACATTATAATAATAATCTCTGAAACCACTGATCGCAAAGAATTGAAACTTGGCACATCTCATTCTACTCCCATTGGGGAATATAGGATTGTAAGGATGACGTCATCGGTGAAGTGGTAGACAAGCCATAAATACTTGTTTACCATTGACATTTAGTGTGTATGTCCACTGTCCAGGCCGTAACGTTTTTACCAATTGAGATTTTGTCATCAAATCTTCAACAAACCTTTATTACGAGATTGTGGGGAACACAAATTAATACGATGTACAATATTTTTTAAACTGTCGTTTTCGTCAAGTTTAGTTTGAGTACAAAGCAGATGCCGACGGGCTTTGCATTTTGAGATGCTTTCTCATTACTTTCATTTATTTTCACAATGAATGTATTTATATTTAGGTCCAGATTTCTGTTCTGTGTCCTCATGCTCACCTGGCAACTCGTGTTCCACCTTTCTCAATATTGTTGCAGTTCTAGGAACCGCATCCCTCCAAAGCAATAGCAACCATCATGCAGTGGTCCCCAACAGTTATCCCATTAATAGACGTGTAGTTAGTCCCTTCCCTCTTGTCTAGTGGGTCAAATGGGACGTGCGTTGCGTGGATCTCTTAGCGAGGTTTGCTTACACCACTAAATTCATTTCTACTGTTCTTTTCTGCTTATTCCTGAGGTAAATCCGAATTTGAGTCCTCGCGTAGGCCAGCAGGCACTGCGCTTGGACACCTGATCGGCATAGCACGGCACAGCGTAGAGCTCCCGTCCTCAAGCGATCCCTCAACCTAACTTTTGCGGCAAGTCATAGAGTATGCTCCGGAGATCGAGATGATCGGCTCGAGCTTCCGATGATCTGGGATGAGATTGCCGGTTGCATTGAAAAGGCATACTAAGGAATATCTCTTAAAGAGGCTGTGCACGGATGTTGTTTTTCACAACATAGAAACAAATGACCCAATATCGGCAAGAGCGTGGCTTGCAGCTTGGTGCCAATAACTACATTGTCAGAGGCCGATAATAGAAAAACAACAACCACGCCACGTTGTACAGGACACAAGTGTGCAAGATACGGGCGGCACGTTCCTTTCAACCCATTTTTGGTCTAATTATATCGGCATCCTCTTTTTCCCTCCATCTAATTGTTATATCTGATCGTTGCCCTCAATTCCTGACACAGATCGGGGTTGGCCCCGTGCACACGATAACAGAATTGGGCAAACGCGAGCGCTGGCCACGTGCTTAATGGCGGATCCGTGCGCACTGTACGGGGCATGCTCGTTGCAGGCGGACCTGTGCTGAGCTCGTGACACCTTATTATCGCACAGAGCAGAGCACGAATGGCACATATCTTGTTCTCGTCTGTGCGTGGGTTTACCCCAACACTTTACCGTCAGTCCTCACTGGCGGCCGCGGGTGTTCCCCACGGACGGCGGATGTCTCCTCACTTCTCCGTCCGGCGAAGCCGCGATCAGGCAGAGGCGTGCTGTGCGGCCGGATCGCTCGGGTCGCGTGACACACCATGGAGCAGGCACTTTGAGCAGCGCCAACCACCGGTCGCTGGGGCACGGTCTGGGAGATCAGTGCAAAGCAATTCATGGCACGGAGTTCGGTACAGGACGATTCATATCATGTGGCTCGGGGCCACGATTCCGCAGCTTGGAACCATCTGGCTGGAAGTGAAGTGGAGCCGCTTCCGGTCATGACAGCCAGCCCGTGTGCTGGACAGGGCCCAACCAGAGTGCCGGATTCGGGTGACGACACATCGCTTCGGGTCATCGCCCACGCCCCGCACCAATGGATCTATAATATGCCATGGGCCAGATATGGTCCACGTGCACCCCCCCCCCACAACCCTTCGACCCCATATTTTTCTGAAGCTTTAGGGTCCCCTGAGCATGAATTCAACTGGTAATAGTGAATAAACTGGGACTCGCTATCCATTTTCCAACCATATCTGACGGTACCCTCAAAATGTTAACTTTTCGTCAGTTTCACACATGAAAAACCCCCTGACTGATAAGATCTATGCGACATGCATTTACTTATCAATATTTATTTCCAGGTGACGTGTTCTGATTGAAGTGACATGATGGAAAAGCCACCAGCAAAACGAAAACGTACAGGTGGCGAACCTCCCGTAGTTCCGGTGTGCATGGTTCATATCAAGGGTTTGAAATATGGTGAATTACACTTGCTGTCAGAAGAAAAGGATGGAGAAAAGAAACTGGCCAAACTGCAGGAGGTGAAAGAAATGCGCCTGGCACAACCTCCATCATCTTGCCACATGATGAAGGAAGCATGTGACCTGATCCCTGATGTGATAGGAGAGCATCGTGGCTTTCACTGGCAGTGTTATAAACGTTTCACAATGAACATTGACAGGCTTAAACGTACTGCAAGTTCATCACAGACCACAAATGTTACACAACAGCGCATGAGCCGCAGAAGTTCGAGTGACAAGATTATATTCAACCCTGACTGTATTTTCTGTGGTTCAGAGAATCGGAAAAAGATTAAAGTTAAAGATAGTTGGACTAGCCAGAGCCTCAGCCAGTTTGAATATGATGGATGGAAGTCAGTGCTTGAGATGGCAGAGAAGAAAACTGATGATAAACTTCTAACAATAATCAGGGACCATGATCTCTTTGCTTGTGAAGCGAAATACCACAAGAACTGTCGCATGCAATACACGCAGAAAGCAGAGAAATGGCAAAGTACAAATCAAGAAGCAAAAATTTATTAGATAAATTTAGAAGCAGCTCATAAGAAGGCATTTGAAGCTGTATGGAAGATTGTACAGAAGGATATATTACAAAATCTGGAAATTTTGAAGCTGTCTGATTTGAGAAAAATATACATTGACATCCTAGAAGACAGTGACCACCGTAATCCAGACTATCGGAGCCACAAGCTAAAACACAAACTTGAAAGTCATGAACCATTTAAAGACAAGCTATAATTCTGTGACATGGGAAAGTTCCAATCATAAATTTTGTTCAGCTCAGACATCGATACCCATACAGCAGCGAAGCATGCCTTCGAGTTGGCATCAATGGATATGATTGAGACCACAGGTACACAATTACGACAGTCCATTTTAGATGGTTTCTCAAAGGCACTGGATCCTAAATGGCCACCAAGTCCCTCTGATCTAATGGCACCGGAAGATGTCATCCCAGATGTTCTCCAACAGCTCCTGTGCTACATTTTTACTGGAAAGGTAACACCCACTACCCCTCGAATCCAGAGACTTGTTCAATCCATTGGGCAAGACATTTGTCACGCTGCTACCAATGGATCTTGGAAACTCTCAAAACATATCTTTATGTGTGTCTCTCTACGACATCTTTACAGGAGTGAGAAGCTCGTGACTTTTTTGAACAGGTTAGGGCATTGTGAGAGTTATTCATTTACGCTGGAACTGGAGACAGCACAAGTAGGGGCAGTGATGCAGTCATCAACACAGCTATCCAGTCAGATCATCAGGTCACCATCTGGGCCCGCTGTATTCCACTCGGAATTTGACAGCTTTGATTCACTAATAAATGACTTCACAGGTAAAGTGTCAGTCCATACTGCCCACGGAATCATGCTTCAAGAAGTTGATGGTGATGTTGAAAAATTCCCAGAGATGCCTTCTCAAGAGAAGGGTAAAAGGCGGTCTCTACATCTGACAGACACAGTTATACTTCCTGACTGCTATATCACCAAAAGACAGAGTCCCAAGCTGAAAGTTAATCAGCTACTTTATCCAGGTTCTGAATAAGCAATGGAGCACTCAACTAAAGTGAAAATGATTTGGATGATCATTAGGATGTTGACAAAGAACAAGCCACAGGTTCCTGGCTGGTCAGGGACATGGTCCGGAGGAAAAGGATGGTAACCTCGATCCTCTGTGCTATGAAGGAGATGTCCTCCCACAGCAACTAGCTGACATTGCTGAAGTCACACCTGATGACACTGACTCTGATGAGGATTCAGATATGGATGCATTTGATGATATAGAGCAGGCATTGGAGAGTGATGATGACGGCGATAATGAATATTATGCGTAATCCATGCACAATGACATTTTGTGGACATGACATAATAAGTTTCAATTGTTTTTCTTAAATAAACTTATAATGTATATTCTTTTTGTGAAGTAAGGAATATTTTCTCAGTCTTTTGTCTTACTGGTGACTACATGTTGGGTGTTGCAACAGTGATGAACTTATGTTTAAGACATAATACCTGGTACATCTTTAGTTGGTGTGGGACAATTTTGGTATCAATAGAAAGTTGTAAAATTTGTGATATCATAGAAATATTTATTTGTTTGTGTCAGGTAAAATAAGCATGAATATACGTTATTATTTCAGATATCTCAGTTGAATCTGAGTTGTCAGAAGGAAAGGTGAGGTTCTCCTCTTCATCACTTGTTGGGACAAACATAACGCTATTAAATTTGACAGATGACTCTATTTTGAAAATCGGCATGTGATAATCTTTCAATTGATATATAATTTGTTAATATTAATGCTTATTGTGCAACTGCAGAGATCTTATCAGTCAGGGGATTTTTTATGTGCAAAACTGAGGAAAAGTTGACATTTTGAGGGTACTGTCAGATATGGTTGAAAAATGTATAGTGAGTCCCAGTTTATTCACTGTTACCAGTTGAATTCATGCTCTTATCAGGGGATCCTAAGGCTTCAGAAAAATATGGGGTCGAAGGGTTGTGGGTGGGGGGGGGTGCACGTGGACCATATCTGGCCCATGGCCTATAAATGGATGGGTGGAAGAAGAGTCGTCGTTGTTCCTGTTCATTGTTCCTGTTCATTGTTCCTGGTGCGTCGTTCCTGCTCGTCGTTCCTGGTGTGTTGTTCCTGCTCATCGTCCCTAGCGTGTCGTTCCTGCTCGTCGTTCCTGGTGTGTCGTTCCAGAGTCGTCGTCGTTCCTGGGTCATCTGAGCGTCGTTCCTGACCATCGTCCTTTCTTCATTCCTGTCGGCTCATTCTGCCCGGCTTGGGATCGATAATTCCACCTTCTTTACCCGCCTGTCGTCGCCTGCGACTCCGCCTCCACTTCTCTGCCCACACGTCGCTGACTCCACCCACCCAACCTGGTCCCGTCTACCACTCCGCCCACTCGCTCTCGACTCAGCCTTTTCGACCCAAGTCCCTCCCTTCACGCCCAACGGTCGCGTCTCATTCTCTGGACCGATGATAGCTGCCCGAAGTGCCACGAAGCAAGAAACGGCGTGCCAGCTGTCAGGGAGGTATCGTCCAGCGGAGCATCCCTCCAAAACGTATTGGTGGCACGATCGGGCAATCGTGCAAGGTATTCAGAGACCGTTAGCCTCATGTCCTCTCCTCCTTTTTATCTTCATTAACTCCTCTTCATCAGGTTGTGTGTGTGTGTGTGTGTGTGTGTGTGTGTGTGTGTGTGTGTGTGTGTGTGTGTGTGTGTGTGTGTGTGTGTGTCCTGGCACCAGTCCTCATAAGTTAAGATTGCAGAACATTAGTATTATTATTATTTCAGGTTAAGTCTGCTCTGTGTCTGCTTTTGTAAGTTGCTTGTATTATTGTCGCACCTCACGCTTCTTTCTATCCCTGCATTACACACACCAATAAAACTACTATTCACTGTGCCACATAACTTTCCTCACCTGCTTGTAAATAAATTGTTATTAGAAATGTTCCCAGCTCATTTTCGTCTTTTCTTTCATTGATCCAGCATGCTCCGAATCCTAGCTTTGCCAGGAATTTATTCCCAACAATCTGTTCCTCTTAGCCGGTATGTCCTTGGCAGTGTTGCTTGGCTGCATCCGATCCGGTAAAGTGATCCGGTTCAGACAAGGCGTACCGAGGGCGTGTTCCCCGGTAATTACATCACGTGATTAATTAGGTAACCCGGTTAACCCATAAATGGGAGGACCTTCGGTCAAACGGTTAAGTTATTGGCATTCACGGTCGGTTAGCGACCCGCCGCGTCACAGAATTATCTGTGTGCGACGGCCTACAATTCCGGGGAGTTTGGTGGGAGCCGAGATAGCTCCCCCCCCCACCCCAAAGTGGCCCTCTCACCCGACCCCTGGCCCACAACAATATCTTCAAAAAGCATGAAGATGGAGATCCCTATCTGAAAGGGTTATGCATTCTTTCAGAGATCCTTCATGTTGGGCTTCAGCTGTATGATGATGGTACAGCCAGTAGATGTCTGTCCTCGCTCGAGTCAATGCTATGATCTCTACAATCGGTCCTTTCTTCCAAAGACGAACCAGAAATCGTTCTCGCTCCACAACTGCATCCAGCAACTGTTGCAGTTATTTGAAAATTGTATGGAACACACTAGTTCCTGTTTGCCACTTTCAAGAACACCTGGTAATCGGTCACAATAAGTAACAGTGGCCTGGCAGGTGAGCTTCAATTTTGAGGTATGTGCAGTCATTTTTGAGCGGTCTCTCCTGGGTTTTATCTCCACCCAGCTATAAGCTGTCACCTTGGTGTTTCCTCGGTAGGGACTATACAGTACATCCTCCCACTACTCATTTCATTCTTTGAACCAACAGCTTTACAGCTCGTACAAGATAAACATAAAGTATTATCTCTCCAGTCCTTTGTCATGCGATGATGAGATTCGACATCCATGGAGAAGAATCGCACTCAGATTCATGGTGTTTTACATTCTGTGAAACTTCATGAACAGCGGAAGGCAGATGTATCGAGCCTTGAGATACTGGCGGAACCGCAAGGTCCTCTCAAGGGTCATTACAGTTACCATTTGCACTCCCCAAAATCATTGAACAGGAAAGGGGACTGGTGTTTGTACACATAGGTGGTGTGAGACTGTGAGAATTTCCAGGATGGAAGGATATGTTGTATTGATCAGACCAGCATCTTATCATATCTAGATCAGCAGAGAGTCATGCACCTGCCACCTCCGTATCGGTGGGATGGCGGTCCTGAATTAAACTATGTTGAGTCGTTTACAAAAGGGAAGAGAGGGTTTCTGGAGCATCAGAGAGGCCTTTCACATTCTGTAGATGAGGAAAATGACTGGGCCTAAGACACTGTCTTGTGGCATTCCAGTCCCCACTGGAAGAGGAGTGAGTTCCATTGCTCGCAATGCATTGAATGTGTGAATGGAAGTCAGAAATCCAGGAATGAAAGTGATTTGACTTGAAACATTCTCATGATCTTTCTCTGAAAAGACTGTCTGGCAACTCCCACCCCATCTACTTTCTTAACAATCCACTTGAAGAAGTCCTCATTATCAGCCATGATCTTTCTTCAGCATACCACATATCCAAGTTGGCTTCGAAAGTCAGTCACCGACTGGGCATTTTCACCATCATGCAAAGTTTTTCCTTTGCACACCTGAAATTTTATCCACCTCCAAGGCCTTCATCCACAACTTTATGGAGTACTACTCTCCTCCTATGCTGGCACCCTTGCCTCACACATTGCCCAGCTTGATGGCAAGCGAACCAAGGCCTCAAAATCATTGAAATATGTGACACACACGCCTCCAAAAGATGTCGCAATTTTTTTTAGAGATGGCAGAATAGATCTTCATGAAACTTTCAGAGGTTCATCAGTGAGAGCCAAGGGAGTGTTTCAGGCCAAAAAAAAAAAAATTAAACTTTTGACAAAATAAGTTCGATATTTGTTTTTTTAGAATCACTCTATTATGCCCAAATGTTAGTAGCTCATGAAAAGGTAATATCAAATGATCCTTGACCCCTTTCCTTAGTGGCTTTTGGGAAATGTTTTAGGTCCCTGCAAAAAAAAAATGATTTCTTCAAAATGCCAACAGGACGAGAACAACACCAAACAATACCAGGTGCCCTTGCAGTTACTTTTGGTTGCACTAGTCAGTGAATGCACTTGTAGCCTTGTCACTTTGTGCTGCCTTTGTTCTCTCTCACTCTCTTTCGAGTGCAGCCTTATGGCTGCTGGTGCATTGTCCTATTACTAGTACACTGGTACTCATTTTGCCAACCTCGGAAGGATGACAGGCTGAGTCAACCACCCTCACCACTAAGCCAACACAAGGCTTTGCTGCCTTTGTTGAATGAAGACTATTTGTGGGTGAATCCACATATTTCCCTCCTGTTCTCATATTCAACCTGTCTCCTCCCAACATGTTTTTCCCATTCCTCACAAATGAATCACAAGCTGCTCACGGAGATTAAACATATTTCCTCATATAGTTGTATTTTGGGCCTTGGAAGCACGGCGGGAAATAAA